>NC_084996.1:10738732-10771232 GCF_963854185.1 Sardina pilchardus | reverse complement strand
CCCCCCTCTGCCCCCACCCCACTTGTCCTGCAGCCACTAAGCTGTAATTAGCGTAATTCTTTTAATTAAAGGACCGTGAGGCATTCCCGCCACAGTCTGCGATAACAGATGAGTCTGCACACCTAAAACTGAAGTGTCACCCACAATTAGCCTAATGGACCAGTCAGCAGAGGGCTCTTAAAGACAGGTGAGTACCATTCAGCCAGAGGGGCAGGGAGGGTCATGTGACGGTGTGTCTCCTGCCGCCACCTTCACTGCTCGGAACACGTCTGTCTGTGGTGCATTACGAAACGGGACAGAAAGGATGGAGAGATGAGGGAAGAGGAGGTGGGCTGGGATCCCTCACTTCCTGATGTGGCTGTTTTGCTGTGTATACTGTAGCTCTGGGTCTGCAGGCTGCAGGGTGAGCTGGCAAATGAAACAAACTCGCTTTATCCTTAAATATGTTTTAGACATGTACTGTATACAGTATATGTATATACTGTATGTGTGTGTGTGTGTGTATATATATACATGTATATATTTTTTTTATCTCAAAATGTTGAGATCTTTATTTCATCTGTCAGTGCATCTCTATTTTAGTAGGCCTACAGTATAACATATAGTATGAGTCACGCCATTTGCTATATGTGTGCATGCCCCCCATATGTGTAGCATATGTACAGTACTGTATGGTTGCATATTTGAGTGATCTCAGTGCATACATGTTTTCAGGTCATAGCCACATGCTGCTTAAAGGCAGGTTGGCCTTGTGCTTTTTTGCTTGACCATTCAAGCATCTGCAGTTTACTCATTACATGGATGGTGAGCCCAGTAAGAGTTCCAACCCTTTAATCAATGAATGACAGAAACGATAAGCCGCACAGACCCACAGAAGAGATGGTGTGTTTGTGTGTGTGTATGTATACAGTATGTATGTGTATGTGTGTGTGAGTTTGGGGGGGGGGGGGGGGTATGTGTGTGTGTGAGAGTGTACACTGGACATGGGAATGTTGTATGTGTGTGTATGTTTGAGAGAGAGAAAGAAGAGAGAGAACAAGTGAGGTGGGGGAGCATCCTGCGTGTTCTAAATGAACTGTGGTTTGGTCATGAAGGCTACATGATGTGCTTGTGTTTCCTTGTTCTCTGTATCTCATTTGGTTCCTATACTGTAATTACATGGATGAGACATCTTCACAGCTCCCTCTCTTCCCTTCTCTCTCTCTCTCTCTCTCTCTGAGTTCATGTATAATTACTTACATAATTATGGTTCTCTCTATCCCACTGCTACATAGTTCTGTCTCTGTCTAGTTCTTCTGAGCTCTCTCTCTCCCTTCTGTCAGTGTGACAAAGTAGAAATGCCACAGTCTGTTTTATTTTTACTCATAGTGTTAATGTGTGTTACCTCATCCCTAGCAAAGTAAACCATCACACGCAAATTGTGTGTGCGTGCGTGTGTGTTGTGCAAGTAGACTTGTGTGCATGTGTCCCTTTGTAGGGTGTGGGGGGGGTGTAGATGTCAACTCTGACTGTAATTTTTATGGCAAAGATTTCGCAATGACGTCCCAGCAGGTACAATTAGTGTGATTGCTTAGCAACAGAATGACACTTTTTGAGGGAGACTGGGAAAATCACAGAGAGTGGTGTCAATGAGACTAACTGCTTTTTGCACCCACTGCTGCGACAAACGTTGTTGAATTCTGAAAACTGCCCGAAGATGTGATGTGCCTTGATGCTTCGCCTTCAACACACCTCTGGCCTATTTTACCCATGCATCAAGAAACAATAGCTTAATTCTGACTAATGCGTCCCTGTATTTCATTTATATATTTACATTAAAGTGCATGCTTGCTGAAGTCTGGTCCACAACTACTGTAGCAAGTTAAGCACTACATCGCAGGCATGCAAAACCTTGCAAACACCAACACTGGAAAAGTAGAAATGATAAAGGGCTTGCTAGCATGCCGACTGGCTTCTTTTGGCAATATTGTTGTCAGTGTTATGCTGTGAGAGCTTTTCTTATATGTTTGCCATGTCTGACTACAGAATGACAGAGCCAGGCAGGACTTTGTTTCCCGAAACCCATGAATGTAGTGACTAAGAGAGACTAATATTGGCAGCGCTGGAGATGCAACACTGGCTGGCTAGTCCTTCACATTTACCATCAACATGATTTTGGAGATGTTACTGAAAGCAATGGTTTTTATTATATAATTATTTTGTTTATGGACATTTTACTTCATTTCACCCCCATTATTCTGTCAGTGTAATGGTGAATGATTAACATAATAGGATTCTAGTTCCCCATACATTTGAGTGTTGGGTGTTTTGGTTCCAGGGGGAGTGGTTTCCCCAGCGAATGGTTTTGAGAAGAAGTGGAGTTGGGAAGAAGGGAGCGAGCGTTAGGCTACTGTCAAAGATCCTTAAGGCGGAGCAAGATACGTCGTCGTAGTTCATGTCTATGGGCGCAAAACGGGGATCACTTCCTCTGCATAAAGGGGGTGTGGCATGCGTGTCATGTCCATAGACTTCAATGGAACAGCTCTGCATAAAGGGCCCCCTCCCCCCTCCGTCTTGCGATTCGGGTTCCAGGAAGTGGCTTCTCATGAAGTATCTTGCTCCGCCCTTAATGACCTTTGGCTACTGTTTGTTGGCTTGTCTGACCTGGTTGTGAAATAAATCAATTATAACCAAAGTGTAACCTGTCTTCATCATGCCCACGTCTGAGAGAATGGAAAAGGTGAACTCTGCAAACCCACGAATCATCAGGGTACATTACCAAAGCTTGTTCTCTTTAAAAGCATACTGTACGTTAATAAGTGGTCAATTGTTGCTTTCAGTATATCAGAGAAAGCACCAAGGCCTTCAGTAGATCAAGTTATAATCAGCTTTTTTCAGTGTTTCGAAAGGTATTTGAGACTTTAATTCATTTTTTCTGATTTGAAAATAAAAGTTTGGTTAAGTGATGTGAAGTGATATGTGTATGGCCATAGACAATATTCCCATTAATGGTGAAACAAACATGCCTACATGTCACAGTCGATACAACAAGAATTTGTGAGTTATGATGAGTTATAAATGTGTGATATGTATCATGCAAACTAACATGTAAGCAAATGGAAACACACCAAATCAGTCCTCACAACTAAAAACACAAATGCACACTGTACTGGGGGTTGACAAAGTGTGATTTTCTATTTCCATTTCAATAGGCCTTCTGTTGTAATCTGTAACTGATATTTACACTCTGTTAATTCTGGTATGGTACGATGCATCGCAAAACAATGGCACTAAAATGTCTGGTTATGCCATGTATATGCATTGATTATCTTTAATGGGCTGATGCTTTATGACTACTATATCTATAAGACCATATACAAAACATGAAATCTATTTTTTATACGTTGCACAGTATCGTAAAATAATGTTTCAATGAGAAATTATTGTGATTCCTATTTCTAAACTGTTGCGGGAAGATGCTTTAGTTTCACTGGGGTCATCATTGGTCTGGCAGGCCTCGTGAGAGAACACACACACACACACACACACACACACACACACACACACGTGATGGAGATGTATATCTGCACTGTCCTCTCAGTCACTTGGGATAAAAGCATCTGCTGAATGAATAAGTGTAATGTAAAACTAAGTGACTGCCATAAACCACCTCTTAGGAATGACAAATGAAATGTGTGCGCAAATGACAGACAATAGCCACAAAAAAAGACATTCTGGGGCTTATATAATCTTTAGTGCTTCTCCAGATACTTCCCACTGTTCCACCAGTCATTAATTTTCCTCTGGAAAGGCAATACTGCCTATTGCGCTTTAAATTAGATGGGAACCAATTACTCATCAACTTACCCAGGTCAAACTGGCACGGATGAACAGTCAGCGCCTCTGATTGGATTTTCAGTCTTTTAAACTCATTAACACATCTGCACCCTCTGCTGGTCAAAGCTTACTGGTGGGTTCTCCTTTGACATCCTTTGCTAGTCGGCAAACACCCATCTGGATGTACAGAATGTTTCTTGGGCTCTTTCACTGCGTCAACGGTAGGTTCGAGCATAGGCACGTTGTAAATAGCTTTGGCAACAATGACTTGGCACATTCATGCCAATTCATTCATGCCAAATCATTGATTTGATTTGATTTGATATACGTAGGCCTATAAACTGTATATCTATGGGTTCGAGATCCAACTCTAGATTCCCATCAGGTCCTTTAGCTTTATCCTCCTTCTCCATTAAAAGTTCAATGTTATTGTTGATAATTCCATATTAGTATAGGCCTATACAGGCGTTGGGCTACATCATTTTCCCTCCGTATAGATTTCCTAATGGCCCATAGAAGGCAGACATCGCTGGGCAGTATTTTTGCTGACCTCTAACCGCTGGGCAGGCACACGTGAGACAGCAATTGGGCTGACCCCTGATGTCTCCTCGTGATGGCTCCTGCTTTGAGCATGGGTGCGACTCGCGACTTGTTTTATAGCCTAACGTGCAAACCTTGAGCCGGTTCCCGCCGAGGCCTCTCCCGGTGGAGACGGTGCCGTGTTTGTTTTGCGGGTGTGTAAATTAGCGGTGATTCGTTTGCTCAGTAATGACGTGGGAGAGCCTAATTAGGCCAGTGTTGATGGGTGCGTTAATTAGTCTCTAGTGTCTTATGCTAATGAGACCTTGATTTGGTGTGCCCACCAAATCTCTGTCTCGCACACACACATACACACACCTCTCTCTCTCTCTCTCTCTCCCTCTCTCTCTCAGGAGCGCACACAAATATAAAAAGGAGAAAGTATTATATAATCCAGAACAATTATTTTAATGCTGGATGGACTCAAAGCGACCTGGGTTGAAAAGCCTTATAGCAGTTCATCCTGGTACCTTCTCCCAAAGCAACATAGACCATCAAATGCCATGCAATGCTAGCAGGCACCACACAGAAAACACAGATTTATTAACATCTATAAAAATGTCTAGGGAATCGGCAACAGACCATTTTACAAGACATGAGGATATGAATAATGCTTTGTGAGTTCCTCAACATGCAACTCGCCAGGTCTGAGTACATGTATGGAGATTATTTCTCTAACACTAACAGCTGTCGTGACTATTGGCCATCTCCCACCCCCTATTTTGGGTTCATATATTCCAGTTCGATTGAAGAGAATAATCATGAGAGGTAAAATGTTGAAGAAAGGCATTTATTCTAATTCTAAGAAGCTATGTTGTTCTTTGTCGTCTTTCCTGTGAAGAATTTCTTCTTTTTTCATTTCCTTTCATTTCTTCATTTCTCTTCTTTTTCTGTTGCCACTACAGGAGATAATTAAGCAGTCGTTAGAAACAGACGTCGGCTATTTTTCTTGCTCGCATAAAACAGAGGGTAATTTGGGCACTGCTGATACTGGGACCATACCTCGGACTTCTAGCCTGCACTCCACCTCATCCTCTCCCAGGTCATTGATAGCTTTGCAGGTGTACTTCCCTCCATCAAAAAGGCCGGGCTTGCGGATGTTCAGAGTCAGAACTCCTTGGTTATTTTGCATGAGGAACTTTGGATCCTCTCCGATAATCATCTTGTTCTTCATCCAGATGATCTTTGGCTGGTGAACACACAAACACACACGCACGCACGCACGCACGCACGCACGCACGCACGCACGCACGCACGCACGCACGCACGCACGCACGCACGCACGCACACACACACACACACACACACACACACACACACACACACACACACACACACACACACACACACACACAACGTGCAGAGAGTGAGAGTGAGTACCCATATTTGAAAACCCATATATGCGTACCATTATAGACACACCATATCTGTCTACCCTTTACATTGTATGACGCTATGATGTAGAGCTTCTTCCTGGAGTTTAATATAGGCCTACATATTGGTGCTCATGGGTGTGGAGAGCCCTGGACAGTGGCATAATAGTATAATCCAGGCTTCTCTCCTTTGTCTCCTCAGTAAAGCCCGTTTGATGCCTGATGTTGTCTGAGGTTCTTTCCCAGATAATGGAGCGCCAGCTGCTCCTGTCTACAGCCCTGCCCTCCAAGGTCCCATGCAGGATCAATTCCGGCAGAGGCGTTTGATGGGGGACCACGTACGTTCGCATCCCCGCACATGAGGTGAGATCTGTCCGGTGCGACTGCCATGTGGTCTAGCCTGGGTGTGCTCATTACAGAGCAAAGGCACCATTGATGGAAATGTTGTAGCAGCTGGATCTGCATGCAGTAATGAGAATAGACTTCACAAGGGCTTTACAGAGATAGCCATGACTTTCATTTTTGCCTTTGGAGTTTTGCCTTTTTATGGACATATCTTTTGAATTTAGATGCATTTGGCATATGCTGGGAAAGATGATATTAATTCGATTATTAAGCAGTGCTTTTCACCCTGGGCTGGTGTGGAAATACATTAAAATGCACATGCATGACAATCATGACATCTTTTCCAAAAGGTTTTACCAGCAGATTCACCAAGAGAAAGAGTAATAATAGCAGTATATCAAGAAAAATAATACTGTTTATCATTGAACAGTAATGCCCTCTAAAAGTAGTCTTTGATCAGAGATGGAGACTACTGTTCTTTACTTCAAGCTTTAAATCTTCCATTAATTATGGACACGAGCAGAGCAACATGTTCAGACATGTGGGGGCGGATACTTGAACTTCTCCCCCACGCAGGGGAAAGTTTTGTTGCACCTGAACTTAATTCCCTCACCCTGGGTTAGAGGGTGGTGGGAATAAAGAAACCCTTGTGAAATAAACAAAACAGAGTTCAAGCATATTTACAAATACAGTTATTTGAAGTGGCTACTGTTGTGTCTGGGCCGTCTGAACGGAATTCTTGACCCTGTGAGGTGATGTAGAATGCTACTCATCTGCCCGACTCTTGCAGTCACACTCAAAATGAATGGGTTGAGAAAACGGCCCATTTTAAATGATAAAATGATACAATGTACAGATGTGACTGTCACTGACGACAATGATGACTGACGACTGTTGTAATGAGAGGACAAAGATGAGTAGGCAGAGCAGTGACATTTACATTCAGCTGGTAAAGGGATGACGAAGTTAAGGGACAAGATACAAATATATATATTTTTTTTCTCTCAGTGGTAGAGCAGTTTCTCATTAAACTCATACCCATACACACATTTAATTGAGAATGACCCAAAAAGGTAATTAAAAGAAGTAGAATTAAAATGCAATAAAGGGTTTATCAATTAATCAATTAAATAAGGGTTTAACAATGAAACCTTATATTTCAATATGATTTTTGCATTGGTAACACTTTATATTAGCACACACATATTCACCAGTAATTAGCTGCTTACTAACATGTATATTAGTAGCATACTAGCCATTTGTTAGTCATTATAAGTCACTAATTAATACCTTATTCAGCAAGACCTTATTCTACCCTTACTAGACCCTTAATTAAGAATTTCCCCTATGTAAGCTCCTAATTACCCCTTATTCATAGTTATGAAATAAGTTGTTGCATATGAATTATGACTTAAATATACATGGCTCAGTATGGGACTTGTAAGGTGGTAGTACAACAAGAACAGTTATTCACCCCTAATAATACTTATCAAAGATGGTCTATTCAAACTGAACTAGACACTAAACCACATGTGCTAATAGTGTACAAACAACTAATAATTAAGTCTTTGTAATGCCAAATATGTTCCCTATTCTAAAGTTGGATCTTTGTTCACTATTAATTCACAAATAATTTGGCACTATTAACCCCCATGTATGTATACTGCCTCATACTAAAGGAGAAATCTGGTGTGATTCAATCCTTAGCTCTGCTGTTTGAGGTCAGTAGGGAAGAATAAGATGCTGTCCGTAAGGAAAAGAACAGAGAATTTGATACAACATACAGTAGACCAAATAGCAAACCCACAACTTATTCACACCGGAAGTCTTATGACCCTTCACACTTAAAAAAATAGTTTTGAGTTTGAGACTTTTGAGTACTCAGGAGCCAAGAAAGTTAGCATACAAATATATCCAGGTTCGCCTTTCTCGCTATCTCGTATTCATTATATATTTTGTATTTGTGCTAACTTAGCTGTCTGCTTCTTGTGTAGCCTACTATGTGCTGTAATACAGTTAATAAGTGTGAATAGGAGGCAACTTTAGTTTAGGGAACACATGGGGGTTAATAAGTGCCAAATGAATTGTGAATTAAATGTGAACAAAGACACAACTTTAGAATAGGGAACATATTTGGCATTACAAAGACTTAATTATTAGTTATTTGTACACTATTAGCACTGGTGGTTTAGTGTCTAGTTCCATTTGAATAGACCATCTTTGATAAGTACTATTCGGTGCGAATAACTGTTCTTGTGGTACTACCACCTTACAAGCCCCATACTGAGCCATGCATATTTAGGTCATAATTCATATGCAGCAACTTATTTAATAACTATGAATAAGGGGTAATTAGGAGCTTACATAGGGGAAATTCTTAATTAAGGGTCTAGTAAGGGTAGAATAAGGTCTTGCAGAATAAGGTATTAATTAGTGACTTATAATGACTAACAAATGGCTAGTATGCTACTAATATACATGTTAGTAAGCAGCTAATTACTGGTGAATATGTGTGTGCTAATATAAAGTGTTACCAAGTATTCTATACAAACAACCTTAGAATGAACATTTAATTCAACACTCAGTGCTCAGCTAATATATTTAAAACGTATATTAATGGTCAGACCGATTTATTAGGTCATTTGTTTAGAATGACTGGCCATTTCATAATTCTGACATGTCGGCATTTTAAAGGGAGGCTGAGAACATTTGCAGAGTTTATGAAGATGCTCTTGAAAAGCACAACATTCTTCCCACCAATGTTGCTGACAGGGAAGAGGAGCAGGATGAGACTTGAAGTGGTGAATGTTGAAGAGGAGAGAAACTCAGATTTTGTCCAATCTACAACTTGTGTTCTTTGATACCGGGAATGAAACTGGCTCCATAAAAAACGTACTGGGCAACGTCCAAAAACTAGTGTATTTTTGTCGCAGAGACTACTGTTTGTCTAGACTGAGGGAGGGTACAAACTTCAGCCTGCCAACGTCACCCACAGGAGCTAGTTATTGAGGTCTGTCCTTAATGTTCCAATACTTTAATGTCTTTGCTGACCATTTCGGCATTTCATCATATGAACTGAAAGTCATCCAGGAACTCTGTGTGGTGTTGGAACCCTTTGAAGAGGCTACAAACCGATGTCTGGCAGAGGAATTAACCTCCAGCTTTGTGATTTCTCGTGTCAGAGGCATGCATTTAAAGACAAAGATGACTGGAAACAAAACGTTTGTGTACATTCTACAAATCTTAGTTGATTCTTGAGTCAAGATTCAAACTCAACTGGTGTATTGGAGAAAAGCTGACACTCACTGCAAATACATAATCAAGTTTCCCTCCCCTAAAAGTAAATGCCAGCTCTGATGGCAGCAGTACTCAAGCAAAGAAACTCTTTTCGTATATGGAAAGTTAAATCAAGTCAATCAAACTCTTTTCCAATATGGAAACCAAAAAAGAGTCCCAAACTCTTTTTTCTATAAAGAAACCAAATAAACGTCCCAAACTCATTTCCGGAATGGAAGCCAAATAAGCGTCCCAAATGTTTTTCCCATAAGTAAGAAAATCAGGAAGTAAATCAAAATAAGGAAGTAAATCAACTGCGCTGCCAGTGGCCATGACGTCCTTGTACTCTTGAGTACACCATGTGTAGTAGAGGACGCTGACCCTTTGGTCTATTTGGTCTAACCAAAAGGAATTTTCCTGACCTAGCTTAACTTTCATGCAAATATCTTGCTATTACCTGCTTCACCTGTACCTATGTTGAGAGGATTTCCAGTGAAGCAGGAAAGATATTCAGATCAGAACAGTGTAGTCTCAATGATCAAACCTTTAAAAATCTTTTTGATAATAATATGTAACAATGTTGCCCAATGAGTTATATTTTGAAATGAATGTTAATTGCATTTACAATGTTTTTTTTTTGTTGTTGTTTCTTTTTTTCCCCCGTACCAACAGTACCCGGTAACCTTCGAGAAATAGATCTATGTGAAAAATGGCTAGAATTCTCCTTTAAGTACTATTGTTGAAATGAAAACAATACTACTTACTACTTTATTACTCAACATGCTTGGGGTAATTGGGAGTCATTTTCAGAATTGTACCCGGCTCAATTTACATTTACATTTACTCATTTACAGCATGCACAAATCATGCATGTGACGTTTCAGCACCATGGACAGTGCCAGCAAGCAAGCTGTTGCATTTCAACCGCCAGTGGCGTCCCCAAACTACTGGCGAACATCACAAACAACACTTGCTGAGTTGAAGAGATTTGGTGTTAGCTTGTCTTTCTAAATGTCTTTCTCAGTCACATTCAGAGTAAGACTCTCTAGTAAGACTGGTCCATGGCATGACAACTGGTTAATATCGTTATTTATATTTTGAAGAAAAATATGTTTTATTCTTCCTCTTCCAATTTATGCATGTGTAGTGGAGCTAATTCAATTTAAGGTCCAACTAATGCATTGAATGGAGGCTAACTCTAAAATTCTGAATTTTGCACAGCCGTGACACGTGTCTGCTCACCTTGGGATCGCCTCGAACAGCACAGCTAATAGCAGCACTGTAGCCTGCAACAACACTCCTGTCCACCAGGGGAGTGGTAAACTTTGGAGAACGGCTCAAGTCCATGTCCTTGTAGGAAGGTAGTTTCTGTACCAGCCCTGAGAGAGAGAGAGAGAGAGAGAGAGAAAAAGAAGAAGATAATGAAGAGTTTGCTGATACAGTACATCATTTTATCTGACATTTAATACGAATCTATATGCATA
This sequence comes from Sardina pilchardus, assembly GCF_963854185.1. NCBI lineage: Eukaryota > Metazoa > Chordata > Actinopteri > Clupeiformes > Clupeidae > Sardina > Sardina pilchardus. The sequence goes on along the minus strand of NC_084996.1, from coordinate 10,760,359 downwards.
CTTTGACACATCCTAATTAATCAATCAGTCAATCAATTAACTTCAATTCATGAAACATAACTTTTTTATTAAACATAAAACTGCATGGTATGGTTAATTCTGCAAAGAGCAGGCACAATAACCACATGTATATGTTGGTATCTGCCGCCACACAAGAAACACCAGTTCCCTCCAGGCCAGTAGAAAACTCACTGACATCAAGATGTAAGGTCTGAGGTCCATCTAATTCGCACATGTTACCTTGCGCCTTTGAAGGCAGAGTAATTGCACTGAACTCCAAAGTCAGTTGCACTCAGTGTATCTCAGACTGAAGTTGGCAAGGGTTGACTCCACTTGTCTCAAATGTTGACATTTTAAATAGGCAATTAAACAAGTAGAAGAGCAAGACAGGTACTGAGTCGCCATTTGCTAAATTTTCACTGAACCTCTACATTGGGCATTGCTAAGCCATTCCATCTTGTTATCAAGTGTGCAAATGCACTGCTTCTTGTTCTGGCTTGGACATCAGTTCTGAGATCCTCTAAATCTCATCTATACAGAAAGGACATCCTGGCAACAACTCCATGTGTCAGGGAGAATGCACAGATTATGTTGTATACAGTACTACACCTTTATAGTTTCAGCAACAGAGGCGTTGGTTGTGAAAACATACAATGGTAGAGGTGATTGTCAAGAAATTGTCATTGTGTGCACAGTGTTCAGTCTAAATCCATATTTCTGATTTGGCTTTTTAACTGCAGATCTTTTTTTTATTTTTTTATGCCAATGCCTTTACCTGATTTGGTTATGGCAGCCGTGTTCTTGCACATGCCAGCGTCTTCACTCATGCCACAGATGTTCTCACTGAACACACGGAAGGTGTACTCATTCCCCATCACCAGGTCCGACACAGTGCAGCTAGGTCTGCGGTTGTGTTCATATACTGTGAACCACCCCTGAGAAGAGGAAGAGGGGATAAAGGTGCGTGTCATCATTGTGTTGTTATTGTAGTGGTGGTGGTAGTAGTAGTAGTAGTAGTAGTAGTTGTTGTTGTTGTTGTTGTTGTTGTCATACAGTTATGAGTTTTGAAAAGATGGGTCTTTAAACAATGTATGTCACGGATTACCAAACTGTGGTACGCGTAAATCTTAAATAGTTTGTAATTATCAAAATAATTTCGAATCAGGTAATGATATGGAAACATGAAATTAAAGGATATAATTTGTAAACTCTATAGCAGGCTATGTTTTTTTTTTTTTTTTTTTTAAACATGATGCCTGGAATACATCAATGGAATACTTTTGGGAACTGCTGATGTATGTAAATGTATGTCACAGTGACATACCTTGGTCTTTAGGTCAGCTTTCTGGATGGTGTATCCGATGATCTCACAGTTGCCAGTGTCTTTTGGTGGCTTCCACTCCAGCGCAGCATTGAAGCCCCACACGTCAGTTACCAACACTGCCACAGGAGGACCAGGCAGGTCTGTGTGTGTGTGTGTGTGTGTGTGTGTGTGTGTGTATGTGTGTGTGTGTGTGTGTGTGTGTGTGTGTGTGTGTGTGTGTGTGTGTGTGTGAGTGAGTGAGTGAGTGAGTGAGAGAGAGAGAGAGAGAGAGAGAGAGAACGATGATAGGTCAGTTTACAGTATAAAAATAAAGTAGAGAAGGGAACACACACTGACAATTCCTGTCACGTCTACACGAGGCACAAAGACCAGGAGAGGAGAGGTTGATGCTAGCTAGGTGAATCATGAATGAAGGAGAAAAAGGGGAAGGGAAGAGAGAGAGAGAGAGAGAGCAAGTGCATTAGAGTGGCTAAGTGACTCTAAAATCAGCATGAAAGAGTTGGAGGGCACGTGCAGCACATCAGTAATACGGAACAGGAAAGAACGTTCTAAAAAAATGACTGGTAAGGGTTAACACTACAGACAGGGAGAATAGCAGAGAGCAAAGAGAAATGAGTGGGTGATGTACAGAGAGAGAGAAGAAGAGAGGGAGACAAAGAGGGAGGAAAAGCCAAAAAAGAGATAAAGAACAAAAGTGACCGGGCCATGAAAGAGATGGAGAGATGGGGCTGGCAAAAGGAAGAGGAAGAAAGAACGAGCAAGATGGAGAGAAAGAGAAAGTTGGTGGTGGGGGCTTGGGGGAGGGGGGGGGGTAGTGGATCTTGAAGGCAGTGCACATTTGGCATTAATCCCTCGCTGGCAGTGAGGATTGCAGTTCCCTTGCTTTGAGGGAAAATGTGTGTGTGTGTGTGAGAGAGAGTGGAGTGTCTGTGTGTGTAAGTGTGCATGCATTTGTGTGTGAGCGTGTATCAGTGTATATGCATATGAGTCTGTTTGTGTGTGTGTGTGTGTGGAGGGGGTATGTGTGTATCTGTATTTGTGTGTGTGAGTGCATATTTGTGGGTGTGGTATGGAAGGGGTGTGTGTGTATGTGTGTATTATTTGTGTATGTGTGTGTGTGTGTGTGTATGTGTGTGTGAAAGAGCCAGCTTCCTCTGAAGGGGCTCTGCTCCCTCATTAGCTCCCCTCTCAGCATGAGGGTCCCCTAATCCGCCTCCTAATCCCACTCCGCACCCTCGCTAATCCCCACGGGACCCCACCCGGTAATCCCTCACGTGGCATCCTGACCCACAGCTGCCGCCAGATTAAACGCCACGTCAGCTGCCCATGCACACCCCCCCTGTGCCCATCATGCAGGTAACTTTTACAACTTCCAGATTAAGGCGGCTGCAAAAGCATGTGGTTGTGGAAGTGGGCGAGGGGGGGGGGGGGGAGTAGGGATTACTGCACAGCCTTACATTGGCACTTGCAGGTAAGCGAAGGGACTCTAGAGACCAATGAGGTCATTTGCAGGCCTGATAGAGTTCAGGCGTGGTGCCTGAATTCAGGCTTGGGCTCGGCCATGTACGTTGTCAAGAAAGGCTATTCTTTAGTATGTATGTAAACAAATAAACAACGACAAACATTCTAGCACTTTCTTTTGTCTCTCTGCAGTTTCAGAACTAGTACTACAGTAGAAGAGGAAAATGGGCCACACATTTACTACCTATACTGTATGGAAGTTTACTTTGCTTTACTATTGCAGTTTTTTACACTCCGCTGGAACCCAAACAATCTCCCCGAGAAACCCAACAGCTGTTGTTTAGGAGTGTGTTTGGGGCGGAGTGAATTCGGTCGGCATATTGGCTTCAAAATGGTGGTCAGTGGCACTCACCCACGATCTGGATCTCCACGGTGGCTTTGTCCTCCATATTCTCGATTTGCACGGCCAGTGTGTACTTCCCAGAGTGCTCCCTCTCCGCCGAGCGGATGAACAGGATGGTGTCGACCTCGCTTGTGCGCACGTTCACCGATGAGGCCAGGGGCTCGCCATCTTTTGTCCAGGTCACGTTGGGTCTGGGTTTGCCCTATTCAGAGAGAGGGTATATAGAGTCGGGATGTAAGACCGTCAGCTCTTTCTCTATGACAAAAAAAGTGTTTGTACTGCTCGTATGCAGATGACATGTTAAGAGAGTGGATTGAGTTGTCAGGATTTGTGGACACCAGTTTTGCTGTCTCACCTGGAAGGGAATGACGAGATTAATCTTCTCGCCAACCGTCCTAATGAATTTGGTTCTGAGTTGCCGTGGGAGACGGATCTTAGGGTGCTCTGAAAACAGGACAGAAGTGTTCAGATAGAGGCCAAATGTGATCTAAAAGATCTAAAAGTGGCCAGACAGAAAGCAATTAGGCTGGCAATTTAGTCTACAAGCCATTAGATTAAAGAGTGTATGTAAGAGTGTGTGTATGTATGTGTGTGTGTGTGTGTGTGTGTGTGTGTGTGTATTTGTAGAACTCTACACTCACCCATGATCTCGCGGATGGTAACAGCTTGTTGCAGGGTTGCTGGAGGACTGCGTCCGGCAATGTTCACTGCAAAAACCCTGAACAAAAGCTTCTCACCCTGAGGAAGATTCCTGGCACGGAAACTGTTCTTCTCCACCGGCTGCTCATTGGCTTGCACCCACTCAGTTCCTGGGATGAATAACCGGTGGTAACATGAGGTTGTGACAAGGTGTAGAGAGGGTGTTTACCTGACCCAAGACAGACAAGGCCCATCTGGACCCAATGGGTTGGGATCAGATGAAAATTTGACAAACATTTGAGTTTTGGCAAATTGGAATTGTGGTTCATTATTTGAGTTGACCTTTAACCCCTTATGTTATGTTTTGGGTTCAGGTCCGGTAGGAATGCTTGTTGGGTTTGTGTCAGGCTCCCACTTTGTCAGGTTCAGACAGAAATATGCAGTCAAAAACAACAAAGTATACACTGACTTTTATCACAAGGACACCCATACTGATATTCAGTCTTTTTAGTCCCTTTACGATCTACAGTACATCTGTGTATTTGATCAGAGTCTTACCTCCCTCTTTGCACCATTCGATGATGTAGCCATCGATGCCTCCAGCCCCAAGTCTCTCGGGCGGGCGCCATTTCAGGGCACAGGTGGTGTCTGTGACATCATCCACCGTGAGACGAGTGGGCTCACTTGTTGGCGCTTATGGGCAGACAAAAACGAAAAAAGGCAAAGGCAAGTTATGAGCTCACAGAAAGTTCTAAGGCACAAATTTGAATCTGAAACGTGCACTACGTAAGGCTACCATGCTGCAGAAACCAGATAGTGAGAAAAGGTGGTAAAGCCACGATTTACTCATTCATTGATGTGACACAGATCATAATGAAGCAGAAATCAGTAAAGTCATTTTTAACAGGTTTTTCTCTAGTGGGACAAGGCGGAAGTTGATTTTTATATAAGACTTTGTCATCTACAGTATGGCAATAGTGGTACTTGAAAGGAATTAATGTACAGAGAACCCCCTCGTTTGTGCGTTGACACACCGGTGTTGTGTGGCATTAGATTAGCGATATTAAGGATATTTTTGCCATTTGCCAATGATTAAATTAGCATTAGCTCATGCAGGACGGTATTACCACACTGCAGGGCACCTTGTGTGTCATACCAATTGAACCCTTTCAACATAAAATCTGAGAATCTTTAAAGAACATTCAAGAGCTATCCAGGGGGGGGGGGGCATCATGTGCATGGGTAAGGAGGGTAGCGAAATTCACATGCGTATAACTACCACCTACCTATCGGCATAAAAGGCTTAGAAGTAGCACTGGGCTGTGAGATGCCGATGCCATTGACGGCAAAAACTCTCATCTCATACATCGTGCCCTCAATCATCTTCTTGGCCTCGTAGGTAGTGGCCTCGAAGATATCAAAGTTCAGCTTGGTCCATCTTTGGGAGCCCTTCTTCTTCCTCTCCATCAGATAACCTAGAAGTTATATCATGAGCTTGCTTTAATGTAAAACACTATTACAGCCATGGTGTTGTCGAGCATGAAGCCCTACTGCACTCTTACCCATTGCATACACAAGAACGGTACATTCTGACCTAGTTTTTGCACTAAAACAATTCAGATACAAATGTCTGTATGCAGTAGAGCATCTGCACTGTGTATATTCTCATCTTTGAGACCAGCAGAAAGTCCATTGCTCTGGCCCCTGCTCATACAATCTGTATGTACTGTATGAATGTGTTAAATTTAGTACACTGTGGGAGCCGGATCTCCTGTGATTTCCATGTTGAAGCGGAGCTTGTTGCCGGCGACAACGATAAGCATGTTCTTGTTGACCGCACTCTCAGTGGTGTCCAGGGTGGATTTTGGGTGGGTCACTAAACGAATGTGTCATGTGTGAGACCTCACCTTTAATGGGTACTCCACCATCAAATTTAGGCACGTCCCAAATGATGGTAGCTGTGTCCTCTCCAACCCCAGTGCACTTAACATTTTCAGGGGGATCAGGCACATCTGCACATGTGAATGACAGGAAGGATTCAGAGAGGACGAGAGGGAAAAATGGAGTGGGGTACATTTAGCAGAGTCCTAAGCAAAGAAACAGCAAGAAAAACAAAAAGTACAGAGAAACTGAGAAACTTTAATGAGATGCATAAAGGAGATTGAAGAAAGGCCACTAAAGAACATTCATCATTTAGTGGAGCAGAGAGGAGAAAAGACAGACAGAGAAAGATACAGAGAGAGAAAAGGAGAGAGAGAGAGACAGAGAGAGACAGAGAGAGACAGAGAGAAGCAGGCAGAGCCCGTCACTCACCCACAATCTTGACGGTGAGTTCGGCCTTGTCCTCCCCAGCAGGATTGGTGACAGTGATGTTGTACTTCCCCTCGTCACTCCTCTCAGCCCCCTCAATGACAAAGCTGCTCAGATTCGTCCTGGTATCCACCCGCACGCGGCCCTCCGCTTCGGTGATCTCCTGAAACCGGGGCGGAGACAGAATCACAATGAGAACACGGCCCGGAGTGCTCGTCTCAAATCAGTGGAGGATTTGACAGCGGAGCCCAAACACCCCCCGACGGTCCCCAAATTTGCAAATGTGCCAGACTGGACTGTCTTTGCTCCATTCTGCTGCTCTGGTGGCTTTCAATTTGAACATTTATTTTAATGACTTGACTTCCCACAGGCCCTTACAGTGTCCCCCCTCTTCCAGCACACTGTGGGGGCCGGGTCGCCTGAGATCTCCACGTCGAAGCGGAGCTTGTTGCCGGCGACGACGATAAGCATGTTCTTGTTGACCGTACTCCCAGTGGTGTCCAGGTGAATTTTGGGTGGGTCTGTGATGAAAAATGTAATAATTGAGTAAGATGAATGATTGGATTTGTGTATTGCGCCAGAAGATGATTGATACCATGTCAATGTGCCAACTAGTGTTCTGTCAGTACCCACCCTGGCGAGGAACGTAATCGATCTTGATTTCTATGAAAAAACAAGAGAGACAAGAGAGCATTGTGAGCCTCAGTCCATCCAGTCACTCAATAGTCATCTTTAGTGCTTGTAACCGTGAGCGATGTTCTATTCTCCATACCCAAGAAGTTGAGTTTGGCGGAGAGTGAGAGAGCGTATCCATCTGGCACAAAGGTGTAATCTCCCGCATCCTCCGGCTTCACATCATCGATCACCAGCTTGTGAATCCTGCGCCACAATCATCGCCCGTTACCACGGCAACCAACAAACTCACACGACCTTGCGGTCACTTGGAAAAAAAAGCAAATTGTGCTCTCGCGGACCCGTCTCCCTGGCAACGACATACTCAATAACCCGCATCCGCGGCTCTCCGGGATTACATAAACAAAACATCGTCAGCCTTGTGTACTCTTTACAGGAAATGTTTGTGAAGGGGCCAGCGCAGCAGAGCACACTGTACCTTCCTACGTGTGTCATCTTGAAGCGCTTGCTGGGCAGGACCTCCACGCCGTCTTTTAACCACTTGCCAGTCACCTTATCGTCGGACACCTCGCATTTGAACATGGCCTGTTCCGCTGCCTTCACCGTCAGGTCCGCAATGCTCTGGAGGACCTCCAGCTCCTTATCTGAAAGACAGAGGGACCAAAACATACAGGCAGGGAGGCACAGCACACAGGGGTGGAGGCAAGTGTGGGTGAGGATGACCTGTGTTGGGCAGGTTATAGTGGAGAGAAAAAAAAAGAGTAATGTATGCCATATTTGTACTAATATGATACATTCACATGTTGTGGAAAGATATATGTTTCCTGTCAGGGATGCCCCCAGGCTCTAGTTTGAGAACTAGCATGGCAGATGGGAACTTGCAAGCCTCCAACAGCACGTGAAGCATGGATTATAGTTGGCCAGTGCAAATCAAAGTTGAGGCATAGGCATTTCAGGCGTAACTAATACGAGAGCGGCATATTCCTTTTAAATGGAAAGCTTCAGATGTTGTTTAAATGTATTTCTTATGCACTGACTTTGTGAGGTCTGATGTAATATGCTGTTAAATTGGTCTAAAAATCACTATTTCCCTTTTTCTTTTATCACTGACCTGGCCTTTATGAACTGTCAATGGATTTTTTTTACAAGGAATTGCTTCCCTAAAAGGCTTGTGAGATAAGCTGAATTATCTGCAGTAGGGTAAGTCTATCATGAGCTGACCCTGGATAGACCCATAGCTATCACACACAGGGAGCATGATATTAATTTGGCTTTTATCTGAGGCTGATATGGACTATGATGACTTGTGATTGATTTTATTCAAATATCTGCTTAAGAGGTAGAACATTGTTGGCACCTCAAACATCAAGATTGCTCAGAGAGAAATCAGAACACTGGGTGACTAGGCATGGCAAGTTCATCCATTTCTGCCCTATGGTTCCAACCATTACAAGAGCTCTTTGAGCCTAGTTTAGATAGAACGTTTGTGATTAAAGGGACAGTCTTTATTTTTATTTTCAACTCAATCCATACATCTGTAGTATATGTTCGATTACTGCAAACAATATTTTGCACCAGATTTCTTCCATTAACATTAAGAATCTGTCATGAATACCTTACCATTACATACCAAAAAAAAAAAATTTCCTAAGCAAGAATATATCGTTTCTATTTATTTACAGTACTGCTACTGTGTTGAAAACAGCCTAATATTGTATAAACCAATCAAATGTTTTATCAGTAATCTATCTCTTGTACTTGGTGTCATGGTCTCTCACTTTTTGGCTTCCATCATAATTGTATGTAATCCATTAAGAAATATGTCAAAATTATTGTGTGTCATAATCGATCATATGTTATAGGATTAGCAATGAGATTGAGTTGAAAATTATATATAATATTATCTCAGTTAGGTATGACAAGTAATGTTACTTGTTCTAATATAATACATGTTATATTACAAGATTTGAAAAATCACAACTTCTACTAACTTTCTACACCCAACACTGAAAATGTGAAATTAAAGTGGGAAAGGGATAGGGAAAATAAGCTTAATACTTGCTGTATCACAAGTTGACCGTAAATATGTACAACAACAACAACAAACAAACAACAACAAAAAGATATCCAAAATGTACACTGCAAAAAGACTGCTTACACAGATAACATCTCAGTGATTTGGACCTGAAATGCCATCTCACAAAGGAAGTACTGTACCTTCCACCTCCAGCTCTGCCTCAGAATGCCCCCCATTAGTGAACACGGTGAACGACCCCATGTCATCCTTAGTGGCCTCGTTGATGACGAGCATGTGCTTCTTGCCATCTTTCTTCATGCGGTACCTGGTGAGTTCACGGGTTATCTCGATGCCATCCTTCATCCTAATGCAGACAGACGAAGGGAGGGAGAGAAGTGCTGTGGTGAAGAGAAAGCTGGATGGGGGGGATGGATTGGTCAGGGGCACAGGGGTTCAGGAGACACAGAACGAAGGACACCAAGGACCGACGTACAGAACAGAGTCATGCGTTGCCTATGTAAGACAGAGAGAGTCACAACAAAACATAGATATTTCAAGAGGAGAAATATCTGTTCATTACGTCGACTTCTATCTGACTGATACGTTCTCTCACCATATGACATTGGCTCCTTCTTCAGACACCTCGATCTCAAACTCCACCTTGTCCCCAACCACCACGTGCATGTCATCCAGAGGCTTGGTGATGGTAACAGGAGGTTCTGAAAACATATAGACATATCATATGTATGAACATGTAGACAATCATACACACTCTCCCCCATAAAGAGCACATTGTTATTGAAATACAACGATGGTGATGAGCCTTGGGAGAGGAACATGAAGGATCATGATTACATTCAACGTAATGACAGTGATGGGCAAAGCCAGCAATGGAAAGAATGAAGGTGATTGCCGTAGTCTTGGTGATGATCATCATGACGTTTCAGTACAATATTTGTGATTAAAGTGAAGGAAAATGGGGGGTAGAAAAGATGATAGATTGTGTTGCCACCAGTACCCTTAACAAAGACTTCGGTGAAACACTTCTCCTCTCCCACGACACATTCATAGGCAGCATCGTCCGAGAGGTTGCATTTGTTGATGGTCAGTTTCCTCAGGCTCCCCACACTCTCAAACACATACCTAGGAAACAGTGAGAAACAGCAAAGAATGAGAACACACACACACACACACACACACTGATAGAGAGTAACACACATACACACACACACACACACAAACTCAGATGAGTGCATATCTCAACCACACAACACACAAGGTCATACTTGGCAGAGGGCTTGATCTCCACTCCATTCTTCAGCCATTTCACTTGAGCGTTGGGGTCAGCCACCTCAACCACCATTTGAATTTTCTTGCCCTTTTGCACTGAGTAGGCATCGTCCAGTTTCCTCAGGAATGCTGGAGAAAAACAAACACTGTATGTAAGGTATACTGGACAGTTTTGCACAGCAGAACACACACACACAGCAAAGGAACACATTACTATTGCACGTGTTTGTATATATTGCACTGCACCAACTCCTTACTTTTCAGTACCTCCAGGATTTTGTGATTTTGTGTTTTCTTTTTTACTTTACCTCAATATTTCTGCAAAATATTTTCTGGATTCTTTACAATTGATTTTAATATCATTAACATTTTTGTATATCTTAATATCATGAACATTTTTGAGAAGCATTGCAACAATTTCAGTTAATTCTTCCCACAATAATGACGTCAAACACACTGACTGTGTTGCCCTGACTGACTTCTGTGTGTCAACTGAATTGAAGAGGAATTGCATTGGATGCATGTAACATAACAAAGCTTAATTGGATTTCAAGTGCTTCAGAATTATATAATAGAGATGTATCTCGCATATAAAACTAATATGTTATAGTATCCTGAGGCGTGCTGTGAGAAGTTTGGCAAACCCTATATGTAACAATTTTATATAATCCTCAAGAGAGTTGAAATAACACTGAACAATTTGGTGTTACAGCACGGCAGCCCTCAGACCCTCTCCTCGCTTGAACACTCCTCAAAACCATACGTCACAATGTGGAGCAACATTAGAAAACAGCGTTTAATAACGGTATCTGGGTCACGGCCTGAGAATGGGAGAGTTGTCACTCACCGTCGCATTTCTTGGGTTCCACCCTCTTCATTTTTTTCAGCCTCTTCAGCATGCCCCTGAGGTCAGTGATGCCATAATCAAAGGCAATCTTCTCGTAGTCGCAGGGCTTAGCTGCCGTCAGGATCGCCCACACATCCACTTCCTCCTTCTCCTCCACTTTCACCTCCCTGAGAGAATCAATGAGCGAGAGGAAGAGGAAGACAGAGAGAAAGATCAGTTTAAAAGTATACATGTACTGTATACACATACAGTATATGTATATATATATACACACATATATATATTATATATACATATACATACGGTATATTCTAACATAACACATAACACAATTTATTTGGATTTTCCCGTGCGTCACAATTACACTCAATACAGTATAATCTATATACAGTATACAGTATACAGTGTATTCTATATACTGTATATTCAAGGATATACATACAGTATATTCAAAGGATATATAGTATATTCAATATCTATATAACTGAAGTTGCTTAACAGGTTTTCTGAAATGCATGAGCTGACAGAAAACTTGTTTAGAATGGGAGGTTAGATCGTGAGATCTCCACATCAGATGCCCATCAGTCCACCTTCATGAACCATTCTCTTTCTCGCTCCATATTTCTCTATTCACCGATTAAGCACAGGGGTCGTATACCACACCCTGGCCGACACATAACTATAACACACTTGATACAACACAGCTGGACATGTGGATATGTGGATATGGGCTGTGTCTCTTATCTTACCCTCCTTTCTTGGGCTTCCTAAGTAAAGGGATATTGGTAAGTTTCATGTACACAATCTCTGTCATAAGAGCAATTGGTAGTTTCTTAAAAGGCAACAAGCTCACATTTCAATAATACCAACCAGTCCTAACAAAATTACATTGCATCCCACATAATCTGCCCGCTAAGAATCTTATATGAAGTGATCCTCTGAAAATTCCTAAACTTGAACACTTTTTTTTGCTGAACACTGACCTCTTGCTTAAGGGAACTACTATAATTAGCAATCACATTTTCCAGCAAATTATTCTTCCAGCACATCTCCTGTGAATTCTGCCTGGATCCCCAGCGATTGCAGATAAAGACAATGTTCGAGTGTTCAAGGAATATTAGGGCAATGCCGTGGAGTTACAACGACCAACACTGGCTCACTGACCTTTTCTTAAGCAAGGCACTGAAGTCCAGATCGCCAGCGTCTTCTCCTGCATCTCCCCTGTTCGTGAATATAAGAGACAAAAGAGAGAGAGAGAGGAAGACAGAGGAAGGGAGAAATAGAATAAGAGGAAAGATAGCAAAAGGAGAGGTACACTCTAAAAAATAATGGGGCCAGTACCGGTTCTTCAGAGCATGCCATAGAAGAACCTTTTTCAGTGCTTCAAAGAGCCATCTAGGCAACCTTTCGCCTGATGTAATGGTTGAACACAGAGTTTTGACTCTCCATGGAACCATCCAGAGATTTAAAGAACAATTTAAGCACCTTTATTTTTTAGAGTGCAAGTTGTGGTCCACCGTCAAACAGTATCTTACCTAAGCAGATATCTATTTGACTGCGGTAATTTCCCCGCCAAGTGCATATATGAAGCAATTGTATGGACAATAATATGACAAAGTGCAACAGACCAGGGGAACACATACTTATACTAAACACACGTTTTCACCTTTCGGATTTCAACGTCACTCTAATCATCATTTTCATACTTCACAAAGCTTACCCATTTCTGGAGATTTTTGTTTTCCATTTATCGTCCATGATGAATAGTTACTCACCAGTGCTATTCTCAACCCATTCAGTGTGTTTTCAGACGTTTACAAACACAGTATATGACTACAGTCTATACTGAACTTACCACCACACACACTGACACGGCAGCGCTTTTAAGACATGGTCACACACACAGGTCTGTGATGAATGTTGCCCTGACACATGCAAGCAAGGCTAACATACACATAGACAGTGGAATAAACACTTACAACAATGACATCCGCACGCTCAATGTAAGCAACATATCTAGTGATATGGGTGAAGGACTATGGGGCATTCAGTAAACATTAAGAACCCATAAATGGCTATGGGATATGGCTATCAAATTACTAGCATATTTGAAATAAAATGTTGAATATATTGAATATGAGTGTCTTGGTCTGACTTACTGTATGTAATATGTTTGGTAGCCTAACATACTGTACACTCTTGTAAAATGAGATTAATGCTTTCAATAGCAAGCTGCTTCATTACCTAAGGAAATCTAGGGGTCAGGATTGGAGTACAGAAAATGCAGATGTGGGTTGGTGAATATATTCAGAATTAAATTTTGCTGGTAGCTGTTTAGCCAGAAAAAGCACAGAAAATATAACAAATGAACTACTTTTTTCATGGGCATGACCTGTAATACTAATGTAATCATATAAAAGACAGGCTCCATAGTACAGTATCTGATGTCTTTTTATAACTGGGAAAGGTCACATTTGTTTAAGAGGAGGTCATTCCGAGGTACAGTATCTCATAAATGCATGGGTGTTATATATATTTGATCATAGTCATAACTAGCAACACAATGGAGTAAGAATAATCATAGTTTCTAATAAGGATGCCAGCAACTGTACTCTTCCTGGACCTAACCTCAAACCTTAACAAATGCCAGCCATACCATAAACGCATGAACAAGTCTTGTTCATTCCACTCATTGAACTCGGGGACTCCATATGTACAGTACTGTACATTCCCAAATATAAACAGGAAACTTTAGAATGGGAGGTTAGATCGTGAACATCAGATGCCCATCAGTCCACCTTCATGAACCATTCTCTTGCTCGCTCCTCTCCACATTTCCGCATCCAACAATTCAACTCAGCGCTCATACACCACGCCCCCTGTCCACACGTAACCATAACACACACGACAGCTAGACATGTGGACATAGGCTGTCTTTATCTTACCCTGCTTTCTTGGGTTTCCTAAGCAAAGGGAGGAGATGGCATTTAAAACGGACACCATGCAGGCCCGCGGATGTGACATCGCTATGGACGGTAGACAAGTAACGTCATGGCGTCTACACCATGAGCTACCTCACTAGAACTACTTGGTACAACATGTGATATTCACTCATGCCGACTCGCACTCTGTCAGGTGACAAAGGGTACCTGACAGAGGCAAAGGGTAAGACTGAAACTCGAACAGACAGGCAGGCTGAGGGGCAGAGGGAGACCCAGATACAGGAAGTCAAAGAGGCACTCTCCTGGGGGAACACTGAGACGCAACGCACAGGCACTGCGGATGGATGCCCAAGCATGCAGAAATTGACCTAAAAAAAAACCCTACCTGCATTTCTCATGGCAACAATAATATACAAAGAAAAAACAGTTCAACACTGCTGTTAAACACTCCACCGGTCACTGGTGTTTAGATGTATCCAGGCGAATACACCCATGTTGGACATCAGGACAGGACAAACACCTACAGTACACAACTGCATCCAAAGACACCGACACATCATGAGCAGACTCTCTTGAATTCCATTCAGGATACAGGAAGGAAACTGAGGTCCGAGGGTAGACCCTTCCCACAGTGGTAACCTTTCCCACAGGTTACAGGTCAAATTAACAGTAAACTACAGTATTAAAAAGGTTGTAAACCATTAAGTTGAGTTATTTGTGTATAGTGTATCATAGTATGTGTATACAGTGTGGATTAGCAATCCATACTCATCTGACATGTGTATGTATGGGTGTAGGGTATTTTCAGTAAGAGGCTCCTAATCTCTATTATTTGAGAGAAAAATGGTTGATTACCCAGGAAGGGCAGAGATATGAGAATCCGGACGTTCCAGATTTCATATATACTGTAGGCTACAGAGAATGCTTATGGAGGTCAAAGGTCAGGTCATGAGATCTCCACGACAGATACCCATAAGGCAAACCTTCATAAACCATTCTCTCACTCACTCATCTCTTTTTCTCTCTCTCACTCTCTCTCTCTCTCTACATACATTTCCTTGTGGGGCCAACAGGTTTGGACCCAGAGTTCTCAGCGAACACAAAGAAACACTTATTGAGAATGGAAGGTCAGATCATGAGCCTACGTGAGACGGAGACCCATTGGTCTACCTTCACACACCATTCTCTCCCTCGCCGCCGTCCCCTCCCCTCTCTCCTCACTGCTTTAGCCCACAAAAGCACGGAGAGAGCGCCCCATCCCACACTTAGACTAATAACACACATGACACGACACGACACAGCTGTATATGTGGACATAGTGCTGCTGTGTCTCTTATCTTACCCCTCTTTCTTGGGCTTCCTGAGCAGAGGGGGGAGAGGGCGTTAAAAACAGGGCACCAAACAGACTCTCAGATATGACATTTACACACAATGGGCTATTCTCAACCCTCTCTCCTCGGTCCTCGATCCTCGGTCCTCTATAAATTCTTCATGAGATCAGTTGGACCGAGCCGGAGGATCGAGGACCAAGGGGAGAGGGTTCAGAAGAGCTCATACAGTACACATACAGAGGTTCAACACATACGTGTGATCTTGACTAGGAAGTGCACAACACAAACAACAGTGTTCAGCAATGCTCAACAGTCATGTGTCAGAGACAATGGAGAAAGACATGAGACTTGAAGAGAGCGGTGATGAGAGACATGGACAAGCAGTAAAAGATGGAGATGACATTTGAAATCAAAGAGATGCTCTCTAGACTGAGCTACTGGAGTGCACAGATATTAGCGAGCAGTAACATTTGCCTAAGTATAGGAAGAAAAAGTTTTATGCAATATTGCAATAAATGAAAAATATCCAATACACTCAACAACCAATCACAGATATATTCATGAGGGGAGAGTTGCTGTCAAGTCTAACATGCCGTCTCTAGACACACACACACACACACACACACACACACACACACACAGACAGACAGACTTACGAGCGCTTAAAAGCCTCCAGAATGTTGGTCTGCTGCTGTGATTCGTCCACGGCTGAAACAGGATGAAAACAACAATAGATGAAACAACGACCAAAAACAAAAAAGAACAAAAACAGTCAAATAAGACACTCCGTCACTCAACATGAGACGATCCATTCAGTGCGACACCTGACTGACTGACTGACTGACAGGCAGCCATGATGGCGTGTGGAGTGAAAGTCGCTGAGTGAGTGAGTGAGTGCGTGCGGCGCTGAGTGACGTGCAAACTGACCTTCCACTGTGATCTCAAACGTGCAGCTGTCACATTTGTCTTTGGCGATGACCTCACATCTGTATCCTCCCGCGTCTGCGTCAACCACCTTTATCATATGCATCTCGTACGTGTAGACCTAAGATGGACAGACAGACAAAGGGATGTCTTAGAAAGTGTGATAGAGGGTTTGAAGAGACATTTATAATAACAGTCAACATTTATATATATATCAACTATCAACCGTCACTTTCTAAGACACAGTATACAATCTGTCATTGTATACTGTGTAAGTGCTAAACAGCACTATTCAGTTCTCTTTACAACTACCATGGCCTTAGAGAGCCTTCTGGTTACTGCATGTCCCTCATACACGTGTTTGAGTAGGCCTACACTTATCTTTCCACTTGTTGTAGCAGTTTGACTGAGAAGGGAATATAACTCATCAACCATACCCCAGCTTCCTAGTTTTGCATGCAGCTAAAGGTCTGGCCTGGCTAAAGCGATAGGCTGAGAGTCTCTGGGCTGAATGCCTGGCTAAAGTGATGGGAAAACAAATTTTCCACCCTCTGCCCATTGTTACATTGCCAAACACATAATCAATTCTGTTCACGCATTAGCATTCTTGTGACAAGAATGTGAATGCAAGAATGTGCATGCAGTAGCATTCTTAACTCGCTAACTAGTTCATTGTCTATGCTAGCAAAAGTCTCTTCAATCTTATTGTGTCTGATAACACAAGTTCAAGTTTACATGCTGAAAAAAACGGTAACATCAGTTCTCTGTAGCAAGGAATAAAATCAGATCACTGACTTTAAAAAAAAAAAAATGAGATAACTGAAGAGCAGGCTGTGCAGAACTCCCATCCCATTTTTGCCATCAAATGTCTGAAAACGTGTTTCACTTAGAGAACTGCTATTATAAAACTCACAGTTTTCAAAGGCTATTTCTGTTTTAAACACACACACACACACACACACACACACACACACACAAAAACACTCCTAAGGAAAGCAAAAGAAAAGGTAAGAGTAACCTTGACAGAGCTAAGAGCGAATTCTCTCCACCATCCTATTCCTATAAAACACAGGTACCTACCTTAGAATTCCGGTCATACGTCTCCTTAAATTGCAGGTGTTTGCCCGCCTTGCTGCCCAGGTCCATCCATTTTCCTTTCATCCACTTTATGTTTGGCTTCCTCAGCATGTTGGAGGAGTCCACCTTAGCCACGAAGGTGATATCCTTCCCTGTCATTAGCAGTCAATCATCCAGTCAATCAGCCACTATCAGTTAATCAGCACAGTAAGCAAAGGTTATTGATTTATGATTTGTTATGGGTCTGTGTAAGTGCAACCAGGCTGAGAGAGTCAGGTTTCAGTGTAGCTGGATGCTCAACAACAGTGTGTAATGTTTTGGATGGTCTGTTGTGATACATATCTTTGATGAATTGTATTTTGCCTTTGCTAAATTGATATTCAATAATGGTGCATTAAAAGCAAACTGTGAAGACAAAAATGTACATATGCTAATATTTCATTTTTCTCATCAAATACATGTTTGTTATTCAAAATAACATTATTTCACTACACTGCTTTTCTGTTTGGCAAACATACTGAAGATAATGTAGCATACTGTATATTCAGTCAACATGGCAGGTCCATTAAACATTGTGGTGAACAGACCCATTGAAAGATTCTCCTGTATCAATACTAATACACATATTAAAGTTGCACGCACACAGCAGATGAATTGCAAAGCATCCAAGTAGTATGTAGCTGTGTGAACATTTTATTTTATCAGACTGTTTTTGTATAAATTATATTAGCCTATAAAACTAAGTACTGAGGCACTATACATTTCAACAAAAAAGTTGAAGACAGGTCTTGACTTCCTTGACTTTTTTTGTGATCATAGGCATCGTAGCATCATAAATACTGTCAAAGTACTACCAACATGTACAATACAACACGTATTACCTATTAATGAGTGAGTTCAGGGTGTAATGTAAAAGATAATCACCAGAATATTCCTTCAAGATCTAAGGCCTCTGAGGGATTCTCCTGTAACCATATACAGCTAACAAGACAATTCTCAGAACAGTTAAAAAAAAAAAATAGAAAAAGAAGAGTTTTACCTTTAATTGCTGTGGCGCTCTCTGGCCTCTGAACAAAGAGGCCTGTGACCTCTGACATCTGACGATCCTCCCCTAGAACCTCTTCTGAGAACGCAAAAGAAGGATAGAGAGAGAGAGAGAGAGAAAGGAAGAGAGAGTGAGAAGGGGTGAGACCACAGGCTAAGTGACCATTAGTTCAGCCAGTGGGCTGATGATAAACACAAACAGGACAAACGGGAAGCGGTCAGTGGACAGGGGATAGATGGAAGAACAGAAGGCATTTTGACATGGGTTTGGCGCTGGGCTTTTTCTAGACTCTTCCTTTTCTCTTTCTCTTCGGCTACTGAGACCACAGCTGGGTTAAAAGGCTATCAGAGTTTAATAGGTATAGTGTGGTGAGAAACCTCTCAGAAGGCTCTGTCGTTTGGGCTGATAAGCGCCTCGTAACATCATGGCTGTGTGTGAGTGAGAGAGAGTGTGAGCATTTTAAGCTCAGGAGATGATGATCCTACACACACTGACTTTTCGCAGCCAAAGCCTCTAAGATACACACGATCCCTGCCTAAGACAGTGGGATACAGTAACTATGTGAGCATCCCCACCAGGCTCTCCCAAAACAGAGCTCCCGAATACCTCCCTCTCCAATAGCTCCAACCCCCCATGCCTACTCTCTTAGAAGAAAAGCTGCTACAGTATATAGAACCAAAATGCATGCTTCATATATGGCACCCTTAAAAGGTTCTTTAAACCATTTTGAGGGATTCTTCAAATGAAGCCCTAAGGGTCTTTAAAGCCTGCATGGTTCTATACAGAACCCCAAGAACCCTTTTTTTTTTGCACTTTTTTTTTAGTGCACTTGAACTCTAAGGGAACAACACTGACAACACAGGAGAGCTGTACAGTATGTTGACACGGCTGACATTTGAACCTGCTCCGTATTAGTCCAGATTTAACTCCCCACGTCAACTCCCCGTCTCCCCTGGCAGTCACCACGGTCTCTGCCGCTTCTCCCCTGCTGCTTCGCTGGGTCACGCATCCACAACAGGGAGACGATGAGTCAGAGAACAGAGTTTTCCCTCTGTGCAGAGTTTGACTGTTTATCTTCTTAAGTTGAGGGTATAAAGTTGTATTTGTGAGTCAATGTTTATTTTTCTTGGTTAGTTTTTTTTAAAAAAAAAACATTTTATACACCTTAGAGGTGATCTTTATTTGCTATATTTGCTTTTAGATTTTACAATATATGATATGATTTAGAGCTTGCGTGTTTATTATGTTTAGTTAATGAAGCGATAGGTATTACTCCATGTATTTGTCCTAGGCAAATACATCCTGTGCTACAGCATGCGTTTGTCTTACCATCGTCAGGTAATTCTGTTCCAGGGAGAGAGAGAAAGAGTGATGACAGACAGTTACTAAACTCAGTGACCCTTAGACAATGAGGTAGCATCCTAGCCCACACACACACACACACACACACACACAGACACACACAAACACAAACATACACTCACTCTTACCTATACACTTACTATGCTCTTCCCTCTTCTCCCAAGTTGTTGGGTTTATTCTATTTTAGCCTGTTTTAACACCTTACTTTATGTAATCACATGCTCAATGTACAATATGGTATGCAGATTTTGTATAACATATTTATTACATTATTATATTAATTTGGACAGATTCAACTATGTTGCAATTTAAACAATAATTAGTGTTTGATGTTACCCATTATTGTTTCAGTATCTGTATGCATTAGTATCCATTTTCATTAGAGTTTGGCATACTGTTTGCTAGAGGAGATGAATTGATAAACTCAAGTTGTTTTAAGACACAGCAGTTTTATCAAGCAAACTTGATCAAAATGCATAGGCAGTGGACCATGACAGGTAAAGGGGCAGAATGAGACAGGCATGGTCATGCACTCCCCCCCGGTAGAGCCAGGGTGATCCAGTGTGTTTAATAGCCTCAGTTAACGAAATACAACATTCAAACACTGATTCTGAAACAGTTTTCCTCTTTGTTTTTTGTATCTAGACAGTGACAGGCCTGGACTCGAGGGGGGGAAAACTGGCACTGGATCAGTGCTTGGGGAGAAGCTGTCTCCCATTACCTGTGAACCAACCAGCACACGTCCACATTGGAAACCCCGCGCGACACTGAGGGGACACGCTTCCAATGGCATGTCTCACCACAGGCAGTATACTGAGGAATGGGGGGAGATGCCTGAGGGAAGAACTACAAGCTAAACTTGCTGTCCGGTCAATCCCCACAAAGTGACAGACACAAACACTATTATAGAGACATTGCTGTATGTGTCTCTACACAGTTTAAACTATAATATTATGCCAGCGTCTTTCTTAGTGTAAACATACACATACACACACATACACACAGAAACAAAATCATATTCAACGATATATACCTAAGTGCTAACAGTATATATCAATTTGTCATTTGAAACTTCAAGATGCTTATTCAAACTTGTTGTTTTAGAGACACCCTCTAATCAAGCTAAACATCTACATCTCACTTTAACATTGCTGAAAGAGCATAATATAAATTAAAGGAAAAACCTTCTTTTCAAAAAAAATAGTCACCAACTCTCACGTTTCTACTAAAGCAGCCGACGGACCCTACCAGTCATGCTATAGTGGCCTTCGCCAGTGCAAGCCTATTACTCATGAGTAACCAAGTGCATTATTTATTTGTTTGCATGTTGCTTTGTTTTTCCAGTCAGAACCCCTGTGAGGGACACAATAGACACATGGAGGGTCCAGCAGGGACAGTGACTGAAGGACAGCACAGACACAGGTACGGAGCTGTACAAACACATGACACGTGCACATGACCACATACAACGAGCCGTCACACAGCACTCGAGCCAGCCGAGAAAATGGGGGGGGGGGTGTGTGTGGGGGGGGGGGGGGGGAGTTTTGGGAGAGTATTGTGTATTGGTGTGAGTATTGTTTCTGTCTCTTACCATCTCTGCCCTCACTTTGCTCTGGGGTGAACAGAAACAATAGAGGAAGAGGCGGTTAGAGGGACAGACAGAGAGAGGTTAAGGCAACAGACCAACGAGACAGGCGACAGACGCCGGACAGCAGAGCTGAAAAAGAAGACAAGTCTGTGGGAGGGATGGGGATGCTTATAGGGGGGGGGGGGGAGACACCTCTGTCAAGTATCACCTGCTATGCTCCGGGAACAATCATACTTTTTTAATTAAATTAAACAATATTTTTGCTATTAATATAATTGACAATTATATTAATAGATATATATTGACACATATTTTTTACACCATGATTTTCTCATGCAATACAATGGCACAAATGAGAATATAATGGATTAAGCTACTTGACAAAGGTATGGAGGGCATAGTGACAACATTTACACTCACAAAGAGAGCCTACA
>NC_084996.1:10628732-10733732 GCF_963854185.1 Sardina pilchardus | reverse complement strand
AAGGGAAAATCCAAGATGGCTGCCAGAAACGGCCTTAGGATAATAAAACATTGCATACTTTGGGCATCTTGATTTATTCTGCTACTTTATCATTTCACATTTAATATATAGAGATGGTTAACAAATAATATATGCAAGATAACCCATGTAAACAATCTTACATGTCTATTATACAACTTTAAAGTGGAAAAAACAGGCTTAAAACGGTCAAAATGGCATGACTCCCCCAGTGAATCCTCACCTGAGTAGTTAATTATTCATTTATGCATAACATTAATATTCTTAAAAACTTTTGGGAGAATCACTTAATCATTTTCAAAAGACAGCTTATTGTTTAATTGTCCACATGAGCAGAGATCTAGCCCTAAATAGGAACACAACTCATGTTATGCTAGCGTTAGCATTAGCATTAGCCAATGTAGACCCACCAGCTGGGTTGAGTTAAAGCTGGGCAAACAAAGATTCCTAGGCTAATTGTGTCCCTGTGATCACTTGGGGTCTTTTTTTGCATATTTGTGCCCTTTGGATCTTCCTGGGGGGTATTGTCGTATTCTTTCGGGCATAATGTTATAGGAACTATGAAATTTAGATTTGTACTACAGTAATGGTAGCCAGCTCCTAAGGTGTGTAAAACGTACATTGAGTAAGACTGTGTCTCATTACACTTACTTCCGTCAGTACACTGCTAATGTGCACTGACCACTTACTGCCGTAGTGCTCACTTTTGATGGTAAGTACTGTTCGAAAAGGGGCCTTCCCCAAACTTCCCACAAAGGTGGGAGCATGAAACATTCTAAAATCTCTTGGTTAAATGCTGAAGCGTTCAAAGTTCCTTTCACTGGAACTAAGGGACCAAGCCCTGTGCACCAGTGCACAAAGCAAGGTCCATAAAGGCATTGATGACAGAGATTGGTGTCGATGATCTTGACTGGCCTGCACAGGGTCCTGACCTCAACCCAATAGAACACCTTTGGGATGAATTAGATGGACTGAGAGGCAGTCTACTCATCCAACATCAGTGTGTGACCTCACAAATGTGCTTCTGAAAGAATGGTAAAAAAACACACTGTGGAAAGTCTTCCCTGAAGCTGTTATAGCTGCAAAGGGTGGACCGACATCATATTAAACCCTATGGATTAAGAATGGGATGTGACTGAAATATGTGAGTCGAGGCAGGTGACCAAACACTTTTGGCAATTAGTGTACAGTACTTAGGTTGCTTTTGGTATAGGGCAAAACTTTCAGGAAATACACATCAATAGTGTTTTCAAAACCTTGAGGAAAAGAGCAAGTTCGGCTCTCCCAGGTTTTCTCTCTTTTTCAGGTTGTGATACAACCTTTAGGGCAAAAAGTCAGCATGGGCTGCATGGAAATAATTTCCAGAAGTAACAGGTGCCTTCACTGCTATGACATTAAATCTTTTTCAATTACTTAGCCAGGAAACAAACATATTTGCATTGCTGGAGAGGTACACTTGTGTTCTTTACGATAAGACAACCAATCTTGATCTCAGGAAGGATTTGTTTTCTCAAAAATGTCTCTCAATGGAAAATACCCCTACCACACAGGCTGCACTGATCCAGCATTCAAATAGTGCAGTGTACTGTACCAAGCTAAGATTTGGTCCAAAGGTCTGCAAGCTATCCAGTCAGTGCTTTCTCCTGAAAAATATGGATGGACTAAATTAGATGATTCTTGGACACCTTTATGGACACTTTTACCAGAGGCAGCGAAAGTATGTAGAGAACTTCTTAATGTGACAGCAAAGCTGAGCCTCTCTGCCGAGTGCCGATGACAGGATGCTGGGTTGCCTTGCACAACATTATGCCAATGTGCTGGAGCATGTGAATAGATGAAAATATGCAGTATGTAGGCTATGACTAATGTACTACTGTAATCTTACAAAGTTACAGGGGACATGTGTGCATCATTTTATGATTTTATGAGATCTGCCTGAGGTGCGTCTCTGTGTTTACAGTATCCTTGAGATAGTTAGTGGATATATAGGTAGCCATAGTGTATTTCTTTTCATAATTTATTTTCTTTTAAGACAGTTCTTCTTACCCTAGATAGCCCTAGATATTTGTGGCATTCCTTCTAGGATGTCTCAAGGAACATACCCAATTTCAAGCTTTTTAGAGGTTGTTTAGATGGTCTTTGAATTAGCTGCCAATTATGTGGCGGGCACGACCTTAGCGCAACCTTTTTAAAAAAACTCACTACCTGTTAGAGATAGTTTTGGACACCCCTTCTAGGATGTCTTAGGGTTATTTCGTCTTTTTTATCATATCCGCCTTCCTTCCTCGGTTCTCCGGCTTGTTCCCACCGATCTATAAAGAACACTAGATAGACTATCCCATTGTTGCTGCCCCATCATTCTTTAACTAGGAAGGAAGGAAGGGATGATATAAAAAGATGAATGAGAAGAGCCTTTAGGATCACCCAAGGAACACCAAATTTCAAGTTTATTAGAGGTTAATTAGGTTGCATTTGAAATAGCTGACAATTTTGTGGCGAGCAGCACTGCCTTTTTCAATTTCTTTAAAAACTCACTTCCTGTTAGAGACATATTGGACACTCCTTCTAGGATGTCTTAGGATCACCCAATGAACATATACCAACTTTCAGGCTTTTTAGGGGTTGTTTATATGGTCTTTGAACTAGCTGCCAATTTTGTGGCGGCAGTAGGCTACAGCCTTTTCCAATAGTTTTTGAATCAGCTATCAATTGTATTGGTGGCCATTTTTCTTCAAAATCTCACTTCCTGTTTGAGATATTTTTGGGCACCCCTTCTGGGATGTCTTAGGATCACCCAAGGAACATGTATACCAAATTTCAAGCTTTTTAGAGGTTGTTTAGGCAGTCTTTGAATTAGCTGCCAATTTTGTGGCAGGAAGCGCAGTATTTTTTAGTTTTTTTTCAAAAACCTCACTTCCTGTTTGAGAATTTTGGTGTAATCTTCCAGGATGGCGTAGGATCACCCAATGAAGATATACACCAAATTTCAAGCTTTTAGGGGGTTGTATAGGTAGTTTTTGAATCAGCTTTCAATTGTATTGGCGGCCATTTTTAATTTCTCCGAAATCTCACTTCCTGTTTGAGATGTTTTTGGGCACCCCTTCTGGGATGTATTAGGATCACCCAAGGAACATGTATACCAAATTTCAAGCTTTTTAGAGGTTGTTTAGGCAGTCTTTGAAGTAGCTGCCAATTTTGTGGCGGGCAGTAGGCTACAGCCTTTTCCAATAGTTTTTGAATCAGCTATCAATTGTATTGGTGGCCATTTTTCTTCAAAATCTCACTTCCTGTTTGAGATATTTTTGGGCAGCCCTTCTGGGATGTCTTAGGATCACCCAAGGAACATGTATACCAAATTTCAAGCTTTTTAGAGGTTGTTTAGGCAGTCTTTGAATTAGCTGCCAACTTTGTGGCAGGAAGCGCAGTATTTTTTAGTTTTTTTTCAAAAACCTCACTTCCTGTTTGAGAATTTTGGTGTAATCTTCCAGGATGGCGTAGGATCACCCAATGAACATATACACCAAATTTCAAGCTTTTAGGGGGTTGTATAGGTAGTTTTTGAATCAGCTTTCAATTGTATTGGCGGCCATTTTTAATTTCTCCGAAATCTCACTTCCTGTTTGAGATGTTTTTGGGCACCCCTTCTGGGATGTATTAGGATCACCCAAGGAACATGTATACCAAATGTCAAGCTTTTTAGAGGTTGTTTAGGCAGTCTTTGAAGTAGCTGCCAATTTTGTGGCAGGAAGCGCAGTATTTTTTAGTTTTTTTCAAAAACCCCACTTCCTGTTTGAGAATTTTGGTGAAATCTTCCAGGATGACTTAGGATCACCCAATGAACATATACACCAAATTTCAAGCTTTTAGGAGGTTGTATAGGTAGTTTTTGAATCAGCTATCAATTGTATTGGCGGCCATTTTGAATTTCTCCAAAATCTCACTTCCTGTTTGAGATTTTTTTGGGCACCCCTTCTAGGATGTCTTAGGATCACCCAAGGAACATATCTACCAAATTTCATGCTTCTATCCGCCGCGTAACGATTTTTCACATAATCTCCCCTACTATTACCCTCTACAGCAGGCAAAACCTCTGTCAGTAAAAATAACAGAATTATAGAGAGCACAACCAACGCTGACAGCTTTATGAAGCTACCTTCATAAGACTGTATGATGGCAATAGCATGTAGTAAGTACTGTGAAGTATATAAATGCCCTTACCACTTGCAACAGGCTGGGCGGCTGTCAGTAAACATGGCAGGATTAGACAATATAGAAGGAAAGCATAGCATATTATGAAGCAAACCAAAATAAAACTAAATAGAAATTATTGATACAACCAAAAATGTCTATTGTTATCCTCATAATACTACATGTAGTACAATTGGTTGTATGTACTGTAGGCCTCTAACTAGTAGTCTGTTTAATCAGCAATGCTCTTACCAGTGGTAACAGGCTGAGCTTCTGTCAGTAAACATGGCAGCATTAGGCAATATAGAAGGAGAGCATAGCATGTTATAAAATAAACCAAAATAAACCAAAATAAATTATACAAAGGTGATACTTTGAGGCAACACCTGAAAGTGGAACCACACAACTCACAGTCTCAGCATTTATCATGCTCTCACAGACACACACTCACACTCACACACACACACACACACACGTTACTAAAGCATTAAGATGCTCTTACCCTCTATAGCAGGCAAAACCTCTGTCAATAAAGATAACAGAATTATAGAGAGCACAACCAACGCTGACAGCTTTATGAAGCTACCTTCATAAGACTGTATGTTGGCAATAGCATGTAGTATGTGATACATGAAGTGTACACATGCCCTTGTACAAATTGGTTATGTGTTAAGACGTGCTTACCCTGTACAGCAGACTGGGCTTCTGTTAATAGAGACGACAGAATCATAGAGAGCACAATGCAAAGCTGGCAGATTTATGAAGACATCTTCACATAACAGTGTCTAGCACACAGTGGCATTCTTTTCTTGATTTTTCACACATGCAAAAACACAGGCAAAAACAATCTCAAATATACACAGGACAGAACGTCAAATTCCATCTGTCCTGTGTACATTTTCAGAGGCAATAAAGAGGCCCTGGGAGAATGGTATCTTTCAGTAGAGCAAAGGAACCCAATGGAACCTTTTCTTTGACAGCCGTGCAGTCTTTGCAGTCTATGCAGTCGGGGTATCTCTCCACTTACATGACACAGGTCAGAGTCAAATATGTTAAGCTCTGGCCTTTAGATCTAACAAGGATGAAAGTTATTTTGGGAATTGGTGATTGAGCGCGTAAATTAATCTGACGATGGAGGCAGGTATTAATCTACCATGCACCATTTGCTCTGAGCTCCTCTCATTACGATGAGCAGCGTGTCATGTAGAGACTCACTCGTAACAGACCCCCACCTCCCCTCCCCCTTCCTCGTCTAAATCAACATCTTCAAATATCAGGGGTAAGAATTATGCAAACACATCGCCTGTTTACAAACACTGTTCTGTAGCGTTTAGACAGAGGGCCGTGTTCATTTTAATCTTTCTCCTCATGTTTTCCTATATTCTCAAATTTTAGTACAAGCTGGCCATTTATTTCCCGCAACCAGCCTATAATATGCTATACAAGAGGGTAGACAAACATGTTGGAGCAGAAATATGTCTTACCATTTGCAACAGGCTGGGCCTCTGTCAGTAAACAAGGCAGGGTTAGGTTGAAGAGTGCAGCATATTATACAGCCAACAGAAAATATTACTTCACTTTCACAAATCATACACAAACCACTGAGTCCCTCTCTCTCTCTCTCTCTCTCTCTCTCTCTCTCTCTCTCTCACACTCTCTCTGTCTTTCTCCCTCACTCTGACTTCTCCACCCCCATCACCAGTCCTCTCTGTCTCACTCACACACAAAACTACATCTCACATTCAACCAAAAATAAATTATAGTTTGAGTGAGCATTATGCATGCTTACCATCTACAGCTGGCTGGGTCACTGTTAATAGAAATTATAGGATTAAAACATCCAATGTAGTATTGTTTGTGCCATTGGGAAAACCATCAAATAACTAATATGTATACGTATTGACAAAGCAAATGGTGCCATATTGAGATTCAAGCATGAACAGGCACAATAGCAGACTGTGACACAGCTATTGTATCACCAAGACCGACAGACAGACACACACACACACACAGAGACACACACACACACACACACACACACACACACACAAAACAATAAAACTTACATTCATTTATGCATATGAATATACATATATACACAGGATGACAGGGGGAATGAGTAAAAACACATTTGTGTAAAACTGTCAAACATTGACAAACATGAATGCTATCGCTACACAGAACATACAGTACGTAGGACAGAAAGACAAATGTAAGCAGTTGTATGTGAGGAGACTCTTACCCTCCACAGTGGGTTCAACCTCTGTTAGTAGAAATAAGAGTATTACAGATAGGAAAGCTGACAGTTTTATGAAAATATCATAACACTGCATCCCATCAAAGAAGTGCATTAGAGTCTACATGTTTAAGCAGAAATGCCCTTACCTGTTATAACAGGTTGAGCCTCTGTCAGTAAACATGGCAGCATCAGGCAATACAGAAGGAGAGCATAGCATGTTAGCAAACCAAAATAAAACCAAAATAAATTATAGCAGTTTTGATGAAACACCTGATACTGGAACCAACCAACCACACACACACACACACACACACACACACACACACACACACACACACACACACACACACACACACACACACACACACACACACACACACACACCACAAATTTTGTTAGAACACTAAAATGTTCTTACCCTCTACAGCAGGCAAAACTTCTGTGAGTAAATATAAAATAATTATAGAGAGCACAAATAACCTGTTGTAAGTGGAACTGTTGGAAATAACCTGTTGTAAGTGAAAATATACAAATCCCCTTACCACTTGCAACAGGCTGGGCGGCTGTCAGTAAGCATGGCAGGATTAGAATATAGAGGGAGAGCATAACATGTTATACAGCAAGTCAAAATTATGCTTTACTTTCAGAAAACACAATCACTCCTGATCGCTCCATACACACGCACACACACGCGCGCGCACACACACGCGCGCGCACACACACACACACACGCACACACACGCGTACGCGCACACACACACACACACACACACACACACACACACACACACACACACATACACACACAAAACAGACAAAACACACATACAGTACATACACACACAGGCACACACATATTCACACAGACACACTTGTGCACAAATATACATAATACATAAAACGATCGCTCTCTTAATCTGGATGGTACACCATCAATTGAAATGTCAGAAAATACTTGAAATATAGTTCATCACAAACATTATAATATTTACTAACAGCTCAACACAGAGAGAGTGATATGACAATACCAACACATACCCGTCAAAAGAGAGGAAAAACCAGAGACATAAATAAACACACCTGCAGCAAAAAAACGTATCCCCCCATTTCTAATAAATAAGTTAATTAGATATCATAACACCTCAGAAAAACGTATCATATTTTCCCCCCATTTCTAATGTAAGTTACAGTAATTACAGTAGCTCAACACCATAAGACAGACACAGTTACTGTATATCAAGAGCACAAGAGAACAGGCCTCATGGGGTCATGATGGCTTGCTACAGCAGCCTAGTACCCAATTAGATAACAATTTGCTGGTGCCAGTATCCATTCATGCCATAAAATGTACTGTAAGCTGCTGCTTAATTTTGTCATTTGCAGCAAAGGAACTTTTATAGAGACTGTTGTAAGGTAACTGCCAACTAACTATAAAGTAGAAATTAGAATTAGAATGTCACATTCAGTAGATGTTATAAAATTCATAGATTATGTTTTTCATCATAAATGATTGTCGCCGGATGAAAAACAATAATAGAAAATAAAAAATCATATAACATTGGTCAAAACATGTTCAATTTAGTCAGTGTTATGATACAGGGTTCAAGTATTACTGATGCAGGTTTCAGAAAGGTCCGTCATAATGCATACTTAGTAGGCTAGTGTGTTGAGAATTTAAGAAATATTTGTATCCCTTTAAAAACCTTTTCCAAAGTATTAATGTGAAAGTAGTTTATACAGTACAGTATGTTGCGGACTCATTCCCTGGACAGAGATTGCTGGCCTCATGTTAGCTTTGTCCTGCAAATCCACAAAACCCCCATATGCCCTGGCTGCCAAATCTCAAGGGTGCAGGACTAGATTTAGGTGTAATCTCTATCTGGAAAATCAGTCCACAATGAGGAAACCAACAAAAGATACGTCCACATGCTTCATCATTTCAGATAACTCTTGCTCAGTGTAGCATGCTCAATGAAAGATGTAAAGTGTCCCAAAAACATCCATAAACATACACAGAATATGAACAGTTGCAAAGTGATGGAAAGGAAGGAGTCGTGTTAAGATTGTGACTCACGTGGAGTCTGTACAGTAGTGGGAATAGTGCAGAGGGATAATAATGAAGTAGACCAGGAGTCATGCGTCATGGACACACTAACAGACCATAATACCCACAGAAACATAAACTTCTGTGAAATGTCAGTTTGGAGACCTTACCATCATCCTCATCTGGACTCTCTGGGAGATGGAAATTCACAATGTACATTAGCACAGAGAGCAAAGCAGAGGGCTGTGAAAAGGCTGACATGCCAGCAAAAATACTCACCCTCTGGTTTCTCTGGAAAAAGAAAAACAAGGCACAATGGTTTACATTACTTGTGTGATTGTATTTATAGAATTTTTCTGGCAGTAGCCAGGTGTATTGATCATGACAGGAAATTCCTAATGGTAGGACTGATTCTATTACTTTACATTCCATGTTTTGTCACACCATCTTCACAATGCTGTCATCAAAATAAATGTCTGGAATTTTACACAATGACAACTGAACTACAAGGTCCACAAACATGAAAGGAACAACACAGAGTTTCATTCACAATGTTGGAATCTATAAATAAGAGACCTTGTGTCAAACATTGTTCATAAGAGCTCTCATCATTTCGTTGACATGGCAACTCTATTGCATAACTGGAAGCTTCACTGAAGACTGCTGCTAGCACTGCCACACAATATGTGATGTTCTGACTCAGTGTTGCTGGTCCTGTGTGTATTAGGTGTACTTACCAGCAGGAGGCGCTGGTTCTTTAGCTTTCTTGGCTGCAGAGACCCAGAAATACATAGTCAGGACAATACTGTACGGTAGCTTTATTCAACACCATTGATATGAAACGACTAAACGCAAACACTAGATTTTTTCATATACAAACATACAAATGATGTATGTGTGTTTAGTGTCTGAAAACATAAACAGAGTGTGTATACGTACATACAGATACACATTCAGGCCCACAAACAAAAATATACATCAAATAATTCTGATGGATATCAAATAATTTCCTTCCTAAAGTATGGACAGACAAATTCAATCACGAGAAGTCATTCACGTCACAGCGGAATGGATGTCATAGACATGTCCATGCAAAGTTTGACGTTTCATACGGACAAAGGTGATAAAGAAAAATTCACATTCCGGTGCAAACATCCTTTAGAATACACACGCTGTGCATATCAAGGCACACACCACTGTGGAAAGTGACATCACTCTCATTCCAGATTTGAATCTACGTGAAATCCTTACCCAACTCCTCAGGGTTATCTTCTGGTAAAAAAAAAATAGGAGTGTGCGTCAACAGGTGCTGGTGCATGCGTATGATATTTCATGCTGTGTATGATATGCATTGTATGTTACGACTGATGATGGCTGAGATTCATTGAATATGACTAGTATTACAAAATCAAGACTCGTCTTCTTCTACTGTACTACACAGTCAGTTCAAAGAAATAAGAAGATCATATTTAGAGTACCAATCATTGGGGGCATTTTTCTAAACACACAATGAGACAGACACGGATAAGACAAAGCATTATGGCATTATGTTAGTTGGAGTGAGCTGAGACCTATGGCTGTGACACTTGAGTGAGATTCGTTCGGCTCTTTGTGCGTGTGCCTTGGATACAGAGTGGCTCATAAAAATTGAAATACAAAACCAAGGATCCTCAAAGACATCCACGGTGAGAGACACGCTCTCATCGGTAAGTCTCAATTTGTCGTATGGGGTTGTGGCCGGTCCACTCCATAGCCTGAATGCTCCGCATTTGTAGGCCACATGGTCACTTTCTCCTTGGGGGTCATTAGCAGGGTAGGGGTTTCAGCTTTGCAGTGGAGGGGAGGCGCCACGGGGAGTCTCAGATCTGGGCCCACTGGTTTGAAGTGTGAACAGGTTACCAGCTGAGCTCTCAGACCTGCCCCTTTGCCTTGTGTCAGACTCCGTCTTAATCCTCCCTCCATCTTCTGTTTCCTTTCTTCCTCCCTCCCTCCCTCTCTCCCTCCCTCCATCTTCTTCATCTCCCTCTCTCTCCGACTCATTCCTTCCACCAGGAGGTCTCGACCCGAGTCCCTACTGTGTATAGGTTATAAGATTGCAGACTTGGCCTTGGACTTCAGGTCATATTGCAAGAGTGACCCCAGGGGGGCGGGGGGAGAGGGAGATGGAGGGAGAGGGGGGCACCATGCTGGCATACTGCAAGGTCCGACGCCTCTATTTTTGATAAGGTTTGTCTTTCAGACCACAGTCTGTTAACGGGGATCTCAACGCCAGCAGGGTTTAGACCTGGCACCTCTCAAGGTCTCGAAGGTGGCGAGGCCATGAGATTGCACCAGGTTGTAAATGCCTCGTCCGTCACGGCCCCGTCAGGTCTCGAGTCATCCTCCTCCTCACCCATATAAGGAGGGGGAAATGGGTCACTGGATTACAATAACGTCCTGACAGTGACGGAGTGTTGACAAACACTTGAGACTCCGTGTGACAAGGGGACGTTCTTGTGATGGGGTTATCAATGAGGGGGGGAACAGAAGAATCTGAATCCGAATAGCTGTGCCTGGTTGTGTGACATACAGGGTCACACACTCCAGACCAGCTTACATTGCCTCGCTCAGTTCCATGATCCAAGGTTATGGCCACAGAACAGACAGAGTAAGATGAGATCACCACGGCAACTGCAGTCTGTCTGTCGTTCAGGCTGTTCCTGCCCTTTTGCGTCACCCCTTCCCTCTCTTCCACAAGTGCCTCAATTCCCTCTATTTGCGTCTCTCCAGACATTGCTTATGTCTTTTCCAGATGATGAAATTGAGGAATAAAAATCCTCAGGTTTCTCGCCTTCATCTCAAGCTCCTTTGCTTGCAGAGATCTGATGTCTGAGTCAAAAAAAATCTTCCTTAGGAAGTCCTGATCCAGCACTACTGCTGGAAAGTGAGTAAATCCCGAGAGATAATGTCTCCGAATTAGACCTGAGCTATTAAAGAAGCAGTGGGTGGGGGGGAAATGTGTGGGTGATTGTCCACCCCATGCTAACCCTCAGCCCTTGGATTTCATACTTCTGATCCCACCCCACCCTAAGGACTCTCTGGTTACAACCTGTCAGCACTCTCTCTGTCATGAGGGGCCTGGGACTCCGCCGTTTCCCCCAGCCAAAACACACACACACTTTCTCTCTCTTACTCTCTCTCTCTCTCTCTCTCTCTCTCTCTCACACACACACACACACACACACACATTCACTGAAATATAATCACACACACAAACACATACACTCACACACACACAGAGAGAAATACGCACACATTCATTCAAACATATTCACACACACAAACACATACACTCACACACACACAGAGAGAGAAATACGCACACATTCACACAAAGCTGTAAGTACAGCGTTAAGTCAGACTGAAAGTGCTATGGACCCTTCAGAGGTCAGTGCTAATGCTAAAGGCTAATGGAAAGAGAGGTCCACAGTCTGTGTGTACCTAACTAACCCTGTCCCTGGTGTTAGCCTGCCCTCTTGCTTAGCCTCTCCTTTCATCTAGCCAGGATCTCAGTTAATACACAACTTCCTATATGCCTTTCATTCAGTTTCCCTCCACAGCCAAAGAACTCGGAAAGGAGGTCACTGGAATAAGGTCTGTCCATAATATGGACGGCATCTTCCTGGTAAGTTCTGATCACATGGTAGTAAAGTAAACGTATACGAACGTCCCAGAGTTCAAGCCAAAGAGGAAGCGATCATTAAACGAAGTAAAACAACTATAACACTTGTAGGGTTTTACTGTGAAATTCAGAGCAGCTGTGAATCATTCATGCAAAAGCCAGTATTCATTTGAAGACGCTTAATAATGCAATCGCTTCCCCACCACATCATGCTCCAGAAATGAAGTCTACCACAAGCCAGTCAAATCCAGGCCTGAAATAAACAGCATCAAATTTCAATGTTCTGGGTGTACAGTCATGAAAGTTTCATATTATCCGCCCAAGGCTGAGCAAGCATGATGAGTTAACCCTTCAGCTAAATTAGGCTTGAAGATGAAGCATTTGACTGATGGAATTGGAGTTTTTAAGTCATTGCTGTACTCATGTCTAGGTTGCCACAAGGCTGGTGAACTCGTGTGATAAGATACTGTAAATTGAATTACAAACTTACTGGTGACCTTAGCGTTCACAGTGTTTCGTACTCATTTGATGGGATAGAATAAAAAACACTTCCTATCATTATTATTCGTTGATGGGAACTTGCTTAAACATGTCACTAAAGGAGAAATTGATAAAAAAAAAAATTGAGTCAGGTGTCCTGAGTCAGGTGTCCTGATGACACCAGAAAGTCAAGTGATGAACACTGGACTGAAAATGAAAATAGACTTGACCAACCAAAAAAAAATCCAATATATAGATTAGACAAGAATTAATGTAAAATTCATCTATGATCCGCTGATGAAATTGTCAAATCTGTCTCTAACCAAACCAAGACATGCACACAGACAGACAATCTCACAGCTACTGAGGAGTGTTAAGAGGGTGTGTGAGGGTGCTTAAACAACAAGCCATTTCCCTGCTCTCCTGCTTCCAAACCGTTAACCACATATTCATTTCTCTCTAAATATACCCATATATGAGTCACTCGTCTCTATATTTAGGCCAAGGATATGTCCATTTCTTCTTCCCATATTCACCCCAGCTTAGTCCAAACAGGGGAACTAGCATTGGGCCTCCAGCATAATAGCCCCAGGCATAGCATGAATGTCACAGACTGTCATCTAGCTATTTCAGGAGCCGCAAAATGCATTCAGAGTAAGGGGGAGCAATTAAAGAAGTACAATGCAAAGCATCAGTATAATTATCACTGTACGGCAGTAAAAGCCTGGTTCAGTAGGTCGCACACTGGGGACCGCTTTAAAGGCACAGCAGCGTTCTAATGGACTTCGAAGTCTGCCCTCTCGCTTCTCATGCCCTTTCCCCAAATTTGCTGATGAGTCTAAACTGGCTCCCTGCCGCACATACACACACTCACACACACACTCTCTCTCTCTCTCTCACACACACACACACACACACTCTCTCTCTCTCAGTCTCTCTCTCACACACACACACACACACACACACACATACACACTCTCTCTCTCTCATTTTCGCCGGGTAACCTCTATGGAATGTTGAGGAATGTTCACTTAGGTAATCCCTCCTGACATTTACCCCGCCGGCTCCCCTCACTCTCCATCAGCGGACCCGCCTTGCATCGAGCTAATCACCGTAGCATGCGTGGCTCTCAGCTGACCGAGTTACACATCAAAGAGAGCTCCCCTGCCATCCCAGGAAGCATCTGTGTCCCCTCACAGATGTCATCTATGATACGAGAGGGTTTGAGCCAAAGACCCACTAATGTGTGATTTCAGGGCATTTCGAATATCCCTGACTGTAAACCGACACCGACACCGACACTGCCATGTGTTAACTGGAGGAAGAAAGAGGCCCTGCAGCAAGTCCTGTCTACTGTGCCTGTACGACTTCACGTGTTTACCAACACCAGAGCGTGTTAATGTTCTCTGGTGCGACACGGCGCACTGACAACAGGCGCCCTCAGTCAGGTGACAAATAGTCTACTGTGAAACACATAACACATGCACAGACACAAAGGCCATAGAGAGTGGCCGGCGCTCTGGACAAACGTCCAACAAATCAAAAGAGTGGACAACTGCGCTACTTCACACCCTTGGCTCTGGGTATTTAAAGAAGACGGATGATGAAATGTCTAATCATGGCACGTATTGCTGTTAACAAGTCCTGACATCAAATGTATACAGTACGTCTGTCCTGCTTTGTGTAAACACTGTGCAGAATGTCACAGACAAGGGTGAAACTCAAACCTCTTTTTAGCAGCGGTAATGTCTTAATCACTTGCAGACACACACACACACACACACACACACACACACACTGTTGACAGAGCTCTTTTCCATCAACATTAAAGGAAAACGCAATGGTGAAACAGGCCAAATATTAACATTAAGTGTTGCTCGCCCGTTGCGGCTATATTTAATGCTGAGCGTGTGGGTGAAGATGGGTGGCATCGCTGGCATTTGGCCCTCAGCCATGCTCCTCTGGTCACCGCGGCCTGATGGGGTTTCAGAGTTTTTATAGGAGCGATGGAGGGAGCGTTTGGCAGTGCGAGGGTACACTTAAGCTGCCTCTCTCGCCCAGTAACAATAATCAGCCGGCCATATGACAACATGATTAATGAGATCATATAGGAACAGAAAGGGGTTGCAAATCGGAGTCGTACAGTGGAGAGGGTGTTACATATTGTAGATCACAGTGCTTCAGTTTCATTTGAGCTCTGCTTATGTGATATGCCACTGGAGCAGTGCTGAAATTAATTTTCAAATGAAAGGGTGGATGGGGGGGGGGGCGGGGGTTGCTCTCTGCTCAAGATGACTCGCTCCGTCGTTGACTTCAGCGCATCGAGTTAGCTCTTTGCGTTTGCTATTTCAAGCGGTGATGTAGGTACAGCTGCTGTTGTTCTATTTAATGCTCACATTCGAAATCTTTTGTTGTTGAGATGTTTACAGCTGTTGCTAGAGATATGACTTTCATATCGCTATCAGTTACAGTGCAGTCCTGTTTCATAGTTCAGCTGCAGGGGGTTTTCGTCACCAGAGATTTGACTGGAGTGATTGAAAGGTAACAACATATAACTGTTTGATGTAACTTAAACTTTTTTTTCAACAAAACATGAGGAGTGTGATGAACCTATAGACTGAAAACAGCAGGTGCCAAAATATCATACCAGGGTTTCGTTTGAGAGTAATGGGAGAAGAATTATGAGTCTCACGCTAATCACTATCCAGCTTCACTCACCACCTAACCCCACCCCTTTCAACACACTTACTGTACACATGACATATACAGTAAATATGGAACTAAACTAAAACGCCACCATCTTTGGCAGGAGCAACCTGTCGTAAATCAAAAGGCTTAACTTCCATTTTAGCCCCTCTACTCATGCACACACAGTTGCCCGTTGGGCAAATAACATGAAGCATTGACTGGATGGCTCATTAAGCTTGGGATGCCGAAAATCTCTGCTCCAAAGCTCCTAAGCACACAATGAATTGTAGAGACTCAGCGAGCAGCGGAAAATAATCTCTGCGGTTGAAACAATGTTTATAACATGTTTATAATAGCTTAATTAAAAGCCTATGGGGGTCTTAGGCCAAGACTGAGTTTCTCGGCTGTAGTGTGGCAATTGTACATCTGCTTGCCATTCATCAAGGGCAATGATGCATGCCAGAGGAGGCATGATGAAGGAGTTGTTGTGAGGTAATGTTACCCCACCGCCCAGGGGTCATGAGACTCTGGTCTTCATCTTCCACAAGGCTGCCCGCTCAGAGCAGCTGAGTTTGGGTAGTCATCCCATCCAAGGATATCTGGGGTTAGCCGCAGTAGAGATAGCTCGGGTCATGGAAGGTAAAGTCATTTTAAGAAGTGTTAATTTAATGCTTGTGTATTAAAACGTGTGTGTGTGTGTGTGCGTGTGTGTGTGTGCGTGTGTGTGTGTGTGTGTGTGTGTGTGTGTGTGTGTGTGTGTGTGCGCATGTGTGCTCGTGCCTATGTGTGTGTGTGTGTGTGTGTGTGCACGCGTGTCCATAATTATCCATAATTACCTTGTCTTTCACCACCTAGCAGGCTCATGGTGTTGCAGGGGTGATGAGACAGTAAACATTACTCTCTGACCTGTCCAACTGCTGAGTCACTAAACTGGACGGATATCACTCCCAGTCCTGCTTTCCACAACTTCAATGAGAGCCATTCAGCCATTCACAGTGAGGCAGACGATCTCTTAGTCGCTACCATGTGTGCTACCATGCCATCAGGACATCAGCAGGAACTGACTGATGAAGGGCCGTCCTTGAACGCTGGCCAGATATTGATATATGTGTAGCGGCCGACCTCCAGGAGGAGTTGCTATCAGTGTGCCTCAGGAGAGAGCCCATTCGCTCCATTCATCTCCATCTATCTCTAACGCAGGTGATGGCTTCCTCTGTGATCTCACCGAAGAATCAAAAAGGGTCTTGCTTAATAGTGAATAGACTGAATGCTTTTACATCTAAATGAGACGTTTTTTGCCCACCCCTCTTCCTCTGCCTTCACCCTTATAGCCCACACCAAAAGCAGCTTCTGTCTTTGTAAACAACTCCCTGTCCTGCGTTCACAGCCATTTGACATTTTAGTTGAATTCACTCCCTGAATAGACCAAGAGCCAAGTAATGGAAAATTGGACTAAGACCCAGAGAGATCTCCACTGCTGTAATCACATCTGATCTTTTAATCAGCCACCCTCCTCCAACCCCTCCAATTCTGGCAGCCCTGGCCACTATTTAAATGCCACCCCATGGTTTGGCTCTCAAAGCCACACAAACAACCCTGCTCACCCCCGTCCGCCCAAAACAACACAACCGGCCTCAAAAATCGAGGGGGGGGGGGGGGGGGGGGGTGTCCATCTGTGACAGCCGACCACCTATAGGGGGACATTCATGCGGTAAAGCCTAAATTCAGTTCCTTGCCAGTGTAACATCAGTCACTTGCTTGATGCCTGGTGTTGCCTCTTATACGAGGCACACTCCATCCGCTTCCTCGAGGCGGCAGGACTATTCTTGAGGCTGTTTATTAAGGAGGCGTGCTTTCTGTGGGCCACGGCAGTCCCCAGAGTGGTAGACAGACTTAATCACTGGAGTCTAACACTAAACATGGGGAGGAGGGGGTGTTATATGAGATAGGGTGGAGAGATAGGGCATTGAGGCAGTGTGTGTGTGTGTGTGTGTGTGTGTGTGTGTGTGTGTGTGTGTGTGTGTGTGTGTGTGTGTGTGTGTCTGTGTGTGTCTATGTGTGTGTGTGTGTGTGTGTGTGTGTGTGTGTGTGTGTGTGTGTGTGTGTGTGTGTGTGTGTGTGTGTGTGTGTGTGTGCGTGTGCGGGGGGTGGGGGTAAGAAAGAGGGGTAGGGTGGGTGTGTGAGTGAGGTGAGTGAGTGTAAAGGGTGATATAGTGTGTGTGAAGGGGAATATGTGTGTGTGTCTCTCTGTGTGTGTGTGTGTGTGTGTGTGTGTGTGTGTCTGTGTGTGTCTATGTGTGTGTGTGTGTGTGTGTGTGTGTGTGTGTATGTGTGTGTGGAGGGCAGGAGGGGGAGTCGGGAATGTCTGAGGTGGTTGTTCTGTATGTGGGTGTGATCTGATACTGTATGTGTGATATGATGTCATGTGTTGTATTGGGAGAATCACTGACGAGCGGCGTGAAGTCATGTGACCTCAAAAAGACTTGACAAGATAAGAGGGTGAGAGAAAGACAAAAATGAAATGAGAAGAAGCGGAGGAGAAGTGTTCAGATGGTGAACCACTCAATGAGAGAATAATCAACGGCTAAAAAGGAGATGAAGTCACAGGCTAAATGAAACCCAGAATCCAGACTGACAAAACCCCTCAGGCCTCCTTCTGCCCATCAGTTAGGATGGAAATGGCTGAGCGGGGACAGACGTGACTTCTTGAACTTGTTGCTGGATAGTGTTTTTGAAGTGTGCCACTAACAACACTACAGTATACCAACAGGTCTAATGGTCCTGATAAGAGCATCATTTGATGCACTTTGTTGTTGATAACACTAACCCTTTGGACAAGTCTTCTTATTCTACCCCATACTGTAAGTAAATGCAGCACAATTGCCTTCAGACTTGTACTGTATATCAGACACCTTGTAATACTTGGATAAAAAGAATGCAGAAATACGTACATGTAGGTGGGACCAACCACAGTGACAAAAATACCTCTCACAAGAATTGAATCTTACACAAAGCTCAGCAAAGCGTTCCCAGCCAAATTCTAAAGAGAAGCTAAAAAGAACAACGCAGGGAATATTTCTTCATCCCAAATCAATCCTGTTGCCACAGAGGCAATCGTTTGCTGGATGAGCGCTTCTAAATGGAAACTGCTGCGTGTTGATTCACATCAGTGAATTGTGGTATAGCACTATTGAGTAAACTGGCAGTATTGCTATATGCGCTGATATGTAGGGGTGAGAGGGTCTGAAAGAAAGGGGGAGAGCTGCCAGAGAGAAAGAGAGAGAGAGAGAGAGAGAGAGACAGCGAGAGGTGAGAAGGGAAAGAAAAGTGCCAGCTTCTCACTGTCTCGTTGACACGGACTCCCATCGCCACTCATCTTTCTCATCCTCCCCCTGTGAAAAGTCTCCACTCTGCTCTCTGCTCCGCTCTCACCACCCCTTCCTTCAGCCATTCTCCCCCTAGCGCCCTCCCTCGTCTCTGATGTCCGGCTCGCGCGCGCTCTTTAAGTCAATCTCTCTCCGATTTCACGGCGCCCGTAGATTTATAGTGCCATAAGGTCACAGCTGTAAAGTAGAGGGTTGTATTTTATATCCCCAGTCAGACCACACAAACACTACAGCGCACGGACATCTTCAATTTCAATCTTCAATCCATGTGCATGACAACCATTTATAAACATTTGCAGATGTCTCAACATCAAACTATTAAAAGTTATGCCTGCATGCATAAGACATTCTGGCGTGTGTGTGTGTGTGTGCACGCATTGGGGGATTCATCAACTAGTCAACTTGTTGACTGGTCGACTATTCAAATAGTCAGAGCTCTACAGGCAACAGTCAACTTGTGAACAAAATGACTTAGAGCTAAATGGGCTAGACATACTTGTGTATGGAGGAACTTCATCGAAATTGAGACTTGTAGTGACATGTAAGTTGTGTACAGCTTTATTAGCATACTGTACTGTACTGTACTGCTATGGGTAACCTGTTGCAACAGCTAGCAGTAGCAGTAATGTTAGCACCAATACTATACATTACGACAACTAGCGTGAAAAACTTGTCATCTAATAAAATCAGTAGTCCTGAAACTCCTAGTATGCGTGCATGGGGATGACTGTACAGTAGGTCTAATAAAGTGTCACATTTAGTATCTTGTATCTGCAAGCACTTTCTGCATCTGTATATTTTCCATCACTGACAGTGGTTGGCAGGTGTTAAGAGAAAGTTGACAGATCAGTCCAGCGAGCTCTCTGAGCCAGAAGTTTAACGATACGCTCTCGCAACAGAGTCCACAACTCAGCCAGTGCTGGTGTTATATGGTCATTCTCACACCTACATGACAAATGACTGAAACATTATCGGATGACCCAAAGACTCCAAGCAGACAAAAGTATCTCTGGACACACTTATTGTTCAAATCAGAAGCTACCAAAGTTGACATGAAAAGAAGTAATATTTCCACGTCACCTGTGCACTCTTACTGAGAGATTACTAAATTATTGAACACATCTTGGAAAAAAATCATCAATAAATCATCATCAGTGAGCAACAAAGAATCTTTAAGCTATCCATGCATACTGAGACCACAAGTAAGGCCACTTATAGGCAAAGTCAAAACACATTACAATGACTTTGACCGAAACAGATGGACAGGTCGATGTGAATGACGTGAGATGCTCACCTGGCTTCTTTGGCTCCGGCATGGTTTAGTTTGTTCGTCTTGTCACTTCCTTCACTCTATGACCGCCCAGCTCGCGACGACTTTCTTTGTCTGTGAGTCTGTCTGCTTTCCCTCCTTTATGCCTTTTTACCCCCCCTCCTCCCACCCCCATTTCCTCCCCTGGCACTTAACCCACCCTCTGAGAGAGTTTAAGGGGGGGGGGGGGGGGGAGGGGGAGGGATGGAGAGACAGTGGAAGGGCGACAAAATGAG
The DNA here is from genome assembly GCF_963854185.1 of Sardina pilchardus. Lineage (NCBI taxonomy): Eukaryota > Metazoa > Chordata > Actinopteri > Clupeiformes > Clupeidae > Sardina > Sardina pilchardus. The sequence continues at coordinate 10,713,483 of NC_084996.1, read as the reverse complement.
CGTCACTTGAGACCTTGAGGGAATCCAAGTTCTGAAAGGAAAGACAGAACACTTGGTGAAGAGCAATGCAGAGTGAGGGCGGGTGGGCAGAGTGAGTGAGAGAAGAGGAGAGGCAAAAGGGGTGTAACACCATAACGAAGAGTGTGACCTGCGGGTAAACCTGCTAATTGGGCAGCTCGTTAGGCCGAGAGCTTGGACATTAACTAATTGACTGACATGCCGACTGACGCGTTGATTGACAGCCATTGGAAGACTGCATAGTAAGCCTATGGAGTGCTTGTCCCTTTAAGATGCATCGGATTTAGTATAGGATTGGAAGAAGGGCCTCGCCAAACGTGCACCAAGCCCTTGACTTTGGTTTAATTGAACAGGACAGCTTTTGATCCTTTTGTCCTACCACTTAATCAAGCGACACATGTTCCATGAGAGGTGAAGTATTTTTTTTTCCCTCCCTAAAGCTGTTAAACCTGAATTCCCGGACTTAGAATCCAAGCCAAGTTCTGGTTGCAAAACAGTTATTTCTTAAGTCAGACTTTAGAGTGAGACTTCATTAACTATGAGATCAGTAGGTGGTGTCTTACAGTCTCCATCACCATGGGATGAGAATTTCAGGTTGTGGGGTTAATTCTCTCGCAGTAACCCAGATATTTGAACTCTGACCCCTAGTTTCTTAAAGGTCTTCTCAGCCATTGCATCTGCTCTCTAGAAATACTACGTGATGACATACGGAAATAATCACTTTTACTCTCTCTCTGATCATAAATAAATATGCTCTTTGCTACTGTGAAAACTCTCTGACAGCTGGCATATCAGCAACGAAGTTTATGCTGTACAGAAAACTGTGAGCTCCCAAGCGCCTTCGGGGGCACAGATCTGTACCTTATTTTAATGCATGTCCTACGCCAAGATGTGCCCTTGACCGTGTATCAGTTTAAACTGGACCATGTGAGCCCCTGTTGCTGCTCCTGAGAGTCTGACTCTGGCCACTTAGCCTGGCAATGCCCACGTAACCTTGCCATGCCAATAAACGCTCTTTTGAACTTTAATTTGGGCAAGAGAACTTAAGACAGAGAGACGGACAGAGATTGAGGACCGTGCTATTTATAGCGCATGCAACTTGAGATTCAGATGGCAAGAAAGGACCTGAGTGTGTGTGTGTGTGTGTGTGTGTGACTGTGTGTGTGTGTGTGTGTGTGTGTGTGTGTGTGTGTGTGTGTGTGTGTATGTGTGTGTGTGTGTGTGTGTGTGTGTGTGTGTGTGTGTTTGTGTACGTGTGTGTATGTGTGTGTGTACGTGTGTGTGTGTGTGTGTGTGTGAGAGAGGGAGAGAGAGAGAGTGAGGGAGAGAGTTAGAGAGAGAGAGAGAGGAGTGGGGGGTAGCCATGATAAGGATCTAACAATGAGTGAGTATAATACATGCGTATTAGCAGAGCTTTGCTGGAAGAAGAATAGACTTGAGTGTAAAGACGGTCATCAGGTATCCCGCCAGTAGAACACAGCTGTGTGAGAACGGAGATGAAACATGTCTGGGCCAGCAGGGGACAAGGACAAAGGGCCGACGATGAAACTGAGGGCTAACTCACTGCCCACGAAGTCATGAAGAAAGAGCCGATGAGAGGCCATGCACTTTGCACCCATGTTTCCATTCTTCCATTCGTTGTTTTTGAGTGCTGACATTTCAGTCTGTTTTTGTAAAAGGCTAAAGTGTCCTTGTGTGGTGGATTTTGACAGCAAAGCCTCAAGTCATGTAGCGCCTTAACATGTTAACCTTCATTTCACATGCGTTCACGGACGGACACCCATCGATGATGCCAACTATAGCTTTGAAAGACTGCGTGGGTGAGATATTCTCACAGTGCCGATGACAGAGAGTAATGGCATGTAGGCCTGCCGGTAAAGAGAGAAAGACGATGGAGATTACTTTTGCAGAGAATGTGCCGTTACCAGAGGTAACAAGGGCCCCTCTGTGAAGACAGAACACACACATTCCAAAAGACAGAAAATGTTTTACAGAGATGTCCATGCTTCCATGGACCTAGTGTAGCATATACTGTAGTACATATAGAGTGGTGTTCTGAGATGTCATCACAGTCCTTTATGATAGCACCATCTAGTGGTCAAATTGAACTTTTTTTCAAGAAGTGCATAATGTGCAAAAGATACTAGAGGTTCTTACTGTGAAGTAACAATGAAGACCTGAATAATAGACATTTTGGCAGAAGAGTTTATCAAAAGCTTTAACTCCTAATTTAAAGATGATAGTGAATAAAAAAAACCTCTGCTATTTTACACTTTTCTGCCATTCTAGCATCTAACAACAGATGCCTGGAGTCTGGATTGAGTGCTAATTTAAGGAACTCTGATAACAACGTCAAGAACCAGGACACAACAAACTGTCACTGTCTAAAACCACCAAGCTGCTGATCAGCAAGATCGCCCATCATGACTTCAGACTTCTGTTCTTCCAGTGCTCTCCAGACTGACAGTAAATTCTCCGGGCTGGTCAGTTAAAAAGGACTTTATTAACACAATTAGAAAGACACAGCTGTGTGCAGTTTCATGCAAGTTATCTTTGCCCTTGGACTTTTTCAGACGATAAGAAATTGGCCTGATTTAACATAACCTTTCTTTATTTTTTAAATTATTTATTTTCTTTTTTACTTTTTATTATTTGCTAATTTATTTGTTGTCTGTCTCGTATGTCTTGGTGTCCCAGGTATGCTGGCAATTACGCCACTCCGGCCAGCATCTTCTGTCTTGTGTATCAGTTGTGATTTTGTAAAGTTGTTTGTTTATGTCATGGTGTCACAAGTTCGCTGACGACTACGCCACTCCATCTGGCAACTTTTGTCTTATGTGTCAATGTCTTGTGTGTGGTAAGGTTTAGAGTTAGGGTTGGTATAGTTGACGGCAAGGTGTGGGGCAGTTGTCAAGTGGCAAAAGACAGTACGGTAATGTCGCAGGACAATTAGGCCAGTGGCACGGTAGGCAATGTGGTAAGTAGCACTAGAAAGTTTTTGTCAACAACTTTAGAACTATTGATATTTGTAACTTGAATGTATTAAATAAAACCATGCCACGATAATTATTTAGAATGCATAGTTTAAAATATCATCTTTAATATTTTTCTGATTGTCAGTTGACAGTTGCACTGACTGACATTTTGGGGGTTTCGGGTATACCAAACTGATTAGGTCTAGACATTTAAAGTCAACCAAAACAAGATTAGAAAAGACGTATAGCCCTTAATTTAGAATGTAGCAGCCCTGATCACAAACCAAATAGGCTACATCAAAAAAGAGAGAGAGAGAGGAACCAAAACATTTCCCATTAAAGCCTATGATATGGTCCTCCGTCTGTGTCATGCACACGTGGCATTGCTGAATGCGTGACGAGAATTGAGTCATCTTTGCAGAATACGTACGGTATCTTGTGTCCTAAGAAATGTGTGACCATGCGTCAAGAGGACCTCCAAGAGCTTGTAGACTGCGCATGTGTGAAACTGAACTGCTGTAAACACGCTCTTCCAGTATAGGAGGAGCACATAGATGAACAACGCTTAAAACGCCACAAACCCAGATGGAAGAAGACTTGTTTGGTTACCATAACTATGATGAATGCAGCAAAGGACGAGAGGCTGGCAGAGGACGCGAGGAGATACCCTCACCTCTTCCACCACGTTTCACCACTTCCCTGCAAGGAGTACAAGGACACTTTTCGGTGTCAGAACTCCTGGATTGAAATAGCACAGATGTTGAGGGAAGGACAGGCTTTTCACCAGCGTTGAAAGGTTTTGCATGACAAGAGAGCAAAGAAAAAGGAAAAGGGTGTGTGCTGCTGGTATCAGCAAAGCCCCCATCCTCGCACAGCTTGGCTGGCTAAGAAATGCTTGCATCCCATATCCAATTTTCCAAAACCATCATGACAGAGCAACACGCTGAGAAAAGCTGATATTTGTTGCAAAAACATTGCCATCTGGTGGGGCTGTGGGGCACCACCCCAATAGCCCAATGCAGAGGCCCAATGCCCTGTAATGATATCCAAGCCTAACTCACTTTGGGTGCTAATTTTGAATGACGACAAAGTGCAAAGTCTTAAGTCTTATTAACTAGACAAAACAAGCAATTTGCTCATTTAAACACTATAGGCAATACTTTAAGGACTCAAGGACCACCAAACATTGATGAGTCAGCACAATAGGCCTATATCCCAAATGACATGATGATAGTTCATGCCAGAACTTTGCATTTGGACAGACTTTTCATTTTGCCCGACTTTTAAATTAGGGACCTTTGCATGCCTACATTCCCCAACTCATATAGTGACTGGGTATTCATTATTCCGCCAAATGTAATTTCTTTCGCCTTGTGCTCCATCGGGTCAGGTTAGCTTCATTGGGATAACCCGGTAGAAGAGGATGAGGCTAACTTGGAAGAAAATTAAAAATGCCATGAGGAGGTCAAATGGCAGGATTGTACTTGCTTCCCGTGAGATATATTTGAGACGGACTGGCTATTCTCTAGGCTGAGTGAACCCTGCCTAAAACTCCGGCGAATTTGGATTTCGCAAGGCAGCTCAGGCTGGAAACCTGCATCTATCTCCTCTGTTCCCTGCCAGAACCTTTAGCTCCAATCAGAAACTAGCTTATCCAAAAGACTCACAGGATCGTCCGCCTGATTGGTTGAAGGACTATTAAGCGTATGGAGTCATTTGAACGATGCCTGTTGATCACGCCTCTTGTGCAGTAGGCTAAAACAGTGTAGCCTCCCCACAATGTTCAGTTGCAGTTCTGTTAGGGCCAATCACGAGTTAAGTGCAATAATGGGGGTCTATGGAGCTAGACAGCTAAATGTATTGTAGTGTTTCCCCTACAATGTATTCAGCAGTGGCGCAGCACCACGGCTGGATTTTCAGCACCACTGCAACACCTTCACATGATCAGTAGGCTACCACAACCATCACAATTAAGCCTACTTCCACATTCTAAAAGCACAGTCAACATCAATTGGGGTACTTGACAGACCCTAGCACCACTGCTGGAAAAAATTCTAGGGGAAACACTGCTATGTGTATTTTTAAGGGTAGGCTACAGCTTCATACACCGCCATTCATTCTGCACTTACTCGTGAGCATCCTCAGGGATCTGCAACCAGTTCAGAAACTGTGGAGGTTCCCCTTATTAGAGTGTGGAATAAGATGAATAGAAGCCTGGTCATAAGTAAAACCACTGGTTTGTAGCCTACTTTACAGCCAACATGAATAGAAGTTTAACTTTAATCTGGCGGTATTAAAGTGTTAGGCCTCAGCTAGTTCTAAAGAAGTTAGCCTAATTCAGCTTGTTTGAAGAAATAGCCTGAAACTAATCATTACATTATTGCGTTTTCATAAAGCCTACAAAATGTAAAATGACCATTCAAGTCATCAACTCAGAGACATTAGTCAACTGGATCAACTAACACCTAAGTTACCATACTGCTCTGCTACCATATAGTGCCCTATATATATAGGGCACTACTACCATAGACTCTACAGCTCCGACTGGTGGTCGTTTTAATGTTTGCCTACGTCACTCATACGTACACACGCACATTTGTAGTTTTATGTTCTCAACAGTAGTTTTTGTACTTGTGCTTCACTTCTTCCTGCATTACGCTAAACAAAATGGCTTCGTCCAGACCAACATACATTTCGCTGTCGATTCTGTCAACATGTATATTGCTGTTGTGGACAGAATTCGCAAGCTGCAATCTCGGTAGAAGAGTAAGTAATATAAATTCAGTTCCTTGATCGTGTAGAGGTTTGTCTCGCAACCGGTGCTCATGTAGCAACATTATTGTACCGAGTCCTAGCTAACGTTAGCAACAGCAGCAACATAGCTAACAGCATAAGCCGATATATTTAACAACGTTAATCATAAGGCGTTCTGTGGCATTTTTTAAATTAACTGTTTTTAACGTCACACGTATGACAGTGTCTTAATGTCTAAGATATGAAACGAAAAAAACATGGTGTATATCAAACAAGGCAAATATCCTGCGGTCGCTCATGTAGTGTACCTCTTGTAGCTTGTAGCTTGTAGCTTGTATCTCTTGTAGCTTGCACGTCTGGTGAAACATTCTTGAATGATCCCTAAATGTAGGCCAATGTGTATTTTCCTATAGCCAAGTGATGCTTTGGACACGGACTACTCTGTACTCCTCGAGCATTCATTTGAAATAGGTGAGTGTGACGAAGGCACTGTCAACAGAAGCACATGCCGAAACGAACATAAATGTTGGCTACGATTGTCATTGTATTACATTGATGTGAGTCTGGTGGTTTTCCCATTCAGATGATTTGCCAAGGTTTCGGCGGAGAGGCTCACTGGAGTTGCGATCAGGGAGAGAGCCTGGCGTCACCATCTCTCAGAGTCAGCTGTCAGAGGAGGACAGGAACATGCTGAAGGTGAGAGAAGGATGGATTGAGTGAAAGGTCACCTTGCGTCTTCATGTTTTGCTTTAAGTGCTTTATGCATTTGTTCAGCCACTTACAGGACCTTATAATGCATTTGAAAAACTCTTGAAACAGAGAATGCAGGGTGTAAGAAATTCTTCAGTTTTAAGGGTGAAGTGGGGGAAAACAACATACACTCACTGAAGCCTTTCTTTCTGTGGAGTAGGAAGTCGCTGCTGTGGATGGCCTCTACCGAATCCGTGTCCCCCGAGTGTCTTTAGACAGGCAAACAGAGAAGCAGACAGATGGCTATCTCACAGCTTTTGTGAGAGCGGTATGTTTTCTTTCTGACAACAGCAAAAATAGCCTTCGTGTTGAAGACCACCGTCTTTATTGTGTTACAGTGTATTTTTCATGATAGTATATGGTATCTATCTATATTTTCTTTTCTTTTTTTCTTTCAGTGTGCTATGGTGGAGTCACACCTGAGTGATGTCATCACTCTCCACACTGATGTCACTGGCTATCTTATTGGCGTTTCCATAGTGACCTTGCCTGGGGCTTGTCGAGGAGTTGAGGTGGAGGACGAGGTTGATCTGGAGTCTTTTAACACCACACTGAGTGTCATGGGTCCTGTCAATGCTCCCCAGTAAGTCAGTCCCATTTCTTGACACCTCTACTGTAGACTGTGTACACCAGCGGTTCCCAAACTCCCCCCCCCCCCCCCCCCCCCCCACGGACCACCTTCTAAGTCCTGACTCAGCTCGAGTACCCCCACCATTCGACACATTAAAAAGTAACGCATTCCAGACATCATGTTTAATTAGCCGCCTTTTTTTTTAATTAAAATGTAGCCTACTATAGAGTTTTACAAATGATTTCCTTTCATTTCATGTTTCCATTTCATTATAACCTGATTCAAAGTTATTGTTTACTCATGAATCAATTACAGAACATTTGAAAAGTTAATTTTTAACACCGTTCTGCCATAGTCCTTTTCATCTCGCTTACCCCCTAGAAGCAGCTCGCATAATATCACCTGTGTTGTGCATACCACAGTTTGGGAATCCCTGGTATAGACAAATTATGCAAGACAAAGCCTACAATGTGTATAATATCTGTAATATACATTTAGTTGTTTGATAAGCTTATGCTTTAATTCAAACCACTGTAGCTGCGTTGACACTTTCACAGAACGGAGAATGTAAGGTCTAGCTTTAACATTTTCTGTGCAAGAAATAGAGACTTCACCACATGTTATTCCTCCCAGCCTCGTCTGTGTAGTACTATGATTGATTACTTGCACTAATTAGTGCATATCGTTCGGTATGTGATCGGCTGGCTCTAACCCCTTCCTCACCCTTTCAGGCCAGAGACTGCTCTGTTTATTGAGAGGCTGGAGCTGGAAATGGAGAAGAAAGTCAAAAATCCACAGGAGCAGAAGTCCTTCTTTGCCAAATATGTAAGTGTGCATACAATTCCGTTGCATCTGGAATAACACAGTTGTAATAACATCATTTTTTACAACATGCATTATTAGATTCAGCACCTAGACGAGATTCACCGAAGGCCCCATCATTTCCTACACAAGTTGTGTGTGTGGTTTTTTCATGCAATTGAGCTCGGATTATGGCAACCATAGGATCTTACTTACTGAATGAATGGAAATCAAATCTATTCATCCTTCTAAACACTTTGTAATTATTTTCTTTCCATAATTTTAGATGAACCATTAGCACAATTCCTCTCAATTGGTTAATAGATAGACTGATGTACTTACTGTAGCAAGTATCTCTTCCATCACTCATGAGGAATGTGTTGGCTTGTGTTGAGTGTTCTTGTTGATTATGTTGTCCTCCAGTTTTTCTCCCTGTGTGGTCATCATTCTGTACCTGTCCGTTCCCTCTGTGTCTGTCTGTGTGGTCTTTGATGTGGCCTATTCAACCACTTTCTTTCAATTTGTTTGCTCCACCCTTTTCAGTCCGCAACTTCAGTCCACCTAAGTTTGTCACCCATCTCCTGTTAGAAGCGCATTTTGTCCCTTCTGTGCACCTTTGAACGCTGTAGATTGTGTAGGCCTACCCCATATACAGATTTTGTGTAAACTCTGCAGTGCTGTGTCTTGACTGTGTTTTCCCCCCTTGCATCTATGGATTATAGTGTGTGTGTGTGTGTGTGTGTGTGTGTGTTGTGTCTGTGCTAGACTGTGTTTGCTTGACTGAGAGCTCTGACTGTGCTGTGCTGTGCTTCGTGTTGACTCTGTGCCGGTCTGTGCTGTGTTCCAGTGGTATTTGATTCTGGGCGGCGCAGTGTTCCTCATGGCCACCAGTTCAGCACAGCCCCCAGCAGGGGGCGACAGAGAGCAGAGCTGATTCCCATTCATTTCAAGTACTGGTCTCACCTTGGCTCACTCCAGTTTCTCCTCACTCTCTCTGTGTCCATCACACTCACGCTCACATATGTCCACGTGTCACCATACTCACCCAGTCACTGCGTGTTTGTGTGTGTGTATGATTGTGGGCTTCAGTGAATGAGTGGCTGAATAAGTGTCAAAACTGATTTTGTTGTCTGCTCTGCTTTGCTTGTCTGATTGTTGTCTGTTAGAGTTCCTGTTTTCCTGGGTCATACTGTCATGCAGGACATTTTGGGGCAAACCATGCATATAGCGACACAAGAATGTCATGTGATTGCAAACTTGCCATAATACTCTTAATACTCTCTTGTCAAGAGAGACTAAGACATACTACTCTTGACAGTTTGACCTGGCGCCTGTTCTGTCTCTGTCTTTCACTCTTTCCCCCTCAGTCTCTCTCTCTCTAGCTCTCTCTCTCCCTCTCCCACTCGCTTCCTCTCTGTCTGGAGGGGCTGTGAGAGGGACTTGGGGGGGATGTCATTCTGTTTGTTGTGGGAATCACCAATCAGTTAATGGTGCCATTAGCAACCTTGCTGCATCTAATCCCCAATCAGTGACACCCGGCGTAGCCATCATCCCACTAAACCCCCTCTCAGACAGGCCACGTGTGCCACTGCTTGGGGAGGTACCCACGTGCCATCCCAGGTGCCAGCCTGAAGCCACCGAGAGGAAGCATGCCAGCGAGGCCTATTGTTGACTCTCGTAATGAGAAAATATTTCTAGACAGTAGTGCCAACTGTTGACATTTTGTTGTCCATCCATTTCAAAGAAGAGATGTTTACGTTGTTTTTCTTGCAATCAGTGCACATGAGCGTGCAAATCCAAACATACCACTATGTCTGGTACAGCTTTATTTAGATGGCAAGATTATTGTCTTGGTAAAAATACAGCATATTTGACATTTTGACAACGTAACTTTGGTGTGGAACAGTGTCACCAATGTGGGGGAAACATTTCGGCCTCATCACTTCAGAGCGGTTGATTGGGGGCCTGCTGGACTTGCTTCCTCGGGCGGTGGTCTGTACAAGAGAGCCCCAGCACTGCAGTTGGTGTTTGTTCCCCTCCAGTGATGTGAGTCTCTTCGTACACCTCAGGTTTGACACGCAGGCTAGTAGATCAGGCTGGCTGATTAGACGATCTAAAGGGGGCTTTTGGAATTTGATTGGTCGCGTCACCAAGTCGGAGGTGCCTGGAGGACGCTGGGATCACCTATGATTGGATGACTTATCCAGAAATGACCAGCTATTGCAGCAGCAGTCTCTAGGGCCATCTCCCTCTGTCTCTCTCTCTCTTGGTGCAACCTGATCTAACCAGGACCACACTAAGGCATTGTACTGAAGGACACCTGATGACAAACTAGCTAATCTCATCCTTACTTTTCCTCCCCTCACCTTTTTTCCGATCTCTTTTTTTTTTTTTACTCACTCAACCAAACTTATTCTTCATCTCTGTTCCTCTGACACTGTTTCTGTCTGTCCACATCTCTCTCTATCTCTCTATCTCTCTATCTCTATCTCTCTAGTGGATGTACATTGTTCCCCTCGTCCTCTTCCTCATGATGTCCGGCGCACAAGACCAATCCGGGGGCGGGGCTGGCGGTGGAGCTGCCAATGGCGGCGGCCGATGATCGCCATGCCGATGTGACACGCATAAGTGGATAACTTCCTGTTGTGTATATAATGCTGAATGAATGGTAACTGATAACTAAATTATGTTCAATTAAATGTGCACTCACACAAACACATGACCATGAACTCCTGCTGAGATGTGAATTGTACTGCGTTTTTATTACTGAAGTAACTGAAGAAAGAAAATAAAACTCTTAGAGAATATGACCACTAATATTGTGTATAAGACGTCTTTACCACAGCCTCTGTATTTAGTCTATCTGGTTCATTCTCTCTCTCCTCTGTATGTCTCCTGTGTGTTACCCTTCCCTCTCTCAATGTCAAACCACCATTTTGTCACATGTATTTGGACTGCCATGTGTAAAACTGAAAACTAAAGTGATGGCAGTTAACAAACCCAGACTGATAATGGCTGGGTTTCCCAGATTCGTTAAGAAGCTCTTAAGTGCTAAGAACTTCTTAGGAGCGCTCTAAGAACATTCTAAGAACGCTCCTAAGAAGTTCTTAGGACTTACAGTTTATGCCCGTTGCTTGAACACTATAGACCCATGCTTGGACTAAAGTAACACAACTTGAAGTTTTGTTGCCATATCTCAAACACATGTACCTTATACCTTAAACAAAAGTGCTGCTTTGCACTCTAGTTGCAATTCTACAACACACTTACTCCTTTATGCAACACACTTGGTCCTGCATACTACTCTCTATGTCTACAAAAGACACTTCGTTCAAAAATGAAATCTCAGAGTACCATTTGTTAAACACATATATCCAAAATACAAAACACATCGGGTAATTGCAACCTCTCAAATACACACCTGAACACACTTACTTGCAAAACTGAACACCAATCAGCCATCTACAAAAAGCCCTCAGTTTTGCCATTGGAAATGGTGATGTGAATGGTATATTTCCCAGTGTTGTGTCATGTTTACGTGTGTTTAGAGTTTTGGCACAATGAGCGAAGTTTTGTAAAAGGTATTCAAGCAAATATGTTTTATATAAAGTAGACTAGTGTGTTCCTCCTCATCTGAAAGTATATGAATATGATGCAAGTGTGTTTCATTTTGTCACCATCTTAAATTTTGACAAGGGATTGTTAGGTTTTGATAGCAGAGTTTAGGTACTGATAGCAGAGTTTCAGTTTGACATACAGCGCCCTCCACAATTATTGGCACCCCTGGTTAAGATGTGTTCTTTAGCTTCTAATAAATTCTTTTTTTTTCCAAATAATATAGGACCACAATGAAAAAAAGCGTAAAATCCAACCTTTAATACAAGTGCATTTATTTAGAAGGAAAAAAAAATCCCACATTAAGAAATAATTATTTTACATCAAATCATGTGTGCCACAATTATTGGCACCCCTGATGTTAATGCTTTGTACAACCCCCTTTTGCTAATAAAACAACACCTAATCTTGTCTTATAATGTTTCACAAGATTAGAGAAAACATAAAGAGGGATCTTCGACCATTCCTCTTTGCACAAAATCTCCAAATCATCCAACGACCTGTTCTCTCCTCTGCACTCTCCTCTTCAACTCACCCCACAGGTTTTCAATGGGGTTGAGGTCTGGGAACTGAGATGGCCATGGTAGGAGCTTGATACGGTGTCTGGTGAACCATTTCTGTGTAGACTTGGCCATATGTTTAGGGTCATTATCTTGCTGAAAGACCCAGTGACGATCCATCTTCAGCTTTCGGGCAGGGGCCATCAGATTTTGATTTAAAATGTCCTGGTATTTCAAAGCATTCATGATGCCATGCACCCTAACAAGGTTCCCAGGCCCTTTGGAAGAGAAACAGGCCCACAGCATCACCGATCCTCCCCCATACTTCACAGTGGGCATGAGGTGCTGTTCTGCATTGTCATCTTTTTGTTACGCCAGACCCACTTAGAGTGTTTGTTGCCAAAAAGCTCTAACTTTGTCTCATCTGACCAAAGCACACGGTCCCAGTTGAAGGCCCAGTACCGCTCCAGACGTTTGTGCTTATGATTTTGAGTGAGAAAGGTTTTTTTCCCTGCATGCCTCCCAACAACTTGTTGGCATGTAGATAGCGCCTGATGTTTTTTTTTGAGACTTTGTGACCCCAAGATGCAACCATTTGATGCAATTCTGTAACAGTGAGTTTTGGAGATTTTTTTATTTCTCTTACCATCCTCCTCACTGTGCGTGGTGGCAAAATAAACTTGCGTCCTCTTCCAGGCTTGTTTACCACTGTTCCAGTTGTTTTAAGCTTCTTAACGATTCCTCTGACCATAGATATGGGCAGGTGTGCGAGTGGCTATTTTCTTATAGCCATTGCCTTACTTGTGAAGGTCGACACACATCTGCCTTACTTGAATAGTGTGTTCCTTTGTCTTTCCCATGTTGAAGAGAAATGGCCTCTGTGTCACGTCATATTGATAACCCAGGGAAACAGGATGTTAAGAATTACAAATTAAATGTTCCTACATACTCTGATTGACTTTGTAAACTACTGTAGAAATGACAGAAATGACAGAAATACTTTAATTACATTTATTTCCTAGGAATTGTTAGGGGTGCCAATAATTGTGGAACAGGTGATTTTATGAAGAATAATTATTTCTTAATGTGGGATTTTTTTCCTTCTAAATAAATGCACTTGTATTAAAGGTTGGATTTTACGCTTTTTTTCATTGTGGTCCTATATTATTTGGAAAAAAAATGAATTTATTAGAAGCTAAAAAACACATCTTAACCAGGGGTGCCAATAATTGTGGAGGGCGCTGTAGATGTGAAAGGTATATTTCCTAGTGTTGTGTTATGTTTACTTGTGTGTAGAGTTTTGGCACAGAGATCAAAGTTTTGCAAAATGTGTTCAAGCAACGGGCAAAAACTGTAAGAGCTTCTTAACGAATCTGGGAAACCCGACCAAATAAGAGTTAACAAGATAGACACACAAATCTTAGCTATAACTTCTTAAACCGGGTTCACGTTGTCTGCAGCATATGCTGCGTTCGCCACTAGGTTGCTCTTGGTTGAGGTAATGTCCTGAACTATTTTTTTTTGTGGGTACCTAAAAGACCTATGATTTACAGTGCACTACAAAGTTCAACGTGTTTCAACTTTGACCCCGACATGCGCAAGAGCGGCTAAGCAGGAAAATGCGGCTTGTCCTGCGCTGTTCTCAGCGGCAGGCCGGTTCTTGCGCATGCAATCCATTAACAATAATGGGGCTCATAGCACAGCGCTGTGCGTGCGGGTACAATGTGAACCCCCCCTTTAGACATTTGATCTATCCTTTCATTATGACCACTGCTAGCCCCACTAGACTTTTATAGAAAACAAGCAGGTCCATGGGCCCCCACCCAACACACACACACACACACACACACATTCTCAAACAGGCACACACAAACACATGCATGAACACGTGTACACACTCACAAGTGAAGCATGCACACGCTCACTCACTCACATGCAGACAGCATGAGCAGTAGGGGATGGAGACAAATTGACAAGCGTGGTTTATTTCTGCAGAGAAAAGGTGCAGGACTGAGCAGCAGGTCACATGTTGTACTGCTAGTCGGTATATCTGGTTTATTTACAAACACAGATGAGATTTTTATATTTGACATTCTGCTGGAAGACTTGATAATGTTGATTCCTTCTCTTAAGAGAGATGTGCAACATCCTCAAGGTCTCTCTATCAGTGGTAAAACATACTGTATTACATTGGTTTAAGAGGAGGACAGTAACGTTCTCTCTATGTATTGCACACATGAAAAGAGTAGTCCACCATCCCAACTGTTTCCTTGTAGCGTATGCGTTCCATCTCAGGAGGGCACGTTGATGGTAGAGCAAGAGATTACACATCCTGTCATTGCTCAGTTCCGTCACGCGTAGAATGTTCTGGACAACCCAGTGTCCAGCATGATGCCTCGGAATGTTCTATCTTTGTAATGCCACGGGCCAGTCAATCTCTCAGCTCATCTTGTCTGTTTGTCTTTGCAAGCCCAGCGGGCAGCTTGCTCTCGCCGCGTAACCCCTGATCTTAAGAGAAGCTCAGGCCATCGCTGCCAGTGGACTGCCCCTCGCTAAACCTCGCTCACGGGGGCTGCCGCCGCTGCTTTTGTCAGGAGACCGGCGGTGGTCCTGGAGCTGAAAGGAAACACATCAGTCTTCCTCTCCACTATATCCCTGTCATTTCCCTTTCTCCTGCAAATGTCTTTTCGGCCTGTACCTTTTCTGGAAAACACGAGAAAGCCAGAGGAGAGGAGACAACAACAGCTGAAGGGGCCAACACACGAGCCTGAAAGTGGGAAGAGTGGCAGGTTCATCAGTTAGTAAACAGATACAGAAGGGCAGGGGGAGACGGGGGTCAAAGGGGTCGGCAGCACACACATGAACGTGATTGTGCAGACAGCTTTAGAAGTTTACTGTTGACCGTTAACAGTAGCAACGGTCCTTTCTGCCGTATAGGCCTATACAGGCCGGTTCAGGGCCAAGTGCTGTGCTGGGTTCCGTTGGTATGTTAGCTACTTAACCCCTGTCATGTGGTGCCGACACATCTCACTGGCTCAACTTCTCAAAAGCAGACCAAAGCCTTGCTGTCGCAGGGCTGTTTACCACTCACTGGGGGGTGGGGGGGCCCGGATTGGGCAACTTTCCCCCCGTTCTCTGCAAAAAAGGCCCTGTAAGAGCAGGCCTATCAACACTGAGCCTGACAAATGCCCTAGTACTGAGAAGCCAACAGAAACCGACACCGAAGGAGGGCCGTCTCCGACAAGAATCCTGCCTAATGCTTCCATCACACACAAGGCCACGTGTCTGGATTAGCGCGTGAGAGACAAGGAACCATCGGAGGACCATCTGAATCATTAGTATGAGAAAAGTACACATTTCTCTTAGGAGCAACATTCACTTAGCATAACTTTTGAGTGTACATATCATGTATTATACACTCACAGAGTAAGAAAGCTATAAATAATTCTGTGCTTTGGGTGTTTAGCCACAGTTTTTTTGGCCGTGCACACTTCTTATGTTCAGATCTCTCCTCCATGTTGCTGATACTTTTTAATTTCAGCTGATCACAATACAGTTTTTCTCAGTACATTCCTCATTCATCATTAATGACTGCACAACAGTAAGTGCATTTCTTGTAACAATTTGTGCAAACTGCTCCACACAGTGGATTACCTGCAAAGGCACATAACTCTCTCCAAATGCTTCGTTTACACCTCAAAAGCAAATATCTGCCAATCAACATGTCAGAATATAAAGTCCCTGTCACTGTGATGTCAATATTACAACTTACTAGGCCATGTAAACATTTTCTTATGAAATGCTCAAGGCTGCCGCTTTTTTTTTTTCTTGACATATTTAAATGTGTAAAAGAGTAAAATAATAGTATTATAGTATAATAATAAAAAATGTAAAAAGTCACACATTATACTAAGTGGGAGCCAGGATTCATACTTACTGTATACCTTTACAGTGTTTGTAGAGGTGTACTTATTTTACAAAGATTAGAGTGAGAACACAGTTTAGTGAAATGAGCGCACTATTTAGAAAAAAACGTGCACATAATTTACTAAATGGAGAGCACAATCTAGTAAAATAAGAGCATGTTCAAAATGAGCACACAAGTTAATAAAATGAGTGCACATTTTCTGGATATGCATAAAACATCTTGAAATGCCAGCTCTGGGGTTCCATATATTCAAGAGACATCTGAGTTTAAAGTAAATGCAACAAGCACATTGTACCCTGCATGGACTAATTCGATTGACATTGAAACATGTTGACTCTAGACACCAACTGTCTGGTATTCACCGAGATGGAAACAGTCTGTTCTCCTCATGACTTGTGAACCCAAGTATAGATCCCCTCCCCTTGGTCTAGTGTTCATCTTGTCATCAATGGTCAATGGATGTCTGCCAGAAAAGAAAGGACCACAGGACATCTATCGCAACAGAGAGATGAAAAGCTGCACAGAGAGTTATAGAAGGGCAGGAGAAGAAGAGGAGAGACATCAGCACATAAACAGAGCAGTGCTGAAGACCAGGAAACCGGCCGAGAGAACATACTGTAGTCACACAACAGAAAGGACAGCCAATGAGAAGAGTATAGGGGGGAAAGTGTGTGTTTGTGTGTGTGTGTGTGTGTGTGTGTGTGTGTGTGTGTGTGTGTGTGTGTGTGTGTGTGTGTGTGTGTGTGTGTGTGTGTGTGTGTGTGTGTGTGTGCTCCCATAAATCTCCACCTCTGTTACTGTCACTTGGAGACCAACAGTGTTGCCATAACAGCAATCGTATCAGGACTAGTGCCTCAGAAGCTTAGTGATTTCAGAGTATTCTGGGATGGCTATTTTACACTGCTTTCTGCTACTGGCAATTTGTGTCTCAACATTCTGCACTATAGACAGGGCTTAGTTACTGCTAAGATGATGATGCCTGATATTGACGGTGACCCCACTGGTGTTTGTGTTCATTAGCTTGTGACCCTCAAGTGTAGTGTTATTTTGAGGTTGTGCACTCTGGTCTTTATCAAATTCATGTTATTGTTTATTCAGGTATCAAGTCGATGGTGTGAAATGATCTCCATCTTAGAAGCAATCTGTGCGGTTATTATTTGATACAGTGTCTTACTCTGCCCATGTGCCAACTCTAAATATTGCTATAACATTGCAACAACAGCAACAAATGTTGGCACAATGGTATCCACTTTGATCTGTCAGGTGAAATGTGGGCCCAGAATTAATGTTGCAGTAATTCATGAATTGAACAAAGACATTATTATTTTTACATACATTGTATTTTCTGTACAGCTTATAAAGCTATTGAAAACAGGCCAGAGGGAAACATTTGAACCATAAGGTAATACAGCATGTCATACACATGTGATATATATATTCCATATGATCACTCGGATACATTTTAAAGCTGAGTGCAGAAGGCTTACAGGTTCTGGTTGGTGGCACAGTCTGCTGACAGTACTAAAGCAGAGGGCTGTGAAATTTATTAGTGGTTGACAGTGCTAAACATATCTGAGCTTCTGAAGGCCTGCGTTAAATACACAGATGCGCCCCATTAAAATTCCCACTCGGTAATAATTTAAGGTAGCACGTCTCCAAAGAATGTAGACCAGGCAGGGACAAACTCTAGGCCACTGAGGCAGCAGGTCACCATGATAATTGTCGTTCCCTTTGTCCGTCCATCAGTTTGCGTGTCTGTCTGTCTGTCTGTCACTATCATGAAACAGCTTTGATGTGTACACAGGTCAATGCAGACAAATGCCTTCCGTTAGCCTTTTATTTTAATCCATTCTTCTTATGAAGTCATAAGGATACATCATCTTATGGATACAGAAAATGTGCCCATTTAGGTCAGTGAAGTCTATAGAGAAACCAGAGAAATAAAAACGTATGTAGCCCATACACTTCACCCTGTTTGCGCAATATGGTAATACACACTCATTGCATTGCTTTTTATGGTATCGTGTGTGGCTTTACAGACTGCAGACTCCAGTAAGTATAACTCTAGCCGTTTCACATTACACGTCTACCTGGACCTCTCTCTGCACTAGACATTATAGCCTTCCCTGATATTACATAAGAGGAAACTTTCTGTCATGAAACTTTCCCACAATATGACATTTTTAAAATTTGTAACAATTTTAACATTTAAAAGTGTTAAAGGAGTATAGGCCAAAATAAAGACACAGACAACATGTAAACTAGGCATATAGATATCATACAAATAACAGCCCCAAGTTGGCTATTTATCCTAACAAATAAACTGAAATGAAACTAGGGCAAAACGCGAATGTAGGGCAAAACATAAAGCACATCAAACGGACGCTGAAGGACATGCGGCTAAGTAAAGGAACAAACAGGGACGGCATCCTCCAGGGCTGTTCCCTGTGACCGTGTCAGGGTGTGAGAGCAGCGTGATGGCATTACTGAAATGTGCTGAACCCCCCGCATCAGATGCACTCCGTGTTTTTCCTCTCTATAACCTGCCCTGATTTGCCTTATGTAACTTTGGTATACATCGGCGATATGGGCCACACTCAAACACAGCGACCCACATTAAAAGGATGACATGATTTATGTGACAAGTTTTTGATTAGATTTTGATATCACCATTTTAATGTCTTGTATCAGTATACAGTCATTAAGCCGCTATTGGCTTAATGAAACCAACAGTACTATTACACCAACCATTCAACCAAGGTTGTGTCTCATGCTCTTTAGACTAGAAAAGATATTAAATGATACCATAATAGCCTAATCTATTATAACAAATATTTTTAATTTATCATTAACATATCTCTATGTATATATATTCAATAGCCTATAGTTTCTTTATATACATATCTATATTTTATCTACATTGTTTTCTCTAAGAAGATACAGTATGTGTCAAAATGACACAGTGTGAGCTCAGAGACAATACGATTTTGTGTTAATTAGCAACAATGACAACAAAAACAAGCAAGAAAACAAACAAAAAGGTACACATTTTGTATGTTGTCTGTTTTTCACCCAGCCAACCACACAATTGCTGTGTTGAAATTGACACAAAATGTGTCGTCTTTGAGCACACACAGAAAATGTGTTAAAATGACACAAGTAACTTTAAAGATAAATTGATAGTCAATCTTGTGCAATATGCATATTTTACATTTATATTTGAAATGTATGTATGGCCAGATATTTAATTTCATCAGAATATCAATGTTAAAGGTCAATAATTACACCATTTCATAAGCTCTATCACTGAAACAGTTGTTTTCAGTGGATCAAATGTTGTGCCATTAGTCTTCTGCTTCTCATGCAAGTGTGTACAGTATGTCGTAACATAACTTAAACGCTTGCCTCCAGCCTTGT
The DNA here is from genome assembly GCF_963854185.1 of Sardina pilchardus. Classification (NCBI taxonomy): domain Eukaryota; kingdom Metazoa; phylum Chordata; class Actinopteri; order Clupeiformes; family Clupeidae; genus Sardina; species Sardina pilchardus. Next base: position 10,694,154 of record NC_084996.1, on the reverse strand, counting down.
CCATCCATTTCCTTTTGAAGGAACACTTAAGTTACCAGAGTCTCAGGTGACAGGTCAACCCCATGGTCACCATAACGTCACCCCCAACCCTCAAGTCCAACACCCACCACCACCCACCCCCCATCCGCCCCCATCCGCCTCCACCCCCGACACGCACATTCTTGCCCCAAAATCTTTGCCCCCATCCTCCTCCCCCCACCTTTGTCCCAGGGCATAAGAGGGAGGCTGCAGAGAGGGCACGGCTCAGACTGTCTTCAGAGACCCACCTCTCATCATCATCATCACCATGCCCAGCAGCAACGGCACCATCAACGGCCTCATCGCCGACTCCAAGAGAATGGGTAAGCTCTCACCTGGACAGCAGCACAGCCCTACTGCTTGTGTGCTCTAAGGCCTCTTCATAAGGCTACATGTTACATTTGATTTGTGTGAAATGTGATGCTTGCTATAGACCAATACATCAAGATCATCCATACGGTATTTAAAAAAAAAAAAAGGAATCGGTACTGAGCAGCAAATTATTGAGACACAAATGTATTGATTGCTTTGTTATACTCCAAGTTCTACATTTATATTGTATCATTTCATCATATTACTAATACTATAGTTTAAAGTATACCTAATTGATTGATTGACTTGTTTAATTCATAATTCGACGAATTAAACTCCTGTTTCTGGCATCAATTACTTGATTTCGGCAACATCTATTTCATTTACAAAGTGTATGGAGTATGCTTATGCAGTAGCCCATCTCTATATTCTCCATATTATTAGATAAAATACATATTGTGTGTGCACAACACTATGTTTATCATTTAAAATGTTAAATTCAATTATTTTAAATTGATATCTTGCTTCTGAAATTAAGTAAACTATTTCATAAACAAGATAATTTGTTTGGCATTTTAATGTTAATATATATATATATATTGTATATATAATATCATTATCATATTATTAGAAAATGTAAATCAATTATTACACTCTGGGATGTTCTCTTCTCACATAGATTTATGACTGTAAAGTATTATGTGATAGTTCTGTATTACCAAAAAAGGCAATTATTTGGTTGCTAAATCGTCACACTAGATATTAATTTCTTTGTCCTGATTGCTGAAATAAGATCATGTGGAGTGTGTGAGATAGCGGGTATGTGCAAGCATGGTCAATTCCTCATATCCCTACAAAGCGGTCTCTTGAAACTTTGAGATGCAAGTTACACTATGTCGCCACCCTAGCACCACCTGAAATAGTGGTTGAGCGAATTCTACACATAGCGCTGATAGCCACTACCACGTTTGTCAAGCGGTTTCCACAAGAACTGTCATATGACAGCATGTTTCAGGGAGCGTATAGTTACCCAAGCTATGCAGGCAGCAGGAGCCGAGTGGGTCAAGCCCGCAGCAGAAGTGTGCATCTAAGCAGCAGTCTGACTGATGGTGTGGACCAAGGGCACCTTGCACATTGTCCGCATGTCTTTTTTTACCCAGCCTGTCACTCAGGGCTATCTTTTCTTCATCTAAGAGAGAGGGGAGGGGAGCCAAAGGTAGTAGGAATCCAATAATAGTTCTCAGGACTCTTGGTCTGATAAGTGTAGCAGCTGCTGTGCTCTGTCCTACAGTAGATCGTACATTATAGATAATCATTCTGTGATCACTTCCTCCCACTGCCTCTGTCATTGTCTATTTATCTCCATGCACTATTTTTATTGCAAAATGTTATTATGTAAGAACGCATGCAGACTATGTGACACAGAATCAAAACAATTTCATTCAAGACATGTCATGTTAATCAACACATTTGGACATCAAACAATTTAGACAATACATGACTTTCAGGACAATGAGAGTGAGAGTGAGGACGTTGAGTTATAGTTGGCTTGCAAAAATATTGAATTGAAAGTTGTATACTTTGATTAAATGCTTTGTAAAATTGAAGAAAATTAGCTAGTTACTGTACACATTATGCCTAGTAAGCTGATCCCTGGGTGCCTTCATTTTATCAGTCCATATTCCCCTTCATTTCCCACATCTCACAAAACATAAAGCGTAGTTCTTATCTGGGTCAAAATGTCTATTAAAGTGCCAACTTGTCCACGCGCATACACAGAGGTTCTCAGTGTGATTAACATTTCAGTGAGAGAAGAGAACTTGCGTGACAGCGTGTAATTTAGCTGGGAATCGCATTCAGCCAGTCAGTGTGGAAAAATTGGTCACATGCTTCCCTATACATACACATAGACAGCAATTCTTTCTTTAACTACTAACCAGCTGACCAACGCAACATTTACATTATGAGAACGTAATTCTGTGATGCTACAGAAATCGGTTAGATATAAAGACTTAAAGGCAGATGGCAGATGAACTGATAGGCGGATATACAAAAAAGGCAGACAAAGTGAAAAATAGATGGATTGAATGAGTGATAGCGTAATGAAACTGTGCACACTTACAGTATTAGATAGATAGATACGGTTTGATAGTCATGTATGCTGTAGTGAAAGGAGTAATATTTATGATGTGTTTAATGAGCGCTTCAGAAGCGGCTGGTATAAAGTTGCCTAGTGCTCATGTTCCTGTGGCTGTCATACGCTGTGCCAAACATCTCTCTACATGTCACCCTGTGCCAGTACTCTGCTGTTCATTAATCATCTCAACGATCCACTGCACATCCCATACCTCCCCCCCCCCACTCCCCCCGGGCACAACCTGCCCCCACCTCCCTGGGAATTAATTTGCCAATGTCTGACCTCTCTCTCTCTCTCTCTCTCTCTCTCTCTCTCTCTCTCTCTCTCTATCTCGTTCTCCTGCTATATGTCAGTTCGCTTTTCCATCTCTTAGAAAGACTATCACCATCACGATTATCTCCTCCATTCGGCTTCACTGCCGCCTCCTGTCTTATGTGTCACCATATTAGCTGGTGTCACTATGTCCCGGGGCAGTGGAGGCGAATGTGGCTCTGAGTGCTGGGTCAGTTCGTTGTTTCGTTGTTGTTCTTTTGGCAGTAGCCATAATGAGGTGCAAGAAGTTCCCCGAGTAATGTTACTCCCTGGCTGTACTGTATTATTTATGGCCTTTTGATTCATCCATTTTGATAGTGAAATCTTAAGTGACAGTTCTGGATCACCCACTGATCTCTCTCAACTGCTAACAAGGTGATACAGGTGGCAATTGGGCTACCACAGAGGAACACAGCAAGTTATTGGCAGCCATTTTGTCCCTGTTAGTCATTTCTTATGTAGGTCATCAGTTATCTGCCATCTGCCTTGAAAGGTTTCTCTGACCTCTCAGACCTATGCAAACCAACTTGGGGAGGGTGGGGAGGGTAGGGGGGGGGGGGTCATTCTGTTTATTCAACTGTCGTCCTGTGGTGAGATGCTTCTCCATCCGTCTCTGTGTCACGTATTCTCACAGCGTGAGCTTTTCCGACACTTCATTTCACAGGCCAGGCAGATGATGCTTGATCTCACCAGCCACACATATCCTGGTATCAGTCTGGTACCAAGCCCACAAACCCGATCCAGCCTGTCTCGCCTCTCTGCAGGACGTCTGCAGAGGGCAGGATGGGGCTGGGGGGAGGGGGGTGAGGAGGGCTTAGGTATACCTCTCATCCTTACCCAAAACAAACAGCTTCTTTTTCCATGGAGTCAGGCTGGAGTTGTGCAACCCAGGGCGAATGGTGAGTGCCAGAGAGTCCCTGGTGTCAACAGCACGGCTGTGATGGAGAAGGGAGATATAAAGAGGGAGACTGATGAGCAGATTGTGCGACATTGAGACATCCTGTCCCATAATTTGGGGACATGGAGTGCACCCCTGGTGGGTATAATTAGACAGTCTAGGCTTGGCCGCAGTGCAGCTGAAACTGGCCCAACTGGACCACTCTTCACTGAGCTGTCCCCTCCTTAAACGCTCGATGCAAATTTTACGTCGTGATAAATGACTCCCTTTCACTGATTGTATTGGTTTGCCCTTGCAGCATATTCCCCCTTCGTTTTCTCTCACTGTCCTGCGTTCTCTGAAGCGCATCGCGAGTCCCTCCACCACCACCCCTCCACCCCCATCTTTGTTGTTGTTCTTTATGTCTCTATTTCGCCAATACCCCATTAATCTCAACAAGTATCTGTATATCTGTGTGAGGTGGATGTGTGTGTGGGGCTTTATGTATCTGATCTAGCTGTAAGCACGGGGGATTTCAGAGGGAGAGGGAGCTTATCCGGGGATAATGTGTGTGTGCAGAGGCACACATACATACTCACACCCTCCACTCTCCTCCTGTATATCCAGGCCCATCTCTCACTCACACAGCACATAAAGACGAAGCCTCGCCATGATACCAAGGTGACTCCAAGGAGGCTGTGAATGGGCTAATAGATGATTAGACTGACTGATTGGATCTGTTGGTTTCTATTGACTTGGAGGATCATGTCACTTCAATATTTACAACGCTATACACACACAACACAAAACAATTCACATTGCCAACCTCCTCCCAATCTGATATCTGGACAATAGCATTGGTTTAATGACAGTAGTAAATTCTTGTAATGATAAGAATTAAGGATCTTTACTTAATGCCATTCTCTGTTATCAGAGGTCACTATCAAATATCTAATACTATCAAATCAAACCAGAAGTTCAATGCCATGTCGCTTTGCATAAAGACAGAGAGCTTTTCTCTTCGTATCCACCAAACCAGTCTTTCTGATTTTCATCTAGATTTTCATTCTCATTTTCAGTATTTGTGATTGTTACCTTACTTCCACTCGGGATCTAGCTCTACCACCATCACTCCCCTTTAAGTCCTTATATGGGAAAAACTGTGAGGGGTAGATTAAAAGAAGGAATGACTGATCACCTGACCTGTCAGCAATAATCCTAGCCAACTCTTCCATTTACTGTACTTAGACTGACAACCTCAATTCTCTCTCTCTCTCTCTCTCTCTCTCTCTCTCTCTCTCTCTCCCTCCCTCCCTCCATTCTCTCCTGTTCTCCATGACCTTATGCCCCTAATCATACAGTTGTCTGTGCGAATGGTAAGAGTCCAGACTCGGGGTTTAAATCTCTTGGGTAACCCGACTCCGTGCCCGCGCCAAGTCTGATAATTGTGGCACATTCTCCGTGCATTATCTAATTTACTTAGTATTAGTGAATGCTTTGTGATGGCTCAGTGGTGTAATGAACTGCAGCACTGTAATTTAGCGGGGGCGTAATGCGTGTGACTGAGCCCTGATCATTATCTTCTTGATAAGACGAGATGAGATGAGGAAATAGCGATTGTGTGCTAAACGCCGAGCAGTGGCGGTGGTGCGCTAGCTGCCTGTGGATTGTCTGCCTGATTTTGGTGGAGGGACAGCGGGGTGAGTCGAAGTTGCATCCCGTTGGGGGCGGGGGAGTGGGAGCCCTGGATCTGAAATACTGATCTCTGATGATCAGCTGATTATCCATCCCCTCTACCCCCCTAACACCACACACACACAGACACACACACACGCACACACACACACAGTTTTTGGTGTTGTCATGGCAGCACTTTTCTCTCATCACTGTTTTGTGACACAGGGGTCTAGTTACCCCCCCCCCCCCCCCCAACCCACCCACCCCTCGCCCCCCCCCCATTCCCAGTAGCCCATCAGTGCGTCCCCGGCCCCCTGCCAGCCCCCTCCGGGACAGCTGCAGGGACTCAGTGTCCCCTCGCCACAGCCGCAACGCTGAAAGAGCTGACCGCCACGTCTCTGCGGTGACATTGGCGGCAAAGCGGTGATCAATGATGGACAGACGCTCCAGTCCACACACACACACGCACACACACACACAGGCACACACACACACACAGAGCCCTCTCTCATCCACCATACCAATTCCAAAGAGGCCCCTATACATTTGTCACTGCTACTGCAACTCCCGGTGAGGTAGGGACTGTCATGAAGCAGGAGAAGAGGGAGTGTGTGATGACCGTCTCTGGTCGCCACTATGCAGTAGCCAGTGAGGCCCGATCAAGTGACAGCCTGCAGGAGCACGCACCACGGCCATCCGATCCCACGCCAAAGAACCTAAAGGAAGATGAAATATTGGGGGAGCTCACTCACTCACTCTCTCTCTCTCTCTCTCTCTCTCTCTCTCTCTCTGTTTCCTCATGCTGTACATCACTTACTCACTTACATACTGACTCCACATTGGAAGTGGGGGCCACAGGTCAGGACCATGAAAATGTCCAAAGGGGCCCCCCTTTCATTCCCCACATGCTGCAAGTCTGTGTGTCTGACTACTTCACTATGAGACTCAGGTCTTCTCAGGTAACCAGAGATTATTCTTTGATGTTTGCAGGTTAGAGGTTCAAGCCCTGTGGCCCTATGTAAGGCAAAGCATGCAACTCCTAAATTAGGACATAAGCAGGTGGCCCTGAAGCCAGGTTTAAAGCATCAGGTGCTAACGATCGTTTACAACAACACCAAAAAAAAAGAGTGGTGATGGTCTTCATGGTTCAGGTCAGAGAGCCGGTGGAGTGCAGATTTAAACAAGAACAGGGGACACAATGACAATAGAGAAAGAGAGAGAGAGAAAGAGAGAGAGAGAGAAAGGGGGAAAAGAATAGGGTTCTGTGGGGACAAACACCGCAGGAGCTGACGCTCAGGTTGACGGAACCTCACACATGCAACTGCAGGTGGTGACAGACGACTAGTGTTTTCCAAGAAGTTGTATGAGGTGCAACAGTTACACACACACAGAGAGAGAGAGAGAGAGGAGAGGGAGAGAGACACACACACACACACACACACACAGACATACGCAAAGAAAGACACAGACACAGACACAGACACAGACACACACACACACACACACACACACACACACACACACACACACACACACACACACACAGACACATACACACACACACACACACACACACACACACACACACACACACACACACACACACACACACACACAAGAACAGGGATAGGATCTAAAGCTTGGGGGCTGACAAACACAAACATGCCGCGGTCGTGGCGGATGAATAACAGTGGCAGACACCACGTGTATTCTTAGAATCCGGTGTCAGTGCCTGTGATGTGTGTGAGTGGTGAATGTAAGTTTAGGACTGGCATGTCTTTCCCTGGTAACCTTAACTGCCTGTGGCATGAGTAAACTACATGAATCAGAGCTAACAACGAGTCCGAAGCATAGCAGCCATTCTGAACTGACACACACTCCACCACTGAGAGGGAGCGATGGCAGCTGAAGGCCCGAGACCTCGACAGAGATAGAGGGCCACTGAAAGAGGAGCGGAGGAAAACAGAAATGACAAACTTACGCAGAATATTTTTCCAAGAATGAAGTTAAGACCAAAACGGAAAGGGGACAAATCACTACGCTACTATCCAAATAGCTGTGAACAGATCTGTAAACCTATCCTATATCATTTTAATGTTGTATTCTCATGCAAACATTGTAAATAAAGCAATTCTAAAATGATTTATTCCTTGTAGGAGAGGGACCACTGTATCAAGTCATGTCTTTACTGGAGCAATGCAACTGTGGATACAGTCCATTAACTCTTTTTCTATTGTTTCTCTTCTCTCTGCAGGAAGAAGGGGATCAAAGGGAGCTGTACCAGTAGGTAATGTCTATTTTTTATATATCAGAACTAATGGAAAAGTCATAACAGGCATGGATGTAAGAGACAAACCTTGGGAAAGGGTTGCTTTTTATAAGGTTGTGAAAGAAACACATCACCAGCCAGAGATCTAGGACAAATAATGTAGGACAGATTCCAAAACTGACAAGTGACAAACACAGAACTATTTGTTCCAACATAAAATATTGCACCTATTTTTTGTCTTGAAATGCCTTCACAGCTGCAGCCTCGACATTAAATGGAGCTTATTAAGTATCAAACTACAAAGATTACAACAACCATGTAATTAGAATACAAATGAACAAGCACACAAAGACAGTAAGTAAGCAAATTCATTTATAAATATAATGTTTCATATGAAAATACACTTAAAGCAATGCTGACAAATCATGACCAGCCCCTCTTCACAAAGATTTATAAATGAAATGGCATTAGGTGTCACTATGCTAACCTTCCCCGAAAAACCTGATTACTAGCTGTAAAGTAGTAGCAAGGGTATACTGTTTTATTGGTGATGACTCTCCACCTATAAACATTAGCATGCAAGTGGCCTTGGCTATTTATTCTCCAGGTCCAGGCCTGCCCTGAAACTTAAGCACATGCTACTAACATGACTATATTTAAATACCATTTTATGAGTCGTAAATATTTGGGGGTATTGTCTTAAATTTTACTTTCAAACAGAGCAGCAGAGACAACTGGCCACCCCATAGACATATATACATATACTGTATCTATGGGCCACCCACTTAGGAAAGGAAAGTGCTGGGAGTGCATGGGAATCCCAAATATGTAGCTCGGTCTGATAATACTGTATGTCTAGAGTTGTGATAATGACATGATAATCACTGCAGTGATTGGCCCCGGAAGGTTAGCTCTGGGGCAGTACATAAGCACCACCCATGTCTTTAATGTGTAGAACTAAACACCCCAAAAGGTGCCCCCCAACTATATTCCCACTCTCACCCAGTTCCTGCTGGTGCCGGCAGGGAGGATTAAAACCATTAATCACATGAAGCAGCACCCCCCTCCCGCCGGACAGGTGTTGTCATTTGAGCTGGCTTCACTGATCACTGTGTAGAGATGTGAATGACCTCTCTTTTTCACTAGCCTGGCACGCCCTCCCAGTGACGCAACGCCTTCAGGCTTTTGCTGCTGGTCTGGTCAACTGCTCATTGAGAAGGATTTCTGTGTTCCCGAAATCTGCGGAACTGCCCCCTTTGGTCGAGAACCAATCAACTTTGAGCAGCTCCAACGGCTCTGGGTAGAGGCGTGTTCAAGGCAGAGGAAAGAGTGTTGTTATTGGTTTAAACTCGGCAAACCGCTTTCTGACATCTACCAGTAGCAAATCGAGGCACTTAAAGGAGGCGGGTCAACCAGCGCTTGCAAGAAACCGTGTTAGCACAGGCTGTTGGTCAGACTAAAGTCTCGCAGAGCCTTTGAAAGTCGATGGTAATCAGGCTACTTTTTCACCCTCTTTCTGTTTCTGCTTCCTCTCTCTCTCTCTCTTTCTCTCTGTCTCTCTTTCGCTCCATCACAGAGAAGCCGCCAGCGTATGAGCCCAACATCCCTGAGCCCAAGACGAGAGCTGACTTGCTGAAATGTACGGAACACAATGTCGCTCTTTAACACTTGAGGGGCCCTGTGTTTGATGCTAAATCCCTTTCGCTGAGGCCCCATATGTGCATGACTTGGCTTTGGACGCTCTAGGCCGTAGGCCGAGCGGCAACAATATGAGCTCATGTTGCAATAGCAATACCACAGGCTGCTCGTCAAAGAGCACTGGCCTGGCCTCCACACTCTTAATCAATCCCTCTTTCCCTCTGTCTCTTTCTCTCTTTGTCACTCGCTCCAACTTCCTGCTCCTGTTCTTCACGCTCTCCAACAGACTGGGCGCCAGTGTCGCTGGACGAGAGAACGGCTCAGAAAATGCTGTGGATTTCCGAGGGAGGCCAAAAGGTGTCCCGCATGTCCGACGAGACGTGCCCTTACCTGGACAGACCAGAGAGATACGAGCACTCCCCCCAGGTGAGCTGCTGCTCTAACGTTTAACACAGAAGAAACTTGAGACAGACATTACAATCTAAAAGTTGTCATGATAGTGTACTAGTGATACAGTAGTGTCATGTGTTTATTGTATATCAATAATTGTGATGGCTAATGCCGGGATATATCCTATTCTATAATAGAGAAAAATATAGGATGTATTTTTTTTTATTGTTATTGAGGTGGAAATGTGTCTTTGGCACACCAAGAAACATCGCAACAACATACACTTGTGACAAGGTTATGTCATACTTACAAGACAGGGTTTTTCTTTGTTCTTGTGCAACCATCTGCTCCCTCACTCCCGTCTCCCGCCCCTCTTCCCCTGCCCACAGGCACTGTGCAAAGAGGGCATCCAGGGCTGGCGGGGCTACTGGGAGGTGGAGTGCGACGGCTGGGTGGTGGTGGGCGCGGCGCTGGAGAGCAGCGGGCGCAAGACCAAGGACGGCCCCTGCGGCCTGGGCGAGAACGAGGCCTCCTGGGGCGCTGGCTGGGCCGGCTCCTGCTACCACGTGTGGCACAACGGCGACAACAAGGTGATCCAGGGCAACTTCAGCAACACCATGGGCGTCTACGTGGACCAGCCGGAGGGCATCATCAAGTTCTTCATGGTGGAGACCCACGCGGAGGGCCACAAGGAGGTGCAACTGCTGCACGAGTTCAAGACCACCTTGAGCGAGAAGGTGTTCCCAGGCTTCTGGGTGGGGAGGCAGTCCTACTGCTGGATCTCCAAGAAAGACTAAGGAGCAGGATAGGGAGGAGGAAAAGGGAGGACAGGTAGAGCAAGCTAGAGGGATATGGCAATGTAGCAAAGCTTATGACAGCAACACGAGGAGAGGATGTTTTTTGGGTCAAAGATACAATAGGCAGCCTTTCCTGCTACTGGCGTTGAAGTTAAAAGCCACAATGAACTAGGTAACATTGTTTGTGAAGAAATGGTTTCCATAAATGACCTGCATAGTTTAACCAGTTCAGACGCTGAAACATGCCTGATAGAAATGGAAAGTCCTCACTTGATTTTTTCTTCTTCTTGACGCACAATCACATTGCTGCCTATTGCACCTTTAAGCATTGGCGTGGTCGTGGGTGACCGTTAGTCCAATAAAGAAAAAGGAGCAGGATCCTTTAAAGGGTAAAGTTAAATATATGGTAAGAGAGGATTACTTACTCATCTCATATGTTTCAGTCATTCATGTCCACAAAATCTGTCAGTCACTTTGCTGTCAGTCCCCTATCCATATATTTATATATTTTTTAAATGTAGGGAGTGATTGTCTGTAAAATAACTTAAAATGGCATTTATGATAGAATGTCATGTGTAGCATTTCTAGTGGCAAGTTATTGTCTATATGTTACTTGATAAGTAGTAATACATTACTAGGTCGTAATAAGTCGTAATTGTATCTATAGTAAGAGGTTTATTTGAAGTTATGAATGATTTTGAATGATTTTGTTTCTGGGGCCTATATTTCTTTTATATCCCGTGTCTGAATGTGTTGTATCAGTGAAATCTTACTGAATAAATAAATTGTGTCAAATGATTCATTTGAATGATTAATTGACTAATTAGCTGTAAACATGCAACACACACACACACACACACACACACACACACACAAACAAAGGGCTTTCGTCGTGCTGTCTCTATCTATGTGATACAATTTTAAGAGATGTGATCAATAAAAGGTAATCATTAGCAGGTAATCACAGAATGCTTTACAGGACCTTCTAGACTAGAGCAGTTCCCCAACCTTTTTCCCTTGAAGGCCCCCTTGCCTGCGTCTAAGACAAGCCAGGGCCCCCTACCCGAACTCCTACCTGCATACACACACAAGACATTGTTTTACTCAACAATCAGGGTTCGGGGATAAATTGCCTAGCCTATAGCCCGACCTGAAGGTTGCTTATGCAAGTAGTTCAGAGGTCAGAAGTAATAAATATCTGCGTCAATTTAAATGTGGAACAAAAATATGTTTACATTTGGATCATGCACAGTTTTGATTATCCAAATGGGTGTGTTATTGGGATTTTGTACATTTAATGTGAGCAAATATAATTGTGTTAATCCACAACCTCAGCCCAGGCAACACTGTGCGCGCCCCCTGCAATCTCTGGCGGCCCCTATTGGGGTCCCCGGACCCCAGGTTGGGAACCACTGGACTAGAGGGTGGGTGCTAGCCCAACTTTTTCTGTTGTTCCGGTGTATGCTAGCTCCATCTACTGCTGGGGGTGAGTAGTCATGTTAGTCTACAGTGATCTCAGGAGGCAGGGATCACTCAAATTTGGCAGCGAAGAAAGTGTGAACTGTATTTCTGTTACACACATAAAACCATTGAAAAAGCCAAAAAGCAGAGGGTTTAAAAGTGATCTGTGGGCAATGGCAGGTCTATAATGGCTTCAGTTAAAAAAAGCTCAAACCATCTGGATTCGTGTGCCCAAACCAAGCTTCACTGGGACATGCAGAAAAGCTGGCCTATCACTTATCCCTCTTTACGCAACAAAGGAGGCAGTGGTCTAAACCCAAGTTCTGTTTAGCCTACAAGGTCAACCAAAGTTAACCCTAAACTATTAATAGCGCAGGACTTTTCTTAGTAGCAGGTCAATTTCTGTACTACCACTTCTTGTTCTGTAATTAGACACCTTTTGCAACAGAATGTACACTGTGCAAAGCCCTTGCTTCTTTTGCAACCACAATGTTGCATTTTGCTTGTTTTGGAGAAAGAGATCTGTGTGTCAGCAGAACAGGACCAAAAGACCATATTCAAACCCACACAAAACACATGAAAATTCAAGAATGACTGGTTTATTTAAAACACATTGGTATAACACACCGAACAGTTTGAAATTATGCAGATGGACTGCACTTCAATTTGAAATGCACTTTTTCGTAATGTTGTAGATAATCACCAATGTCCACTGAAATCTTTTATAGTCATGGTTTTATTATAATCACAAATTATCATTGCTTTTTTTTTTTTACGTCACAGAATCATACAATTCCGTCTGCTAAGTAACTGTGCTGGTCAATCACTCCGTTAAAAAGGATGTTAACAAAGCTGCTTTGTATCCCTGGGCCAGGCCTCAGCTTTTTAAATATCAAAAAGCTCCTTTGAGGGGGAGCAGCCTACAATCACATTTTGATTTACCCTTGAACTATGTGGGTCAGCAAAGCCCTTTCTTCCTCGGTTTCCAAAATGGAGCTTAGCCACTGAAAAGAAAGCACTGATCCACAATCTGTATTGTCTGCGTCAAGTTAAAACACAAATCTTTAAACATGTGTGTGTCTGTGTGTGTGCGTGTGTGTGTGGGAGTGTGTGGATGTGTGTTCCTTGTGCGTGCTGGTGTGAGAGAATTCAAATGTGTTTTCGTGCAGCACCATACATATAAAGCCCCGCGCTTTGCATTACGTTGCTGCCTCTAGGCCTAGGCCGTGTATCATGGTGGTTAGTGTTGCATTAATGCAGCGTCGGTTTGTGTGTTTTATTTTTTTTCCTTCCTTTTTTTTTGTCACAGTGTGTAGTGTGTGAGCGGTCACATTAGTGTCATAGCCTGCATGCAGGGGCCTGCAGTGTTTAGTTAGTGGTATACTGGTGTATGTTCCTCGGTTAGTGTTTATGTGGTTAAAGTATGTCACAGCTTCCCACCTCTCCATCCAGGTGGCATCTTCCACCAGTAAGCACTAACTTCATATTTTCAGCCTGTCTTAAGCTCTTCTTCTTCCTCCTCCTCTTAAACTCCATCTTTAAACTCCTGACGTCGCTCTTTAAAAACACTCGTTCACTCTTCGCCACTCCATCAACACAAACCTGCGTGCATTGCTCTTGTCCAGTCACACTTGCTCACTTGCTCTCTCGCTCTCTCTTTCATCTATCCATCATCATCTCACACACACACACACACACACATACAAACACACACACACAAACACAAACACACTCTCAAACACACACATATACACACACACACAGAACCGCTGGGTGTCTCAGTGTTTGAGAGAGAAGTCGCCAGTGTTAAGGCGAGGACGGGGCAGTGCTCCAAACATCTCTGTGCCGTCGGTTGCCCCTGGAGCCAGCAGTGCCTTCATACTGGCAGCAATATGGTCCAGGTCAGCACAACCAGCCTGGAGAGACAGAGGGAGTGGTTACATTCTGGTGCTGGTCGTCAGATTTAGACCGTGTCTAGTTCCTGATGCATGCCAACGTAGAAGCCCTTAGGTTTCTTCATTGTATGAAGAACCTGAACATCTCTTAAAGGGATATTCCGCCATTTTTGGAAATACGCTAATTTTCCACCTCCCCTCGAGCAAAACAATCGATATTTACCTTGTTCCCGTTCATCCAGCCATTCTGTGAGTCTGGCGATACAACTTTTAGCTTCAGCCTAGCATAGATCATTGAATCGGATTAGACCATTAGCTTCTCGCCTGCTAGCTTCATGTTTAAAAGTGACTAAGATTTCTGGTAATTTTCCCATTTAAAATGTGTCTCCTCTCAAGTTAGAAAGTGCAATAAGACCAACTGAAAATGAAACCTGGCGTTTTTCTAGGCTGATTTGACATGGAACTACACTCTCATCTGGCGTAATAATCAAGGCAACTTGCAAACGTACCATAGGCGCAGTGATATTGTACGCAGCATCTGAAAATAGTCCCCATAGACAACAAGCAGTAGTAGTGCCAGTAGTTTGCGAGTTGCCTTGATTATTACACCAGATGAGAGTGTAGTTCCATGTCAAATCAGCCTCGAAAAACGCCAGGTTTCATTTTCAGTTGGTCTTATTGCACTTTCTCACTTGAGAGGAGACACATTTTAAATGGGAAAATTACCAGAAATCTTAGTCACTTTTAAACATGAAGCTAGCAGGCGAGAAGCTAATGGTCTAATCCGATTCAATGATCTATGCTAGGCTGAAGCTAAAAGTTGTATCGCCAGACTCACAGAATGGCTGGATGAACGGGAACAAGGTAAATATCGATTGTTTTGCTCGAGGGGAGGTGGAAAATGAGCGTATTTCCAAAAATGGCGGAATATCCCTTTAATGCTGAAAATCTGAGAAACGACTTGTCTGAATATATGTATTACAGTGCTCTTGGTACAATACAAATACAACATACAGCTCTGGAAAAAAATTAGAGACCTCTGCAAATCTGAATATGACCGCCAACTCATTCGAATGTCACTCAACAACTGGTCTAACTTTTTCTGCACTGTCCCATATATACGTCTTGCCTTAAAGTGTAAGTCCGGCGAAAATGTAAAAAGAAAAAAAAATTCTGAATGAACATACATCAACTAAGCCGTGGAAGAAGTATTTTTCGCTAATCACACAGTACAGAGCTAGCACGGGCAAGAGCTACAGCCCAAAATCGCAAACAGTGGGTTAGCATAGGGCATACAAGCTCACGCTTTCAAACTCGCATTTTTAAACCAGTAACATTGTTCAACAGCGCCAAACCTCGTCAGCAGCTTGCTCTAGGTGTCTACACATAAAATGAAGCACCAATCAGTCTGTAAACTTTGGAATAGTTTGTATACACTTAGAATCAGACCGCAACCCTATCTGAAGCACAGAAATGTCACGCGAGATCTCACACGGAAGCACGGGAGCTTTGCGTTCTATAATCGCGGACTTTCCTTGTGCGGAACTGGAAGGGGTAAGTGTTCATAACAGTCTTCTTTTATAAACGTCGGGTTCATGAACCAAGTTGTTGGTGCTTTGTTTTATGTGTAGACACCTAGAGCAAGCTTCTGACGAGGTTTGGTGCTGTTTTGAGCAATGTTAGTGGTCTAAAAATGCGATTTTGACTACCAGTAGTCCCTTCCGGCAATAGCTCCCGTGCTTCCGTGTGAGATCTCGCGTGACATTTCTGTGGTTCAGATTGGGTTGCGGTCTCGAACTGATTCTAAGTGTATACTTCTTCCACGGCTTAGTTGATGTATATTCATTCAGAAAAAAACATTTTTTTCTTCAATTTTCGCCGGACTTACACTTTAACCATTAAATGACACTAATGCGATTCAGTGCATGTCTGTTGAGGGAACTCACTCGTTCACCGCTGTGGTTTTCCCCTGGGGCCGCCCTGTTGCCCCTGCAGCCCCACACAGGCACGGAGACGGGGAGCGAGCGGGCCAGGGCCATGGGGTGGGGAGGGGGCCGCGCCGACATCGGGCCGTGGCCCACCGGCATGCACCGGGAGGGAGGGGGCGCCTCTTCACTCAGAGACCCTGGACCACAACAGTGGACACACAGTTAGAGAGCGGCCCAAGAATAAGAACGGACACTCGGACACTCTCTCTCTCACACACACACATAGACCTTAACAGTTCCTTTAATACCATCAGAGTACAGAGCTAGGTTTGCTGAAGGGCTGCAACAATGATCAATTAGTTGTCAACTAGTCAATTAATTGGCAACTATTTTGGTCATTGGTTTGAGTAATTTTTCCAAGGGAAATACCTGAAAAGTCTCTGATTGCAGCCTTTAAAACGTGAATATCAGCATATTTACGCTTCTATGACAGTAAACTAAATGTATTTGCAGTGTGGACAAGACAAGGCATTTGAGGACACAATATTGGGCTCTGCGAAACACTAATCCAGATTAGTCACCACATTGTATCGATCAAACAATTAATTGATTAATCCGTAAAAAAATGACAGATTAACCGACCACAAACATAACAACTACAGCCCGAGTAGGGGTTTACAATCTCAGTCTTGAGAAACGCAGAGAGAAATACTCACCATCAGTGCTTTCCTCCTCACCATCTGACTCAAAGAATGGCTCACAATCCCTAGACAGAGAGTCCTCATCCATGGAGAACACTCCTAAGGGACACAAACAGTGAGCACAAACAAGACAGCCAGTGAATAAAAGAAAAAAGGTCGAATGAGAAGAGGAGGGAGGATGTGAGGATGGGAAGTAATCTGACTGTAACTTTAATTTGGTGTATACTGTATATAAATGCTAAAATGGTCGCCGGGGACGAACCTGCCGATTCGTTTAAATTCCGTCCCCTTCCCTCCATGTCGTCTTCTTCATCCTCCTCGTCCTCCTCCCCCTCTTCCTCCAGGTCCACGATTCCGGCAATCTCTCTTTCTCTTTCTGCCTCCTCCAGTCCCACCCGCTCTCTCTCCCTCTCTCCGTTTCCGTGCTGAGGCCCAGTTTGACCAACCATGGCTCCCGAGCTGTAGATTGACGGGTAGCTCTGCGAATAGAGTCGTGTGTTGGGGCTGACTGTTCCCACGCCGCTGTCCCCAGTCTGAAAAGAATACTGGCATTTAGTGTCTGATGATGTCTCTTGATGATGATGTCTCTTCACCTGTACACTCTCTATCCACAAATAAAGACCTTTGGTCACTTCACAGGTCAGGCTATTATGAAATATGAGCTGGAAGACATTAAGCTGAAATTCAGATGAATGTGAACACTTCAAAACAATCACAGCACAATTGGTGCGTGACTCATCTAACAATGACTGAGTCCCAGTGAAGGGACCCAAGCTCTTACACGCCTTGTTGACTCACCGTTCGTGATCCTGTGTCAGAGATGTCCACTCCCAGCTTTGCCCGGCCGTCTCCGGCGGACAGGCGCGTGTGCCGCTGCGCCGTCAGCAGCGAGGTGGAGTGCAGCACGGCGATGTCGTCCACGTAGCGCCGCGAGGCCTCGGCCAGCGCGCCCTGGCCCCACACGTGGTAGGAGAAGTCCCACCTCCGGCCGGCCGGGGCCAGGCCTCCGGTGCCCAGCTTCCTGGTGCCGTCCCCCTCCGGCGCGCTCGGGTGGAACTTCTTGTAGGCGGTCAGGATGGCTAGGTCGCAGCCCGACTTCTGGCTGTAGGCCTCGGCGGCGGCCAGGAGCGCCAGCCAGCTCTCCTTGTGATTGTCGGGGATCTCGGGGTCGGAGCATTGGGTCATAGAGGCCATGGTGGACGTGAGAGGCAGCCAGTGGCTCTGAGGTGTTCGCTCGTTCTGTCAGTGAGGGCTTCAAAGGAATGTGTGGCAATGTTTAATTGGTCGGCTGGTGACTCACAGTGTATGGTGTCCTATGCAAAATGATTTTAATTTATGGGAACTTCAAAAGAATGTCTATCTGTAGGCGCCACAGACAATGTCTTGCTATGTTGGTAAGTTACTGTAAAATGAACTGCTAGGTAAGTGACGGTTTGAATTGCCTTATGCAGGTGACTATTAACTTATGGTGAGAGCTGTGAGCTTAGAGCTAAGATAATACTGCTTTGCCTTGAATGCCAAGTGGTCGGCTTACTTTAATGTAGGTTTTTCTTTGGTTATGGGAGTGACAACCTTTAAGGACACCACAACTACAGTAGGCACGGCGTGGCTGGTGGTGGATATGTTGAGTTAAGCGTGTCTACGTGCACGAGAGTACTAGGGGAGAGACGGGAGGATGTCACTTGCGGATGTTACCTGGGAACGAAAGGAAAAACACAAAATTCATAGAGAGCGAAAAGGGAACTCGTCTTCAAGCAACCAGACAAAGAAGTGTCAGTTCATCATGCCAAAAGCGGACGTTACAGCTTTGGAAGATGATTACGCACATCTGAACAGCGTTTGATGAGATGAGAGATGAGATGAGATGAGATTATGTCTCCAGTCGTCTGTTTATCATTGCAAGGAAGCAGCAGATACATTACCATGACGTGATACTCACAGCCTGTGGGCTAATGCTGTGATTTGGCTTAGCCTACTGCGTAACTGCAATCTGGCACAGTCAACCTTGCATTCTATAAACAGAGTATTTATGGATACTGGGACGACGCATATGCCTCACGTCACCTTCTCCTGCGAACGCTGTTACTTTATTACCACCGGGCCTTTCAACCTACCCCCTCCCCTCCTCCTAGCTGGCGTTTTCTGTGCACAACAACTTGCGCTGCCAACGCCGAGTACGTGACACGAAACAACTGACGTTTTGTCTGTTTGTGCTGTTTTCACAATGTCAGCATTGCTACGGTGACAGTGCCAGTTGGGTCCTGTTCATAAGAGTACACCGTTGTTTGCTTACATTACATGCATGCTTCTGGCGTTTACATGTGAGTGTGCCGTGAGAACGCCAGCTTGTTAGCCAAGCTAACCTTAGCTTAGCTGTTAACAGTGATGCCCCCCCCACCCTACCTACCAGCTCATTTTACACCAGTTATTTCACGTCGCTCAACAACACAGGAACATAGATACACGATAATGCACAGAGTATCTTTTTACTTACACATTCAGGTTCCTCCTATGACTGTCACACACTTCCTACGGTCTCCAACTTAATTTCTTTATCCCTCTTTGTCTATCTCTCCCTCTCTTCATGCAGCTCTCCCCTAGACTCCGACGTCGTTGCGTGCATGGCGCTGTTTACAGTCTGCCTCCACGCACGTAGACCGCGTGACTTAACGGGCTCGTCCACGTCTACTGAAAGCTGTGAAATGCACCAAACATTTCAGTGTAGGCTACTGCTACTTCAACAGGTTTTTCTGAAGTTTTAAAATGTCCTTCAGTGTGACCAGCAGTACTTAATATACCTGTCAGAATGATGTTGGATGGGATACTGGCCAGTGTGCTATCATGATGATTTCAGCATTTGAGCTTGAATACATGCACAAGCAGGGGACTTTGATTAAAAAACACTGTTATTAGAAGAAAAGAAAAAAACAACCTGTATGCATAGTAGGCCTAGAAATTGCATAATCAATACATGAGGTAGCCCGTGTGCGTTCCTGTAATGACTCTTTCACAGTCACCATAGAACAATCAAGATGTGTTTTTAACCAAGTCATGTAAATTGTGTCAATGGTGGAAAAATATACTTTAGATTCATTATATTGCAACATTATTCATGAAACAGTGTCCACTCTTTCGCACGTGAGTTGAGGGTTTGGCAAGGAATGCGCAGTTTGCCCAATAAGATTGGTTTGTGGAATAAATGCGTCACATAAGGCGGGGCCAACCTGAAAGTCGGAAGTGTCGTTTGACGCTGCGTTGTTTTGGAAAAGTGTTCCATCGACGGAAGAATGGAGTCAAAGCCAGGCAGTCACAAGGTAAGATCTCTTATGATATTTAAAGTCATCAAATCTATTATAATGTGAAAAATATATTGTCATATCATCATCATCAATAGGACTTATAAAGACACAAATACATAGATGGCCAATTTAATTGCGACAAGGGATATTTGTAGCTAGCTAGTTAACGTTAGCTGATAAGCTAGCGAGTTGTTATCTCAGACGAAGCACTGTTGTTGTCCGTTCCCCTTGTAATATCAACCTTATCGTGTTAATCGCAATGATTTCGGTTGACGTAATGTCACGAGTCCAGATGCAAAAGTCCCGTTATCCCGTGATGTCGACACGTCAGTGAGTTTAAACACCTGTTTAATAGTGCATGTTGCCTGAAGACACTGGAGTGACGGGAACTAGCGAACGCTAAGTTACTGGTTCGACCTGTTTCTAACAGTACCATAGGTCTGGTCCCCTTTTGAAAGGTGTGAGTCCAGACAAAGTCAAGATGAACAAACGTCAGTCGAGTCTTTCGAGACTGACGTTTGTTTTACCAGTCTTACATACAGCCTATACAGTTGTTACTGTCTCTTGTCATTGATGGGATTATAGATTGGGCACTCACCTACTGATGACGACTGCTGCTTTTGAGGGGATCTGGTCTTGCTGACATGCTCATGTCCACAATGTGGACATCTTCTTATAGAAATACAATTGCAAATATATTTGTTGTTTGGGTTGACAGGTTCTCAATATGTTAATCGTCAATATATAATTAATGCTTTCCAGCTAATATTCGAAAAGGAGGGGGTGTATCTTCACACCAACACTAAAAGGAACAACCAGGACACTACAATTCCTGGATTCATACGCATTGTGGAACGGGTAGGAGTCACACTGAAAACCATCAAAACATAAATGTCTTTTTTTACACTTAAGTTCTGTTTACCTACAATCTTACCATATATGACATAATTCAACCCAGACTTATTAAACATGTCAAGCTGTTGTCAACTGGGTTGTTGTAGGATGGAGAGACTACTCTGGAATGGAGCCCACTGGAGGACCAAGGGAGAAGCACCCCGGCAGTTATGTACACAAAAAAGGTGAGTTAGCAAGCATCCACAGTTTTAAGGCCAACGCCCACAGGTCGGACGCACGTCGACGTCAACATTTTAAAAATGGTTTTATCTCTTGAGTGTCAAATCCATAGACGCGAATGTCACCACCAGTTGCTGTTGGCCTTTAATATTCACACATTGTGTGTGTGTGGGGTTTTTTTTTTACTAATCTTTTTTCTTTTCTTTTTTTGTCAGGAGGAAAATGGAGGTGAAGAGGAAACAAACTTTGACCCCGGATATGAACCTGACTGGGCAGTTATCAGCACCGTGAAGCGAGAGCATGACCATGAACGTGCTCCAGTACGAGAGACAGGTAATTCAAATCAATGCTGACAAAAACAGCATTGTTACAGTGATGTGAACTGAGGGAACTGAAACCATCACAGAATGCTTAGAATAAGGTGGTCCTTGTTACTTTGCCAACAAATGTGTAATTCTCAGGAATTTAAATTAGTTATTAGCTGCAAGATAGTCAATGTAATGTTATTGTCGAATCCAAAGCACTCGTTCAAAGCATCGAACACAAAAGTGTTATGTCAAGCAGGCAAAGAAAATCGAATGTTCTCACACGTTCATTCCCAATGCCTTCTAAGTGTTTGTTATGGCTATAAATAGCACTGCCCTGTTTTTATCAGCAGTGATGCAAAGTCCCAGTGGTTGTTAGTAAAAGACTCCTCTGTCTTCATAGGTCACTGGGGCGCTTTCTCTCTCCCTCTGTCCGAGCTGTACTCGCTGCGGCGGGCCCGCTTTGCCCTTGGCCGGAACTTCATGGTGGTGACCAGCAGGGGGGGCCACCCACTGCCTGCGCTGCACTTTCACAGAGGGGGCACCCAGGAGCTGCTGCGAGCCCTGCGCCACCACATCAGCCTCATCCCGTGAGTTCCCGGCCAAGCCACACACACACACACACACACACACACACACACACACTCTCACTCCAGTTTCTTGGCTCTCACTCTGTTCACTCTATAGTTGCCTCTCTGTTTCTTGCCCGTGTGCTATGCAGGTCTCCCGTGGATGGGAGGCTCTATCTGGCCTACCCCAAAGACTCCAATGGTGCCTCACAGGAAGGTGATGAACAACTGTTGGATGAAAACAGTCCTGATATTGTATCGGTATGTTAGTGTGTAGTGGGATGGGTGTGTGGACATGATTTGTGTGTGTGCTTGCTTGTTTTTGTTGTATAACTCTGTGTGTCTGATGTTTGTATCTGTTTGTTTGTTCGTTTGTTTGTTTATTTACTTACCTTATGCCATCCTTACACCAGAAGACTTTGAAAAGATTTTTTAAAGACTACAGTCTCAGACCCTCTCACATCTGAAGACAAGTCATGGATATTTTAAGTCACAGACTATGATTTTGTAACAACTAAGGATCTTGCAAGGTCACTATTTATAAGACTGCAACTAGATTCCTTTAAATTATTTCCCATTGTGCACTAGATATCAACTCAAATATCACTCACTATTTACATTACCCATGACTAAAAGACTTGCGATAATGTCAAACATGTAACGTAATGCCAAGACTAGAAAAACGCCGCAACTCCAGTGAAACTCCCACAATTTCATTCCGACTTCAGAAATTTAGTTAACTGCAAAATAGCTCGAAAACCATATGGTGTAAAGCCGGCATTACTTGTTTATTTACTCACTCTCTCACTCATTCACTTATGTGTGTGCTTTCCCCTGCAGAGGTTCATGCAGGACCCCTATGCGACTACCCTGGGGGGTTTCTCCAAGGTGACCAATTTCTTCAGGGGGGCCCTGCGACCCCCAGACTCGGGCATGAGGTCCGCTCACGGTTCCCACTCCCTCCATGCCGCTGACGACGAGCCGGGATTCGAACTCATCACCCCCGTAAGTGAGGCAGGAAAGGAGGGGTGGTAGTTGGGGAGGGGGTGGAAGGGAAGTAAAGGAAAGGACCTCCTATGAGCTGTGTGGGGATGGTTGGGGGGTGGGGGGGGGGGTTTCCAGGAAAGAGGAAGAGCAAGTCTCATGATCTAGTCGTGGCTGTTTCCCATGACTCAGGTCATATCTGTGATGACGTGCTAGCTGTAGGACTTGAACTGCACTTCACTTCTCTTGTCTCCCTCCTCTCTGTGTCTGTATGTCTATTTCGGTGACTCATTCTCTCTCTCTGTTGCGCGTGCTTTCGCTCTCTTTCAAAGGGTGCCGAGCTTGGGCCCAGACCAGACGTCACGAGGGGACCGCCTCTGGACAACTGGGAGGAGTTTCTTGACCCAGAAGGGCGTGTCATAGATCCTGACCAAGTTAAACAGCTGGTTTTCAGAGGGGTATGTTCAAAATGGGACAATTTAACAGCCTTTATTATGGTAGCAGTCTGTCCAACACAAAGTAGCCTAATTATCCACCATTAAGGGATTTATTGTCAAAATACAGTTTGAAGCACGAGAGAGTAGATCTGTAATGGATATTTTTTGAAGCGTGATTTTCCCCTCATGGTTGTTTCTTGCCCTATGTAATGTGCAGCTGTTGTTGTTGCTCATGATTTGAGCCTTCACCACCACACAAATCATCATATGATGATTCTCTAACACAGGGGATCACTCCATCCCTGCGGAAGGAAGTATGGAAGTTTCTGCTGGGATTCTATCCTTGGAAAAGCACTGCCAAAGAAAGGGAAGATATCGTCAGAGCAAAAACGTGAGTCTCACTCTATTTTACATCCTATTATTATTTGTCTTGTGGTTCCTCTTCCTCTTTTTTTTGGTTTAGAAAATGTGATTGCTTGTTTTGTCTCTCTAACTGTCACTGTTCCATTTTCAGAGATGAATACTTCAGGATGAAGGTTCAGTGGAAGTCAGTCAGCGAAGAGCAAGAAATGAGGAACTCCCTGCTCAGGGGTTATCGCAGCCTCATAGGTCTGTTCTGCCGCCTGTTATGCATCCCTTTATTTTCTGTTTGTTGGTGTATGCTGGGAATTGTAGTCGATTGTGTCTGATTTTTCTTGTGTTTTTGATTTATTCAGAGCGCGATGTGAATAGGACAGACAGGCACAACACATTCTTCTCTGGGAATGACAACCCAGGCCTGGTATTGCTTCATGATGTCCTCATGACCTACTGCATGTACAACTTTGATCTGGGTATGCCTGCTGCAGTACATTCATGTCACCACTAGATGGCAGTGTTTTAGCTTTTGTAACCTCCACCACCAGATGACAGTGTTTTTAAGAGTCATCCAACACCATGAATAGGTTGAAGCAGATACACATAACATTGAGATCAGATAACATTGAGGTAACATTACAAACATAACATAAGATTGAGATAGCCTAGGTTATGTTACATGTATTATGTATCGCAAGCTGTTTGTCCATGTTAGCAGTAATAGGTGGATAGGGATTTTTCTTGAAGTTCAATGTTTTTTGGAGTGTGTGTAGAGCGTCCTCATGCCGTCTGCTCACTGTCCTCCTCCTTGTGTCTGGCCCGTCCTGTCTGCAGGCTACGTCCAGGGCATGAGTGACCTCCTGTCTCCGCTCCTCTTTGTGACTCAGAATGAGGTGGAGTCTTTCTGGTGTCTGACGGGTTTCATGGATATGGTGGTCAGTACTCCTGCAGACGTTAGCTCTATTCACCTACATTGTGTGTGCGTGCACAACATTGAAATACATACATCATAGAAATACAAAATCAAGCCACTCTCTTCTGTCCTCTGTCTTCTCTCTTCTCTCTCTCCTTCAGCACCATAACTTTGAGGAATCTCAGGAGGCGATGAAGCATCAGCTCCTGCAGCTCAGTTTGCTCCTCCGAGCGCTGGACCCTGAGCTCTGTGACTATCTAGGTAATCAATCAGTCCGTCCACTCATCAGATCAGCCAATCAGCTCGTCAGCAGCCCACTCTCTCTGTGATCAAAGGCCAACATCTACAGACAGTAGACATTGAAACTACGTGACATCTTTAAGTCTAGTGTCTCTTCGGAGGTGTTTCATGCTCACTTTTCTCCTCTGTTCTCTCTCTCTCCGTCTCCTCCTCACACAAACACACACACAGATTCCCAAGACAGCGGCTCGCTCTGTTTCTGTTTCCGATGGCTGCTCATCTGGTTCAAGAGAGAGTTCTCCTTCGAGGACATCCTGTCTCTGTGGGAGGTGAGCCACTGTCTAGACGTGAAACCATGTTGACATAAAGACTCATGGCAGTGACTCTAGAACTCGCTGGAATCTTTATAAATATGCTACCCCGTCCTCTAGGTGATGTGGACCCGTCTGCCATGCTCCAACTTCCACCTGCTGATGGCCTGTGCCATTCTGGAGTCGCAGAAGGGGGAGTTGATTGGCTCCAATCACGACTTCAACACTATCCTCAAGGTATGTGTGGGGACCTTGTGTGAGGTGATGTGAGCATGTTTTATTAGCAGTAAACTGGATTTAATTGTTTGGCGTGTGTGTGTGTGTGTGTGTGTGTGTGTGTCTTTCTTTGCGTATGTCTGGGCGTGTGTGTGTGTGTGTGTGTGTCTGCGTATGTGATTACAGCACATCAATGAGCTGTCCATGAAACTGGATCTCCACTCGGTGCTTTGTGGTACTGAGGCCATTTACCTGCAGCTGGCCAGCTGTAAGGTGAGACACGCACTGGACACGCGTCACCGCCCGACATGACTCACATCTGAAGGGTTTTGACCCCTTTGTCTATGTATCCTGCCTGGTGTCTTATTTTCTTCTCTTTTTCTACCTTGCCCCTTTTGTCTGTCTCTCTCTTCTTTCTTTCTTTCTTTCTTTCTCTCCCTTCTTTCTTTCTTTCTTTCTTTCTTTCTCTCTCTCAGGAGCTCCCAATTAAAGTGCTGGAGGTGTTGGACTTGTACGTTCCCCCCAGGGAAGTTGACAGCACTATTTGTGACTCCATGTCACAAAGCCACGAGACAGACTACCTACTCAACCAATCAGAGGGTGGAGCTGCTGCGGCAGGCAGCCAACCAGGCAGCTGCATAGTACCACCACGCCCTCCCCCCACATACCCCTAAACTCCGAGGACTGTTGGACTGAGAGCATTTTATAAGGAATTGAAGTGTTTTGGATGACGCATGAAAGACTGTACTGTTTGTGCATAAGAGCTTAAAGTATAAAAAACTTGGCTACACTTTATCCTAATGGTGTATTAATGACTCGATAGTTAGGATCATTTTTCATATTTATATGGATGTGCTTTGGCGCTGTTTATTCCTGATGAAGGCATTTTTACACTAACTGTTGTTATATGAAAAGTTCTAGAATAAGAGGGACGTGTGCAATAAACCAGCCTCTGCTTAACCAAATGCAAAGGCACCAGAAGGGATTTATAACGGAACTTATTGACATGAATATATTACTGTAGCATCAAGATATGGCCACCATTTAAATGTCAGTGATTTTTACTTCCTGGTTATTAATACACTGTGTGATTAAGTGTAGCGCGATGGTTGTTTTGGAGGATCCTCTGAAATTGGATGAACAGAGAGGGCCACTTATGTGAAGTCGGTGTAGCGCAGAAGGATGCTTGTCCTCTCTTTGTGTTTATGTTCTCTTTGTGGAAGGTATCTGTAATACTATGCTGTGCTACAAATCCATAGTAACCTTAAGGTATGTAATCAGCGTATATTGCAATAGAGTTTCTCACCTGTCATGCCTGCCTGTTTTCTCCCTTTCTGACCTTGGTCTGTTGAGTGGCAAAATGCAAAACTTTGTCTGTGTTCCAGTTCGTATTCTCTGTGTCCTCTGTGAACGGGCATTGTGGTGACATATGAAAATGGTAGTGGTGAAATTGAAGAGAGGGAGAGCAGTTTTAGTTGGAGAAGAAAAAGCTATGTTTGTTTCTCCGTCTTTGTGTAAGCTTTGTATATCATCTGTTTAAAAAAAGATTGCTAAAATGTGCTTTTTCATGTCTTCGTTAGTCTATATATTGTTTGCATACAATTCTGTCAAATGTTTTTCTGGCCTTTTTTTAATGTGCAGGATGTTTAAGTGTCTGTGTCCCTCCGATTGGGAAAGGAGATGAAAGAGGCTATTGGCTCACTGACAGCCTGATGTTGTGACCTGCGTGATGCTATCACAGCCCAGTGCAAATGCTGCATGCGTTACCATTTCTTTTCCTTTTTTAAACCACAATATCATGACATATTTACCATTTATTTAAACAATAAATAACTGCCAGTTAACTCGGATTTGGTTCCTTTTGTTTTGTTATTCTCAAGAAAGTGGCGAGCAAAACTGTCCGATAAGAACAAAGAAATGTTTTTTTTATAAAGACCGGGGACCTGTTTGCTGTATGTGTATTACACCATGAATGATCAAATTAATCAATAAAAAAAATCTCATGAATTATATGTTTAATGTCATTGGTTCATTTCATGTCCCCGTTACTGACTGCAGTCTTCATGTTAATCCTTCATAAATGGCAAATATCCACAGTGGTTTTCTGTGAAGAGTGTGCATTGTTTTTAGATCCACTCAATATTTAAGTCTTTACACTGTACAGTACTTTAACTTTTATGCCTGGACCACTGGAATCAGAAAAAGTCTGATGCATTGAAGTGCATTTTTGAAACCACTGCTGTCCCTTAATTTCTTGAAAGCACATGACTCATTTACTCACTACACGTGTATTTGACTTTTTCTTGTTAAGTGTCTGTATTAACATTCCCACATGTTCAACACTCTTCTTCGCACATAAAACTCTTTCAGCGCTGAGAGACTGAAGAGGTACTTTCTCTTTTATTTCATGAAGGGTGTCAGCCACGACTAACTCTCTGAACTCAAGAGAGCGCAGCCACTTAGTCTGGGTGTTAAGTGAGTGAACTTACGCACCCGGGTCTCCTGTCCGTCACCCGATGTAAACACCCTCCCTCCTTCCCTCTCCTCCAGTGCTGTCCATCCCTCCCTCTCTCTCTCTCTCTCTCTCTCAGCAGGTGTCTGAGGGGTGAAAAGCATGGTGAATGGGGTCACTGTTCTCCACTGTCCCGGCAAATGAGGTGGAAAATGAGGGGCGGGGATCCACGCCCCTCTCTCATGACTGGTGCTGCTCTTTCTGTTGTCTCTCTCTCTCTCTCTCTCTCCGTCCCTTTTCTCTCTCCCTCTCTCGCTGTCCTCTCTTTCACTCTCCCTCTCTCCCTACCCCTCCCTCGCCTTTCACACCGTGTTTGTTTGAATACAGCTGGGACATATGAATTTAGCATGGCACTTAAACAACCTGCCTGACAGTCTGTCACTTGTCCTCCTATAAGTGTGTGTGTGTGTGTGTGTGTGTGTGTGTCCCGCATCATTCCCCATACGTTCAGCTGACCTGACCTCAGCTGTCTCACGAAACCAAGTGAGAAAAAAAAAAGCGTAATGAATTTTTCATTCGAGCCCAATCTGTTTTCAGGGTGCCTCAAATGAGGTTTTCATGACCAAACACAGCCCGATAAGCTTTTGAGTGCCATAGTGCAGTAGGTCCATGTCTCTCAAATACCAAAGCATCTACATCTTCTCAGATCACATTCCGGTCAGCGTCACCATAGAATCACAACTTTGTGCCAAAATGTTTAACAAAATATGACTGCATGTCGAATTGCATGTTGACAAAATAAAAAAAATGACCCTTTTATCATTTGTCTTTTACTACACTCTACAGGCCATTAGGTAACTTGTCAAATCTCCTAAATCAACTCTCCTCCTAAATCTGCTCTAGTATATATCGTAGACTAATCAGCTTATAAAGGTCAACAAGGTTATTCAAAAACCAGTGGCTGTTGACAGATGTTGTTACACAGTTGATGTCATTGTTGTGATCCAGACCATGGCAGCATGACGACTGGTCAGTGACTGCAGGTGCAGATAAAATGATAAGAAGAGGAGAAAACGTAACGCTTTAAACCTGAACTTTTCGAATTCTACCTAACCCAAATACCGTAATTTCCCAACTCTTAGCTGAAGCTTTTACATTGATTTTGCCAAATTTCTTCAGCCAAGAGGTTAATAATTAAATGCCATTCATATGGTTTTGTTTCTTTTAACTTGCATAAAACACTGTCCTGCGGCTGTGACTTATACACAATGTGGCTAATACGCAGGAAATTACTGTAATAAACTAAAACAGAAAATGCCATCATTACTTAGATCATCCAGGGAAGTTCTCTTGCGGCTGTGTAAGTGTGTATCTACGTGTGCACATATTGTATGCCTATGCATCTGAGGCTGTGCTATATGAAAACATCTTCTCATGTGTTTGTGCATTTGTGCACAGAGTATGTGTTAGAGTATTCGTGCATTTTCTTTTAAATGTTTGTTGTGTTTACGTGCCCTGTCCATGTGCCTGCAACCGCACCGCACCTCACCCCTAACCCCCACCGCACCCCACCCCCACCTACTGAGCAGAAGGCAGCGCCTCTGGTGTCTGACACTGATTTGTAAAAGGGAGACAATACGGCTCATTGACCTGGCCGGCTCCACTGTCTGCTGCACATACCTCGGCCAGCCCTCCCCTCTGGTGGCACGGCCCTTTAAACAGGAGCGGCAGATTGCCACAGGCTCGGCCAGGAGGCCCCTGGGGACACCCCCTTGCCCCCCACACACACACACACCCCCCTGCTCTGCTCCCACCCCTCGCTCCCGACGGCAGGCCGCTCAGGTTGCATTGACAATGAGATTCTGCGCAGGGGAGGGGAGGGAGGGGACCTTCTCCTTGCGCGAGGGAGCCACGTGAGCTAGTGTGATTTTTTTTTTTATTTTTTTATCGGGAGTCAAAACAAAAGTTACACACTCCTGCCTCGAGGAGATGCCCAGGAGAGTGGGGGTGGGGGGTTGAGTCTGACCAGTTGTTTTTGGAGATTTTGCCCCATGAGGTTTCTTAGTGGGTCTGTTTTCAAAAGTGTTGCAACAGTTGGCATTTTACAACACTGTTTATTTTATAAAATTATCTATACAAATCTCTTATTTAAGACTGTTGGTTGTGGACAAAACAATTTTAGGATTTGTTTAACCACACATTATTACAATTGAACAGATTTTATTTGATTTAAAACAGATTAGCAAAACATAAAAAAAAACACATTGGCTTAATAGGAGATCAGATGGAGGAGTCCAAATATAACACGTTTGGGCAACTAACAAAAAAAGTGACAAATTGATGGCATATTTATTCATTTCAGAGCGATTCCCATTGTCAACAGCCCTTTACGGCCCAATTGCCATTCATTCTCATTGTCAGAGTTTGAAGATGACCTTTTTCTCTCCTCGCCCCTTTCTCTGTCCCTCTCCTCCTCTCTTTCTTTTCTCTTTCACTGTCGGAGACAAGCTGTTGCCTCGTCCCTCCGGGCTACTCCCTCTCTTGTCTGCATCCCTCTCTCTCCTCCCCTCCTTCACTCTCTGCCTCTCTCTCTCTCCTCTCTCCACCTGTTGAGCCCATTGTTGAGCAGGGGCAGCATTGTTGAGCTTTTATTATTTTACTCTGCTCACTTTACACACCCCTCTCCGTCATCTATCCATCCATCCCTCTGTCTCTTTCGTCACTACTCCACTTTTTTTTTGTCCGACTCTTGAGCCGTAGTATAAATAGTTGCAGGCTAGAGGATGAGAGCAGGATTCACAAGAGGAGAGGAGAGAGAGAGAGACACACACCCACACATGCACACACATACACATACACATAACTTGTTCACTTACTCAAACACTTACTTAACACCATACACTCTCTGGACAACAACATCCAGAACATCAACTAATTCAAGTCTCCTGTCAGGCATTTTTGGGCTTTTCTTACCTGACCAACACCAGCGAGGACCTTACCAACTCACCCACACTGAACACACTTCTTTGAACTGGGACTTATAACTTTTTTCTGACTCACCAAGCGGCGGCGGAGGCGGCAGCATGTCAGTGTCACTGTGGTGCCCCGAGGAAGAGCAGACTCCGGTGGAGCAGACTCCGGCGGAGCAGACTCCAGCCGTCCTGCGGGCCCCATGGGACCCCCACGCCTCGGGCCAGAGGGTGATCCAGAGGCTGCTGCAGGCGGAGACCAGGTACCTGCCCTCGGCCCTCTACACCGCACTCATCCAGAGAGAGCCTGAGCGCAGAGAGGAGCTCACCAAGTGGGCCATGGAGGTAAGGGCAGCTCTGTTTATTATTTTATGGAATGATATATTATCAGACACACACACACACACACACACACACACATACAAACACATACATACACACACACACACACACACACACACACACACACACACACACACACACACACACACACACACACACACACACACATATACTTATATATGACTCTCAAAAGATTTCCAGTGTTGTTCGGTGTTGATCTTTTTCTCTCTCTAACTTTGATTTGTTGACTCTTCGAGTCACTCAAAGGACTCATACTTCAGTGACATGCACTGATTTGTTGCTTAAATTGTTTTGCTTTGGACTAACCCCAGTTGTGTACAGGCAAGTTTACAGTATAGTGAAATATACACTGTAGATTCATAACTTGGATCCTCTGACCTCCATTCTCCATCTTGGATTGAAATTGACCTTTTGTCCCTCCTCATCTCTCATCCTCATGGCAGGTGTGCTGTGAGTGTGGCTGTGATGAGGCCGTGTTCCCTCTCTCCGTCTCTCTACTGGACCGCTTCCTGTCCGCCTCCTTGGCCCTGCCCGTCTCACCCTTCTGCCTGACGGCCACCTGCGTGCTGCTGGCCTCCAAGCTGACCGAGAGCGACACGGTCACAGCCGACGCACTCTGTGCCTCTGCTGAGTACGACTTCATGCCCTCGCACCTGCGGGTAAGTGGCTGCTTACTAATGGAGTGCTCTCTCTCTCTCTCTCTCTCTCTCTCTCTCTCTCTCTCTCTCTCTCTTCTCTCACTCACTCACTCACTCACTCACTCAATCACACACACACACACACACACACACACACACACATATCTAAGTATTTGTTGGGAATACTGGTGGTCATGTAAACTTCTGTTTACCACAGGAGATGGAACGCATTGTCCTGGCAACACTTCGGTGGGACGTCGCCGCGGTAACCCCTCAGGACTTCATGCCACACTTCCTCTCCTCACTTGGCGAGCAGAGAGATGGGGCCCCGGACTCTGGGGTCTTTCTGACCACACTGCGGCGCCACAGCGACACACTGGTGGCCATGTGTGTGTGTGACTCCCGCTTCCTGGGAAGCCCTCCCTCACTGGTGGCCGCGGCTGCTGTGAACTCTGCCCTCAGAGGTCTGACCACAGAGAGTCCAGAGCAGCTTGGTTACATGGCCGCCACACTAGCTGCACTTTGTCAGACTGACTTGGTAAGTATAGCTTCAAGTAGCCTAATTGTCTATTTGTCACAGATCATTAAAGGTAGTAAAAAAAAAGCATAGCTATTACATACTGCATAGCCTATCATCACTCATCTATGGGATAGATGTGTTGCATGGAGCAGGGATATCAAATTAAACATGCACACAGACAAACAAGCAACGAAATGGGTAGAACAAGCATTTGCCTTACCACTTACCTCTCCTTACGATACAGGCAGTATTGCAGTACTACAGTGATGTGATAGAGGGCGCTCTCCAAGAGCGCCTGCGAAACCGTGGCCGTCGGGGGGAGACAAAAGGTGAAGCGGAGGAAGAGGTCGAGGACGAAAGAGCAGGCACCCCGACAGACGTGCGAGAGATCGATTTTTAATCCGGGAAGACTCATCAGCAGCATAATAATATGCGTATCAATCTCTACGTCCACATCTTTAATGATCAGTGAAACTGATGTAAATTTGAATGAACGTCACATTTGAACCGCTTGCCTCAATGTTGACTTGTCCTGTTATAATTGTTATTTATGTGCTTATAATTTATTCCATTTTATTCGTTTGAGTGTTTTCTTGGTGCCATATTTATTATTTCTCTTGCACTGCCTACCTGTGTTGATTTATTTGTGTTTACATTGTAATATTTAATTGTTTATCACTCCTTATTTATTATTTAAACATGTATTTATTCGTTGTTGTTTTAAAATGCGCAAATATATTTATTTTATTCATTCATGATAACAAATTGTGTGTTTGATGTAAAGTAATCTATTTTTCCTAAATAAAATGTTTATAATTGAAGAAGTGTTCATTCCTTGAACGGCGCTATGAAGAAGATGGTAGCCTACACATAATCAAGCACATATCAGCCTGTCATCAAAGAAGGGATTAGGATAGCCCTGGCCTGTAGCTTTTTAGCTGTTCGATTTTTGGAAGGTTATACATTTAGTTAGATTTAGAAGTAAAACAATTATTTCATCATCACATCTCATCGCCCAAGTTTTTTATCCAGTGGCTTTTATTATGAAAACGTTTTTATGGCCGTCGCGCACTGAATACGTCAACAGGAGGCGCAAGTAAGTTGTGTTGTTGGAACCTCAGTGGATGGAAGGTATCGTGTGAGACAGAGGCATACGTACATTCCTAGATTTACGGACTTGTTTTATTTTGACGTTGTAATCAGTAGCCTATTCCTTTAAATATCACGGGCGACACAACAGGATCATCACACAGTAAGTAAGTAATGATGGTATGACGCATTTTCAACATGATCGCTGGGGTTCAAATTGCCACCCCCTCAAATGTCATTTTGATAGTCACGGGGAATTGCTCAGAGCCTGCCACTTGTCATCTGCTTCTCAGTTCCTGTGTGTGTCAATCGCTTTCAGAGGCAAGAGGCCGTCCCTGGTTGTAGCATCGGTTTGATATTAAATGGGTATTGGGGTTGCCAGTTAACTTGTTGACTGAAACATAACCGGTCTTTTGTTTGCTTTAAGACTCATAGAGTCACAGCCCCTAACAGGATGCTTCCGTCATTAAATAAGCTACCGTTAGGCTATTAAGGCAGATTTAAGGCAAGCAAAGATGCATCCAAGGCTTGTCAAGTGAATTTCTAACAACTAAAAACTGAGTAATAATCATTATAATTATTATGACCGTACTGACTGAAGAAAGAATAGCACATTTATAGGAGTAGGCTATTAGAATGTGGTGGAGGTCCTGTAGGATTTGGTTATGGTATGGTTATGGTAAGTAGTACACCATAAAGGCCTAATTATTAGTCTAATTATTGTTTGTTCTAATGGTAGGTTGTTTGTTTAATGTCTTCATGTTGGCACTTGTTTGTAAAGGAGGATGATGGCTCCTCACTGGCTGCTGTTGCTGTCCCTCTCGCTGGGGGTGATGGCGGTGCCCATTGACCGCAACCCTAAACAGCAGGAGGTCCATCCCCCTAAGGAGGAGATACCAGAGGAGAACGCGGTAGGTGGCTCTTGACCTCATACCACACCACGTGTACCGTCAGCACGCTGATGTGTTTGTGGTGGCACACATGTTATGAACGACTGATCTCTTCATTTGTACAGGATACGGGGCTGTATTATGACCGGTATCTGAGGGAGGTCATTGAGGTGTTGGAGACAGATCCTCACTTCAGAGAGAAACTGCAGACAGCCAACACGGAAGACATTAAAGTATGTCCTCTCCAGCCTTCCCTACCCCCATCTTGACCCATTTTATATCATTCTTCTGATTCTTATGATTCTTATGATTCTTCTCATTTTATAAACGTTGTCCTTGCTTCTTGCTTCTTGTTTCTTTGTCACACTAGAAATGCTTGTTCATTTTGTTCAGGTTTTATTCTAGCCTGTGTGTGTTACCCTTCGCTCACTCTTTGATGGTCTTTTTTGAAACTGCCAGAGTGGTCGTCTGAGCAAAGAACTGGACCTGGTGGGCCACCATGTAAGGACCAGGCTGGATGAACTGAAGAGGCAGGAAGTGTCCCGTCTAAGAATGCTGCTTAAAGCCAAAATGGACAGCACCAACACACAGAGTATGTGCCTGCTGTCTGTCTGGGTGTGGGTGTGTACAGTAGAATGAAAATCCTCATAAAGGGATTAATTGGTTTTCTGACCTTGTCTCTGTCAGGTGTGCAAATGGATCACGCATCACTTCTAAAACAGTTTGAACAC
The DNA here is from genome assembly GCF_963854185.1 of Sardina pilchardus. Classification (NCBI taxonomy): domain Eukaryota; kingdom Metazoa; phylum Chordata; class Actinopteri; order Clupeiformes; family Clupeidae; genus Sardina; species Sardina pilchardus. The sequence continues at coordinate 10,659,385 of NC_084996.1, read as the reverse complement.
TTGGACCCTCACAACCAGAATACATTTGAGGCCAAAGACCTGGAGCTTCTCATTGCTACGGTATGCAAAGCAGGTTTTAACAGCTACTCATTTCTTTGAAGAGCAAGTTGTTTTGGATGATTATGATTCCAGATTGTAGTGCCAGTGGTATCATTCAATTGCACTACTGAGCATTGTGATGAGGATCATCCCTAGCATCCTATCTCCTAACTAGTTACTGTGCTACAAATAAGTGATGGCCATCTACACATGTTTTGGAATTTAATTTAGTTGAAATGAAATGAATAACCTCTAGGTCTTTAGCAAACACATCTCTCGCTTATATTGAATTTTGTCCGTCTGGCAGGCCACCAAGGACCTGGAGAACTACGACGCAGAGCGCCACGAGGAATTCAAACGCTACGAGATGCTGAAGGAGCATGAGAGGAGGGAGTACCTGAAGGGCTTGGACCAGGAGAAGAGGGAGAAGGAGGAGAAGAGGCTGGAGGAGATGAAGGAGAAACACAGACAGCACCCCAAAGTCAACGCCCCGGTACGACTGGGACAAAAACGATTTTACATCAATGCTTATACCGAAGACGTGAACGAGAAATATGACCTCTTTACTTGTGTAAACATTGCTTTGTTTAGTTTAGTTTCTATTTGTTTTCTTTTGCCCTTCCTTTGTTCTGTTCATTTGTACTCCACCTCATGTTTGCTGACTTTCATCCCCCTCCTTCAGGGTAGCGTTGCTCAATTGCGGGAAGTATGGGAGGAAACGGACGGTCTGGATCCACAAGAGTTTAATCCCAAGACCTTCTTCAAACTGCACGGTGCGTTTCTCTCCTGTTCCACACTCATAAAGACCTCATCAGTCACATTTCCTAAACTTCCTTGTCACCTTGAGGTTGGCTGAGTATCTGTTTCTATTCCTCCCTGATCAGACACCAATGGAGATGGCCTGTTGGATGAGCAAGAGCTTGAGGCTCTCTTCACCAAAGAGGTAAGCGAGGATCTAGTCTTCAGTCCAACTGTTTTTCAGGTTCTCTTCAAGTCTCTGAACTTGTTGTAGTCATTATTACGTGCAGTATGAGTTGAGTATCCCCACTTATTTTACCTTTATTAATATACATGGTGTGCTTACACTTTGTGTGTCTTTTTCAGCTGGAGAAGGTGTATGACCCAAAGAATGAGGAGGATGACATGATGGAGATGGAGGAGGAGAGGCTGCGAATGAGAGAGCATGTGATGAAAAATGTAAAGAAAAAAGTCTCTGACACACACACGCACATAGTACACACTCATCTCTCTCTTACATCTACACACACAACCAGACACACACGTTTTGCCGGCCCTGAATCAGTCTTCTCCATCGTTTCATGCTGTGTTCCATAACAGGTGGACCTCGATCACGACCGTGTGGTCAGTCTCGAGGAGTTTCTCAAGTCGACAGAGAAGAAGGAATTTAGCAACCCAAAGGAGTGGGAGGTGAGGAAGCAGTCAGGATGGCGTCTTCATCTTTGCTAATTTTGTGGTTGATTACTTTTAAAATACTGTGTATTTAAACAAAGACTTAAACACACCAAAACAGAAATGGCCTCTACCCCCCCTTCCTTCTTCCCTGACCGCCCCTGCTTGTGTTTGTGTCCATCAGACGCTGGACGACACCAAGCCCGTGTACACCGAGGAGGAGCTCCTGCGCTTTGAGACCGAGCTCCGGGACAAGGAGGCGGAGCTGGGCAGGAAGGCCGAGAGTCTGAGGCAGGAGCAGGAGCTGCTGAAGGAGAGGGGCAAAGCGCTGGAGGCCCAGAAGAGGGAGTACCAGCAGGTAGTGTAGCCATATTAAACAGCGGGGATGAACCGTCTCCTGAACTCTACAAGAACACTATTTGCTGTATACAGACGTTGTATGTTTCCATTTTGTATTTGTGTGTGATTGATCAACTACTCTGTAAGAAGTCTGTTATATAATGATGTTTTGCAAATAGGTTTCTTCTATAGCGTAATGTGATCATAACAACACAGTGAGTGAGATCTCTTAAAGCATGGTTTCATTTGCTGTTGCCATGGAGACACGTAAGGATACAGTTGCCTCTCCTGTCCTCGTTATAGAGATTCTAATAATGGCAGCTGTGTGTGAATGCCACACTGTGCGCGACTCCCACCATGTTAAAGTGTAAGCACACATCAAACAGAGTCTGTTAAGAACTGGCTTGCAGTCTTAAAACTTTAGGATGCATGTTTGTTTATTTTTATATATATATATATATATATATATATACATTTCTGTTTACAGGCCGTTAAGGAAATGGCACAGAGACAGAAACAGCAGCAGGAAACGAAGGAGCAACCCCCGTCGGGACCTAACGGGGAGCTACAGTTTCAGCAGGGATTAAAGAACCTCCAGCAGGATGAGCCAGGTGAGGACTGACGGGGAACCAGTATAGACTAGAGTGGGTGGAGAGGTTGGTCCTGGACCTCCAGAGCAGAGCTGGGTTCCAATGGACTCCATCAACCAATCATGCTGTTGTAGACAGAGGCCTTAACAACAGTAGGGTCATGCCCAGGAAGCAGACATGCTGATAAAATGTGTCTGTCCTATAAAAATGTCCAAATATATATATACAGTGCCTATAGAAAGTCATCATACCCTTTTGAAATAGTTACTTTTTTTGTCTTACAGCCTGAAATCAAAACCCATTTTAAAAAAAATCTTTTCCAGTTTCATTTACAAATTTAGCTGTACAACATCAAAATAATGAAAAAAAAGTCAACAGTTCTGAAAATTAATAAAAAATTAAAAACTAGAATAACAGGGTTGGAAAAGTCATCATACCCCTGACTTAATACTTTGTAAAGCTTCCTTTTGCTTTCATTACAGCCATCAATCTGTTTGGATATGTCTCTATTATAGCTTTGCACACCTAGATAGGGGAATATTTGCCCAATTTTCCGTGCAGAAATGTTAAAATTTAGTCAAATTCTGTAGGGAATGGCGATGGACTGCTCTCTTCAAGTCAATCCACAGATTTTCTATAGGATTTAAGTCAGGGCTCTGACTTTGCCACTCAAGGATATTCACCATCCTATCCTTAAGCCACTGCTTTGTTCTTTTGGCAGTATGTTTAGTATTATTGTCGTGTTGGAAGGCGAATGACCTCCCCATCCTCAGCTGTCTAGGAGAGGGACGCAGGTTTTCCTTAAGAATTTGGGTGTACTTGGCAGCATCCATTTTCCCTTCTATCCTGACCAATTGCCCAGTTCCCGCTGAAAAGAAACATCCCCACAACATAATGTTGCCCCCACCATGCTTCACACTAGGTATGGTGTGTTTTGGGTGGTGTACTGTGTTGGTTTTCGCCAAACATTGCGCTTGGAGTTCAGTGCAAAAACACATCTGGAATATTCTGCTACCATGTGGAAAAAGCTTTTATGGTCAGATGAGACTAAGATCGAACTTTTTGGAGACTAAGATTGAAGTTTTTGGACTGAGCTCCAGGCGCTAACCAAACACAGTATACACACCCAAACACACCCAAAACACACCATACCTACTGTGAAGCATGGTGGGGGCAACATTATGTTTTGGGGATGTTTCTTTTCAGCGGGGACTGGGCAATTGGTCAGGATAGAAGGGAAAATGGATGCTTCCAAGTACACCTAAATTCTTGAGGAAAACCTGCGTCCCTCTCCTAGACAGCTGAGGATGGGGAGGTCATTCGCCTTCCAACACGACAATAATACTAAACATACTGCCAAAAGAACAAAGCAGTGGCTTAAGGATAGGATGGTGAATATCCTTGAGTGGCAAAGTCAGAGCCCTGACTTAAATCCTATAGAAAATCTGTGGATTGACTTGAAGAGAGCAGTCCATCGCCATTCCCTACAGAATTTGACTAAATTTTAACATTTCTGCACGGAAAACTGGGCAAATATTCCCCTATCTAGGTGTGCAAAGCTATAATAGAGACATATCCAAACAGATTGATGGCTGTAATGAAAGCAAAAGGAAGCTTTACAAAGTATTAAGTCAGGGGTATGATGACTTTTCCAACCCTGTTATTCTAGTTTTTAATTTTTTATTAATTTTCAGAACTGTTGACTTTTTTTTCATTATTTTGATGTTGTACAGCTAAATTTGTAAATGAAACTGGAAAAGATTTTTTTTAAAATGGGTTTTGATTTCAGGCTGTAAGACAAAAAAAGTAACTATTTCAAAAGGGTATGATGACTTTCTATAGGCACTGTATATACTGTGGACACCTCACATGTTTCCCATGGATCATGGCATTTCTGGAATATCATGGAATTTTGATGAAGTTTGAGGATTTTTTGAGGCGAAGTCATGGAATATCAGGAAATGTTGTTGTAGCAGTTTACAGAATTGGTGTATATCTGGTTATTAGATTTAGGCCTACTGCTTGTTTGAGTGGTGATGGTTAGCCTTTTTTCCAAAGCCCATTTATTTATATACCTCTCTGAAATCTTATCTCATCATACTGTAGGTGAAGGAAATTCCGTGTTTTTGTCAGGGAAAAGTAATGGAATTTTACACTTGACGGAGTAAGAACCCTCAAGTATTGGCTCAACATTAATGAAGTACTGTGTTTGCAGACAAAATACTGATTGATGTCATGTAGGTAAAAAAATATATTGAAAATGTGTTTATAATACACTCAGTGCCACTCTTCTTTTGCACTTTGTTCCCATACTATATAATACTATGTGTGTGTGCATATATGTAGGAAAAAAATATGAAACATTGGAAATGAGCAAAAATCTTACAGGCCTTTGTTTTGGCACCTGAACAATATGTGGACACATTTGGAGCAAATCTGAGACGGTGCAGCAGCCACTCTCCTCCTGTATTCTGTCTGATTTCACACAAAATGACCCAAATAATTTCTCTGTCGTTGACTTTTGATATGCTTGCTCCAGTCGTATCAGGAACATGCAGGCTGTGTGTATGGTATTTCTTTCTACACTGGAGGCATAAAATGTCATTATTTGTCTGTGTTTTTTTTTTCCCCAGTTGGGAAAGTACCTGTCGAGAACGAACCAGAGGTCCATAACAACCTCCAAGCCGAGCCGCCACAGAACCTTCCGCAGCACACGTCTTAACGCCGCGCCGAATCCGAGTCAGAATTCGAATCCGCTCCTTACTGCACATCCTGTCTCTCCACAAGAGGGCCCAGCACACTGTCCTAACGCCCCACCTCCTCAGCCTCCCTCTCCCCACACCAAGCCTCCTATTCGGTTCTGCTGCTTTCCACACGCGTCACATGATCTCCAACAGGTTGTTGCTGCTCATGCTTGACCCATAATGCACCTGTTACATAAAACATAGAGCTCCCTGCACACATTTTGGGTGCGGTCTTGCCTGCATTTGTTTTTGGGTGAGATATTCAGATGGCTTCTCCTTCGTCATACCTCAACACAGTGTCTTATGAGTGTCAGCATACGCATGACATAACAGCTTACAGTGTGTGTGTGCGTGTGTTGTTGGATGCCCCCCCCCCTCCCCCCACATACCATACCATCTTCTGTTCCTCTTGCTGTCGGTTAGCATAGGCTACTTTGGCCTTATGGTCTGCATGATGTAGCACTACCTGCACATTCCCCGAAAGGCTTTTGTGGGCAAACGGTGTCTCTTTACTGACTGCTGTGAGTAGAGTGGCTTGCGCTGTTTGCAGTTTAATCACAATGTCCTTGAGATTAATGTCCTTTGCTATGATTTCAAATTGTCGTGTTGAATGTACTGTAAAGGCATTTTTTTTTTTTTAAATCATAAACTGTGTGTGAGAGTGAGAGTGTGAGTGTGTGGAGGTTTAAGATTTACGTTTAGTTAAGTGACTTAAGCATGTGATTTTGTGAACATGCTTCTTTTTTAGTTGTGTGCCTGTTTTGATTTGTAGTGAACTGTGCCTGTATGCAAAGGAGTGAACTAATTTATGGAGACTTTTAAAACAATCAGGAGATGTGGCGATAGGTTTGAACTAGCCAACCAGGTGAAATTACTAAATAAAAACTGCCTTCAGCAATAAAACAAATAAATGTGTTGTCAGTCTGACCCACATATGGTCTGGTGTCATGTAAACAATTGACTGTTGAGAAATTATTCTTTAACAGGCGGGCGAGGATCAGTCAAAATCTGACGCCACGTTCAAACCCGGGTTCTGTTCGTTTTTGTATTACCCAGAAGGCTTCCTGTGGGATTTGAAATTCTTGTGAATGTGTTTGAGCTTGCAGTGCTAGATCCAAGCAGTGTTTTCCTCATGGGAAATATTCACTATCCGTTTGAAGCCCAACCAACAGGATTTGAGCCTGGTATTGTTCAGCCTATCACCCATTTGTCTTGATGATTTCATTAGGGTTTTTTCCCCCTGTACTGTTTATTTGCCAGAGTATTTTTCATTGTCATGAATCCAAGCGTACGGTAAACAGTGAAATGTCAATGGCATTAAGGTTGTGAGACAGTTGGCACAAGACAAATGCCATTTTCTTTAAGCCTGTGATTTTCGCTGTGCTAACATCCAGATGTACAGTATGACAAGTGGTAGCAGTGCTTTTTAAATCCACCTCAATGGAGAGTTCATATCCTGTGGTCTATTTGTAAAGTATAATAAAGGTCTCTGATGGGACACAATGTGGCGTGGTCTGGTGCTTATTCATTTCTAGGTGAAAGTGTGAGCAAGCACACCTGCTTGTGTTTGGCGAGTACCACACTGCCTGCCTTGACTTGCCTATATGCACGTGTGAGTCTACACGTTGTCCTGTGCACTGTGCGCATACCTCTCCTCACCACTGCAGGACGACCTTTGACCCCATCTGCTCAAAGGGTATGTACTTGGAATGTTCTGGACTATCAATCCCATGTGTGCTTTTTGAAATAATTGACTTTTCTGTCAATGCCTTGCATCCTGGGCGCAGCCGCCTTCTTTTGCGTTGTCTGTTCTCCTTTTTTTGTGGCAATGGAAGGCCATCTGTGCCGTATAGTGAGCAGTTGCTCACGCTTGTTCTCATGATGCACATTCCTCCGGCACATTCCAGTGCATTTGATTGACTCATTCTCCCTGACCCTCGAAACCCCTGTGACTCCACCTCTGAGGGTGTCAGCCCAGCTGTCACCTGTCAGTCTCTCTCTAGTGATGCTGACACTGTGTGTGTGTGTGTGTGTGTGTGTGTGTGTGTGTGTGTGTGTGTGTGTGTGTGTGTGTGTGTGTGTGTGTGTGTGTGTGTATACAGGTTTCTTCTCATCAGTTTGCTGCAATTTTGAACCACCACCACCACCACGATGATACACCAATAAAAGCTATGTGTGTGCGAGAAAAATGCGATATCATGTGATCCCCATTTTGCAAGAAACATTAGAAAGAGAGGCACGTGTATAGAATTAAACACAAGCCTGTGTCACCCCGGATGGATGGAATATATATTAAAGTGGAGATGATTCACTGTAGAAAGGCCTTGGTTTGGCAAAGAGGATGCAGTGGAGTGTGTGAAAAGGATGACTGTCTAAATCCTTCACGTGGCTGTGTGGGCTTGGTGATGAATCATCTGCTCTTTGTAGTGTGTGTGTGTGTGTGTGTGTGTGTGTGTGTGTGTGTGTTAGAGAGAGTGTGTCTGCTCTTGGATTGTAGCTGACCCTCGCAACTGCGCTTATCCTACATGCCTGCATCCGTCTGTTTGCTCCGACTCTGTCTGGCTGTTTGATGGGTCTCTGTTGCCTTTGTCTCTTGTGTGTCGTGTTGGTTCCTTCTCTGGGGGTGCTCAGCAACATATTCAGGGTTAAAATGCTGCCCATAGATCAGGGAAAACACGTCTAATCAGGCTTAAGAGAGAGAGTGTGTGTGTGTGTGTGTGTGTGTGTGTGTGTGTGTCACAATGTGCTCATGTTTGAGGGACAGCGATAGCTCCACTGAATTCCGTGAGAATATCACGCCATACATAAACCATATAACCTCTCAACGTAGCAGCAGCATTTGGCTTCAAACTGGATGAACACAACGTTATGTATTCACAGCGGCATTTCAGTTACGGATTTAATTCTGTGCCCTTTTGTCATGGGATGACACTGTACTCTTCTGTACAGTGTATGCTGTATTCATTCTTTGTATTCTCAAGAACATGTTCATCACTGCCATTTGGGTTCCCAAACGCATGCTCAGTGTGCATTGTGCCTCATCATCACTATCCCAATTAAAAGACTGAAAGGGGCTGAAATTAGGGCATGCTGCAATACGCGTGTGGGACACCAGAGTGCGCCATTGGCAGCGAAATCCAGCGTCAGCAAAATACCAGCGTGCCATCACGAGCCCACTGCTGTGTGCAGAGGTGTCTAGCACGCTCCGTCTCATGTAACTTACACAACGAACTGTCACCCAACCCCCTGCTTGGCTAATGGCTATTTGGATGTAACAAGCCAAAACATACTTTTGCAGCACACACAGGATTTAATTAATATCACCTCATGCTTCCCATTATATGTTAATAAAGGCATACATAAAACATCCATTTGCAAGCGCTGTTTGGGGTTCTGAATTGTAGGTCACCTCACAGTGATTTAAGAGGACTGTGCACATCTACTGCTGCTGAGAGTCATGTGTCCCTCTGCCATCCCTCAAATGTCATTAGTAGCCTAAATAATGTTATTCTATTTAATTCGCCATTGCATATGCTGTACAATAACTTGGAGGTGCGTGTGTGTGTGTGTGTGTGTGTGTGTGTGTGTACACTTGAATTTTGTGTCACAAATCTCACACACGTCACTTTGCTGTGGGCAGCTCCACTGATTGTGCTGAAGCCATGCCCAATCAAGGTAACGTTGTTCTCTAAAGCTGATTATAATTAGCACAGGGTTTTGGGGGGTATAGGATTTGTCCACCTGGGTTGAGATCATTAAATTGTTTGATGTTGAGCCTGATATAGTCTATGTGAATATATGCTTTCTTTTCTTTTCATCTTTCATCTGTAAAAGCCTTTGGATGGGTACACATGCCTTTTTAGTATGGTATTGTCTTTGTTGGGGTTTTTTGCATTCATTTCTATCACACATTATGTTCTCCAGTTTGTTGTTAAATCAACTCACTGAGGTTATGCTCCCTCTGTGACCTCTGGCTATGACCTCTCCCTGACCCCCATTTGAGTATAGAAATAAGTGTATGTAAGTTTTCTAAAAAACTCTTCTAAAAAGCTTCTCACTTAATTTGCCACAGAGAGCTCAATAGAGTACACTGGGAGTGTGATCCAAGTGCACTAAGAACAAGAGCAAAGGCAGACCACTTGGTGATATGTCCACATGACGCCATACCTGCCCAGGCAAAACCCCTCTGTGGTGCCTGTCTACGGACCACACACTTGTCCCCAGAATGCCCGACTGGAAATGTGTCCCTCTCCCACTCTCCAGCTGGAGCGGCTGGGTGAGTCTGGTCTGTTTGCCACTGTTGCTATGGTGAAGAGATACTGCATGTGGCTGGTCGGGGATGCCTGAATTTATGTGGCATTAGCTAACCGATTGGGCTACCTGCTGTGGAAACTATATCTGAGAGGGGGCCGCTCAAAACACCACGTTCCTATTGTAAAATTGTTCGTTTGGTCCGGTTGTCCAAATCAAGATACGGTTCTTTTTTACTCTTTCTAATGCCATTGATAAAGATCTCAGTGTAGCTACCCTGGTACTCCAAACCACCACTCTCCAGTGGTATCTGTGGATGAACTGATTTTGAAACCATAAGGGGAATTTTCTTGAACAGAATAATCCAGTGAAATGCCTTGACTGAGAGGAGGGGGTGCACCATTCTAAAAATAGAAGCTAGAGGCACACACAGGTGTTTTTTCGTCTTGGTCAGTATTTGCATGTGGATTTCCAGTTAACTCATTCAGCCACTGACTCCAGTGAGTTGGTGTTTAAAAATATGATATTTACAAAAGGTATAAGCCCTATTAAACGTTGATCAGAAACTGAACAGGATCCCCTCAAAGAAACAGATGATGATATTCTCATTTCCATAAGATCTGCAGTCAGAGGAATTCTCCATAGCTGTTTCCCCTGCAATCACTGAGCTCCACACAATCACCAAGAGCTAAGGAGAGTAATAACAGGAATATATATATATATCTTTCTTGGAATATTGAAGCACCTGACTCAGGTTTCAATCTGACCTTGTCGATGTGCAGTGTGCTATTTAATGAGACTTACATGAGCAGCCTATCACTGTTTCTTTATACGACTCTTCTTGTACATATAGATGACATCACCTTCTAAAAACAGATTACGTCATCCCTTTCGGGACACTTCGCACAGCCCCACCCGATTTTTCTCTATATCACCAGATGATTTTCATTGGCGTTCATCGGTGTGGCAACCCGCCCTCTCTGGCTTTGGATTGGTAGGAACGACACCAACGTCTGTTTTGTTATTGGCTTAATAGTTATATGTTTGCCTGTGTCCCACCTTTGAACGAGGATGTCCAAGTGAAGAGGGGTAGCGGGTAATTTGGTTTCTCCAGGCACATCAAATACGTCATTGAAACTCTCTCCCTCTCCCTCTCTCGCTCTCTGTCTGTCTCTGAGATGTAAAGTTTATTATGTAAAAACAAAACAAAGATATTTTAGCAGTATGACATGGAAACCGCCATTAAGAGACGCACATGCCACCGTGAAAAGTAGTCATATAACTATTAGATTACACCTGCCCATTTCCTGACATTGATTGGCATTACGCATGCATTACTACAATCCTGTGTATCAAATATGACCTCGTATTTTTCGGGGATGTGTGTGAACGTATCAGATGGACCTTTATATTCACTTGAAGCCTGCAGTTGCATGAACAGTGACAATCTGGAAGCATAGTCAGTGTAATAGTCTGATAGGCCTGTTTGTTAAAATGAGACACACTATCTAAACCATCATATGCGTTCCCAGAGACAGGGTAATGCCAGCGCAATGATCTTTTTCTGATGACAGAGGGGTTAGATTCAGCTATTTTTTAGATATGCAGTATGATAGTGATATGCAGTTGTCAACCCCGTATTCGCAGCTATCACTGTGTCTAGTCTTTGGAGGCTGTGTGTATGTGTGTGTGTGTGTGTGTGTGTGTGTGTGTGTGTGTGTGTGTGTGTGTGTGTGTGTGTGTGTGTGTGTGTGTGTGTGTGTGTGTGTGTGTGTGTGTGTGTGTGTGTGTGTGTGTGTGTGCAGGCATAATTTAGCCTAGTCAATGCAAGAGTGCAAGCATGTGTGCGCGGCCGCGTGCGCGCGAGAGCTGTGAGAATGTTTCTTTAAGACCCAACACCTTTTCATCCGAAAGAGGGAGGCAGAGAGAGGGAGGGAGAGAAAGAGAGAGAGAAGGAGAGAGAGACGTGGGTTGTCTATGGTGATGTGTAACGTTGCTCTCGCTCAGTGCCGTCGTTTACATGTGTGAGGGAGAGGGGAAGGGGGAGGCTGACAACCGGGATTCAACGGCTGTTCCAGCACCGAAAAATCAGGCACTCCGCCGATGGGGTCAGCAGGGATATGCTGTCGCGTTCCTTCATTCGACGATGACAAGGGTGAGAAGACAATAGCCCCGTTATAGACGTGTATTAATTGCACGAATTATTGTGAAATCACTGGGTGTGTAAGTGTGTATATGATAGCCCAGCTGTGTATGTGAAGAGGGGGATGGATGGATGGATGGGGCATAGGGAGGGGGCGAGGTGGATGGATGCATGGAAATGTAGAATAAAGCTGTTGTGATGTGTCGTGCATTAATTGGTAGGTCCGTCTACTTGGATAATGAACGGTAATTTTCGACTGTATGTCTGTGCATGTATATTTGCAGAAACACCGGGACGTATATCACGGGGGTGGGGGGTGAAGAGGGGTGGGGGTGATAGCAAACGGGAAGGGATAGCCTACGTCAACATACAGGCATTTAATTTAATATTTGTGCGATTTACTATAAGGAGCGTTTTTACTTAGCCCAATCTATCGCATCCTTTGACTATTTTCTCTCTCGGACCGATTTTCTCTTTTGCATTCAAAATGCAGACGCATCTTTCTCAATGGTAGGCTATCCTCGATTTCCACCCCCCCTAAGATGATTAAACACATCGACAGCTGCATCCGATGCTCTCCTCTTTTAAATGTCTAGGCTGCAGGATATAGCTGCTGATGGTTTTTTTTCTACATGCATGGTTCGGTTCTGGTCGGCGTTGGTCTGCCTCCTGTGTGTCTGCTACTCGATGAGGTCTCGGCGTACAGAATGTGATGGCTGGATGAGCGTAACCCTCCATAGCTCTCATTTCCGTGTATCATGCGCATCCATTATTAGCATTATGACTAATAGTCTCGATGTACACGCATCATATTGTTATATCCATCTAGCGACAAATATGGCATTATTCCGAAGCATCTGGGGGAAATGTCAGTGTGGTGCCTTTGCTAGGGGCAGATTTTCCCCCAGTGTTGGATGGTAATTGTGTCGGAACAGAATTCGAGATAGGTGTGTGCGTATATGTGTCACAGAGGGGGAAAAAAAGATTGGAGTGGGGTGTTGACTCGATACGAATGGCATTTCTTTATACAATCGTGTTGGTGGGCATATTCGGCAATACAATGGGCGCGCTTTCCACGGTATCCTTAATATTCAAGGCAGTGGGTATAATAGACGATTTGTGGCCTGCTCGGAAAACAGCTGCCTACCTCTGTCTCCGTGTTTATCGATTGTAACGAAGCGTTTACTGTCCAAATCCATTGTAAGGGTGGACTCTCTCTCTCCCTTTCTCCACACTCCCTTTGGTAATTGATCAGCGGCGCACCTAACAGTGGCTAAGATTCTATTGCAGCGTTCATACTATTTTGCCTATCGTTTAGGCTATTCAAGAATTCGTGTCTGATTAATGTCGGCCTTGACATAACGCCACACCTGGTCTGTCAAGAACTTTGACATCTGTCTTAGTCAAAATGCGTAAAGTCTCCCTGGATATTATAGGCATTAACATATTCCGCCTATTTAACGTTCGGTATTCATTGCGCTTGTATAAAGTGGCCATGGTAGCCTATGTCTTTGGTATCATTGGCAGGTGTTATGGCCCACCTTTGGGAAAATGCCATATTTATGCATTAGACCCTTGTGATCCTTATCCAGAAGCCATTCTAATACGAGTTGGTTAAGAAACACGCCACCTGAATGCACAATTTTAGTTACCATACTTGATGTAGAGGGTTGTCCACTTTACCTCCACTGGTCTGTCACCACTGACCTAAAAACAAAGTGCAGACGGCAGTGACAGCAAAGTGCAGCTCTCTGGCCAGTAGCAGAAGTGTGCTAGCCGGCCACCGTTGCTCCTTCTCGTCTCAGTGGTACCAGAGGAGAAGAAGACATAAAGGATGGCAGGGAAAGCAGGCCATGGCGACGCACTGGGATGGAACCATTGTTTGGGTTCCTGATCCTCTCTGTTGTGGCGTGGCGTGCCTTTTGTGCAGTGTCAGGTGTCTGTGAGGTGTGCTTTGCTCTGGATATTAATGGTCCGATGGGAATGCAGTCGCTGATCGGAACAGGACAGAAAAGTCATGGACATGCAATCATATGGTGTTCACTCGAGAAACCACATCAGCCTGTGGTGTTTATGTGCTGTCTGTTTTTACAAAAGGTAATATGCATACCTTGCTATGATATAATATCTATAGTATTCACTAAGTAACTAAGCCTTTACAAACCGAGGATCTTTTATAGTGTTATGTCACACAATGAGATGGAACACATTCTGGTCTGCACTGGTTTTGTCAATTTTGTCAAAGTTTATTTTTTGCTGTATGAAATATCCCCCATTTGTCCAATATCTGGCCATCAAATAGCTTGTTTTTTGCCAATAGATGTTAGCGCCTGATATAGCTACCTTACCTTATAGTAGTACCTTATAGAACCTCTTAGGATAGAGCTATCATTCTTATATGAGTTCACGCTCAATACCTGCAGAGTTTGGGAGGTTTGCAGTTGCATGAAAGCTCTCAGTTGCATGTAAGTATGTTGCTGATATGAACCTGTGATGGATTACGAGGAGGAGACCGATTAAATCATTAGTTCTTTTCAATCTCAATAGATACAAATGCAAGAATGGTTCTCTGTCATTTCTGTTGATGAGTTCAGGACATGTAATTGAAATACTAAGATGTTCTCTCTAATCCAGAACAGATACTCTTGCAATGATCAGTGTCATGCTCATGCGTGTGTTGTAACATTATCCTTCTTCTTTTGTCTCTCTTCCTCCTTGTTCTGTCTCTTCTCCAACAGTTCTGTCATAAACCCTTCGGAGGCTCAATCTGAGATGGTCCAAGGGCCTCGTTAATGCCCGCCCTCCCTTGTGTCCCTCCCCCTTTCGAACCCTTTGACACACCCTTCTCCCTTCGGCCCCACCCAGCTGTTCCCACCAGGCCACCTAGAGCTTCTCCCCCCAACCTCCCGCAGCCCTGAGGACTACCCCTCCATCGAGCATCCCCGGCCACACCAACCTCAGTCTTTTGGGCTTCTCTCTCTCGTTTTTTCCCATTCGTTCTACAGGGATAGTTCCCAGGAGAGGCAGCCAAGTTCAACTAGTGCACGCCAAATTCTGAACCAGGTCACCACCAAGAAGTTTGTGGCACAAAGAAAATGCACGCTCGACGATCCAAGACAAACAAGTAGAGAGAAGCACCCACATACACGGGTGGACCTGCTTTGGGCTCAAGCAGAAGGTAGAGAAGAAACCTTAAGGAGCCACATTCACAGACTAGAACGTAGCACCAGAGAGCCTACAGTCTCCTTTTGGAGGTTCTCTGTAAAGGAACAGCACAGGAAGTCAAGTTCTGCGCTCTCCCAGGGCCCCAGGAAGGCCCACAGAGCCACGTCTGAGGGACGGGTCACAGGCAGAGACGGAAAGACTGGGCAACGCTGGGAACAGTCATCAGGCAGCGCGCTCTTCAGAGAAAACTCGCCCACGCAAACGGGCCCAACCCACACACATAAATATACACACTTTAGCAAGCATAGACACACACACACACACACACACATACGCGCACACGAACACAAACACGAGCGAAGAGTCTGGTAAGCCTTCTGACCAGCACAGTCACGCTTTCCTACTCTCACCCCACACACACGCACGCACAAACACACACACACACACACACACACACACACACACACACACACACACACACACACACATACATACGTGAGAGCACCCACACGGCATTTACCCACACTCGCGCTCGCGTCTTTCCCGTCCACGGCTAGCCCACTCTCCACGGCCTCAAGATGATGTGCGAGGTGATGCCCACCATCTCGGAGGATGGCAGGGCCGGAGGGGGCGGTCCGTCCTCGCCCGCCGGCGGAGGCGGCGGGATGGGCGGCGGCATGGGCGGCATGGGGGGCGGCTACGGAGGCCGCGACGGGCGCAGCGACGAGGGCGGCAGCACGGGCAACCTGGAGTCGCTGATGGTCAACATGCTGGCCGAGCGCGAGCGGCTGCTGGAGAACCTGCGGGAGACCCAGGACAGCTTGGGCACGGCCCAGCTGAGGCTACGCGAACTGGGCCACGAGAAGGACTCGCTGCAGCGCCAACTCTCCATCGCTTTGCCACAGGTACAGTAAGGATTCCCCATTGCTGTCAACTTGTTGGTGTGTTTGAGTGTGTGTGTGTGTGTGTGTGTGTGTGTGTGTGTGTGTGTGTGTGTGCATGTGTGTGTGTGTGTGTGTGTGTGGTGGTGAGTTTCTGTGTTTTGCCTCTGTTTAAATGTGTTGGACGGCTTGTGTGAATGCTGTAGGCTTATTGTGTCGTGTTTATTCAGAATGTGTCCAAGTTCTTGATGGCGTTTGAGATGCGCTCCATTAAACAGTTTGCAGTGCATTGAACAGACTCTCTTTCTCCAGCTCCAAACACTGGTAATGTCTATGCCAGAGTGTGTAGTTGAGCACTCAAGAAGAGTGTATTGGACTACTATTATGGATGTGCTCTGCCATGTCGTCTTGCCTGCTTGCTTCTGTTGTGCCGTCTGTATCAACTGCAGATTGCTTCTTTTGATTTGATGATTGACATATGGATAATTGATGGTGACAGGTGGATTTTTCACACAATTTTGTCTTGTCCAGCTGGTCCCACTGTGGTCCAGCTTAACTCCTGAATGACAGCGCACAGGAAGCTATCTGTGAGCTATTGTAATGTCTAGCATCTGGTCATAGTGTAATAAGCTACTTAGTATGCCTTTGTTAACCACCACCTGAGGTTCATGTCGAGGATTTTAAGTGGGGGGAAAGAGAGAGAGAGAGAGGGAGAGAGAGAGAGAGAGAGAGAGAGAGAGGATAGATATTCAGCTTTGTTCAACTCCCAGTGGTTGGCTGATGGTTGATTTGTGAAGTGGTAGTACATGAGTTATCAAGGAAAGTTCAAGGATGCTGTGATGATGGTTGTTACGGAAGAACGTGAACAGAGGACAAAACTCATATTAAAACGATTCTGATATCCTAAACAGCAAGGGTCATTCTGAGTCATTTTGAATCCTCATTTTTATGTTCATCACGACACAGCTCTTGTAAAGCAGAAACTGCATTGCTGGGTCGGGATAATTAAATTAAATAAATATGCACTTGGGCATGTCTGTCTATTCATGATCTTGGGTAGATGTTGCCAGTTTCAATCCATGTCAGTATCCACTGTGATAGGCCTACACATCCTCAATGAGCTTGCCTGGGCTATTCCTGTGTGTTTGAATTTTCTTGTGGTAGGTTGGTTTAAATGTGTGTATGTGTAAGTAGTATGTGTACACTGACTATTTAGAACAAAGGTCCTGCTTTCTGAATCCCACACAGGCGGTCTTATTGGCAACTCAATGAGAAGTCATAAGATTCCTTTGGTGTACTCCTATCCACCTACTCACTATTGCAACGCTGGAAATGATTGTAATATGGCCACGATTTGAGGAAAACATTGTCTGGTTTTTGAAGAGTGATATTTCAGAGTAATGTTATCGGACTGAGGTAGATGACCCATAAATGTGTACACACACACACACACGCACGCGCGCGGGCACACACACACACACACAGGAAGAGACAGAGGGAGAGAGAGTGGAGCGGAAGAGAGGTGTATTACATTAAATATCATCAGAGTTCATCCAGTGCATCTTGAGCTGATGAGAGAGGGGGATAGAGGAAGGGCAGAGGAGAGAGAGAGAGAGAGAGAGGGAAGCGTAGACATAGACAGGAAAAGGGGGAGAAGAAGTGAAATCACTGCTGTAAAAACAGACACTAACGAATCGGGTCTATTTGCATATTTCTGCATGTTAATTAGTTGGCTTCTTGAATCTATTCTTAGGTGTTGTGGATTATCGCATCCATTGATGGAAAGAGAGAGAGAGAGAGTGAAGGAGAGAGAGGGAGAGTGAAGGAGAGAGAGAGGGGGGAGAGAGGGAGGGTGAAGGAGAAAGAGAGAGTGAGATGAGATGGTATAGAGGAAGATGGAGGGCAAGCTGAAAGCAGAGAGAGAATGTGATGAGAGGACACTGGGAAAGAGGGAGATGAACTGATGGAAACTGAGAGATAAGAGAAAGAGAGGGAGGGAGAGAGCGAGGGAGAGAAATTCTCTTCCACCAAGGGACCTTGAGTAGGCTATGGTACCTATAAGCGTGCTCTTAGAAAAGGATTGGGGCGCGTAGCCAGGCCGGCCAGTTTGAGGGGGGTGGGACCTTACAACAGGACAAACACACTGAATTGCGGGACAGTGGTGCCAAAAAAGGAATCCTAGCCCATTCTCAGCAAGAGACATTCCCAGAATGCCAAAGTCCTATGGGCTCACTGAGTCACCATCTGTCCATCTTTCCCTTCTTCTTCTGCTCTTTCCCTCTGCCTGTTTCTCTCTGCATTCCTCCCATCCCCCTCTTCCTCCGATACCTCAGCTTCTCCACCTCCCATCTCATCTCCCTCCACTCTCTTCTCTTCTGATTAGTTTTAGCAAGAGGTAGATTTGTCTGCCATTGTCATTTCTCCCCCCCTAGAGTGTTGCAATTGGTTCATATAAAGGCTGGCAAAGGAGGGAAAATGCGATTGGTAGACAAAGAGGACAGCCAAAGGTAGGAGTCGATTTATTGGCTGGGGTGGGTGGGAAGGGGGTTGGATTTGCCTTAGCTGTGATTTTTTGCGATTGGTGAAGTGTTTGTGTTGCCATGGCTACCGCTCTCATGTTTGAAATGCCTGTTAGTCGCTGTTGCCATTGCGCTCACTGCCTCTCTGATTCCGCACCGCCAAACCCTCGGCCGCAGCGTTGTGAATGGCGTGAAGACGTATCGAGTGTCTGAGAGAAGAACCTATATCTATTTTTACCGTAGAAAAGCTTTTAAAAGCTAAAGATAATGAGCGCTCTTGTATGGTGCTGCATGATTTAGTCAGGCCTGCCTGTTTAGTGAACACGGAGAGAGAGAGAGAGAAAAAGAAACCCAATGTGAGGAAGACTTACACCCCATAGCTGTCATTTTCACTGTCATAGTTCCCATATTAGGGGCATAAGTGGGAACTAGTGTGACATGAAACATGTGACGCACAACTTGAGATGTGTGCATGGCTTAGATGGCCTTCTGTGTGTGTGTGTGATTATATGTGTGTGTGTGTGTGTGTGTGTGTGTGTGTGTGTGTGTGTGTGTGTATGTGTGTGTGTATCAGCTTGTCACGCAAGTTCACGCATGGGTGGACTCCCTATGCCCAACAGCGGCGGAGCCAAAATGGTGTTGGTGAGTGGCACTCAGAGGCAGTCGCATAGAGGCCATATGTCAACTTACACAACACAACACAACCCAGTCTCAGCAGAGCACAGGCCCCCACAACAGGACCTAACTCTAGGGAGCGCGCCAGGGCCATCAGGGGACTAGACCTTCCTCATCGGGGAATGGCCCAGTAGAGCCAGTCACATGGAGGCAGATTTCTGGGGGATAGCAGGCCTTGTTAAGTAGGTCTCCACTTTTACCATTTACATTTGGTCGTTTTTTATCCAAAGTGACTGCCAGTTCATTTCCATTTACCCGGCTATGTGTAGGTATAGAACTCACAACCTTGCCATCATTGGCACCTTGCATCAGTAGCTACAGGGGGACTTGTACCCTATTATCTACATATGATATATTATTGCCGGCGCCAACACCACAATACCAACATACATACCAATAGTATCAGTTTTACTTTTTGATTTTGTACCAGTGAAATCCCCAGTAGGGATCAAGTGATCATGTTTACCATATTCTGTATCACAGATGTTCTACCTTCTTCAGTTCCATCAAATGATGATCATGATTGAAAATATGGCTACTTTCCTGTCATTGATGTGTCAGACTATTCACCTTCTTGCCCCCTCCCCCCTTAATCACTGTCATTCCTATCATTGGTGCTACTATAGCCTATCACACAGTAGGAAGGTTGAATACCACATACCGCTCCCATTGGCATATTAGCATCATGATTGTGATTTGATGTAAATTGTGCCGCCTGCAGTCATCATATTCATAGTCACTGCCCTGACACCTCGACATTAGCGCCTTTCGCCTCTCCACACCAGAACTTGTTCGGGTCAAGATGACTCAGGGGACCCTTTTTTGTCCTGCACACCCAGAGGCAAATGACCCGAGTGTCATGTGGTGGGTCCAAACCTCACAGATATCTTAAGTCACAGCAGCCTTAATGAACCCCTGGTTGGCCCCTTGGCAACAATATCACAATCGCAAAATTGCAATTGCTTTTTGAGCCTAAGAAGATGTATGTGAACAATGTAGGTCACATAACGGAGCTGACCCTCGCTAAAGACTGTGACACCTGTCCGGGCTCTGATCTTAATCACCCTTTGAGCCTGGACAGATCACAAAGTTCAAGATACTGTAAGATCAAATGTCTTGGCTGAACTCACAATAGGATAGTAGAACTGGTCTTGGAAATGTCTGCAGGTCTTGCTGCATTGAGAAAAAGGCCAGGTTTTGTTAGTGTTTGAGTTCAGCATGGGTCCGTTTGTTCAAAGTTGGATGTACAGTATATGAGTTCGCTGGGGAGGGTTTGACGCAATCTGACAGTTCAAACTTCTCTCAGATTATTTAAGATGGCTGTTAGACATTGATGTTGTTCTAGATGATGCCTTATAAGTCAATGATACAGAAGACAGTGTTCTTGTCAACATGCAGCAATTTGCCCCTGAGGTATGTTTTTTTATAAGAAACGATTTTAATGATGATATGATCTCGGAAGTTGTCTTGATGGTATGGTGGCCTTGACAAACATACCTGCCATTCCCATTCCTCGATGATGCCATGTGCATTGCAGTTTGCAGAAAACGTTAGAACAACCCTCAGAGCACAAGCATTGCCATTTGGAGACAATATTAGCAAAAGCTGCCAATAAGCATGGTAGCAAGCTTTTATCAGCGGCAAACGCTGCTGTTGGTTTCCTGAGTTCCATGATGAGTAGACAGTGCACAGTATGAGTTAGGAGTTCTCAAAGGCAATGCGTGGGATGTTGAACAAGGGGTTAGAGATGCTTCTGTTCTGTCTGTGCATATAATGTGTGTTAGCGCACGTTGTGTGTGTGTGTGTGTGTGTGTGTGTGTGTGTGTGTGTGTGTGTGTGTGTGTGTTTTCTTTATGTTTCTGTGTTTATCTATTTGATGCATATTGATGTACATATAAGAACAAAAGTAACGCTTTTCTCTCTGTGGGATGTTGGAAAGGCTCCGTGTAAACAGATTAATTTGTTTTCAGTGTACACGTAACAGACAGGTTGCCAGTGTTCACAATTCCAATGTATACATTTTGAATGGTATATTTGGTTATGTCATTTAACTTTTCACAGACGATTTTTTAAGGATTTAAATGTGTTAATGTGACATTTCAGCATCCTGTATGTATTCAGAATTTATCTGCTCTGTTATCCTATAATGAGTGTAGGGATGTTTGGGTGTTTGTGACTGTGTCTTTTTCTATTTGGACTGCTTGTGTTGTCTTGCTGTTTGTGAGTAACACATGCACACGGTGCTTGTCCACAGGAGTTTGCGGTGCTGACCAAAGAGCTGAACGGCTGCCGTGAGCAACTTCTGGAGAGAGAAGAGGAGATAGCAGAGCTCAAAGCTGAGAGAAACAACACTCGAGTGAGACATTGTTTGTGTTTTTCTATACTGTGCGTGCGTGCGTGCGTGCGTGCGTGCGTGCGTGTGATGTCTATGCCCATTTTTTTGTAGTGTATTACACTTTTAGTACAATATTGCTATCTTGGTAGAAAGACCAGAATGACTGCACAATTTTTACACTAATTCTAACAGAACAGTCTCTCTTATAAACTGCAATTATGACCTTGCACATGTAATAGATTTCCTTTAAATGAAGTTAAGATAAAATTCAAGATAAAATTCTAATTTAAGATTCAACTGGCCATTAAATTGTCTTGCTGAACAGCAAGTTCATGTAGTCTAGTTCAGTGTTTGAAATGCTTCTAGTTAGGTTAGAAGCTACACAATATGACCTTTTCCCATTTTTTTTTCAAATTAGAACAGTGTTCCTCTTGAAGCCTCTGGCTCCAGAAACACACACCATATCTGACTAACATTGAAATGGTGGAATAATAGCTAAAGAGTTCAAGATGAAGCTAAAGTTGACTGGTATTTGGCAAACGTTTTTGATTCAAAGCGACACAGACTGGCGGGTTCAGGAATGGAACTCGGGCTGAGCGGTTGTCTTGCGGTGACGTTAAAGAACCACACCTGGTTCTCTGAATCCAGAGACGAGCGGTGCTGTCCCGTCAGCAGCTCCGTACTCAGTATTCAGACCTGATGTATCTCCATCTGCCACTGTCAAGCTGCTCACATATACATTTGATGTCTTTCCAGCCTCCTGTTTGGTAGACACTAATTTGCTATCCAAGGCCTGGTTCAGTAATCACTCGGAGAATGCTTCCTCCTCGACAACTCATTTTCAATTCCTCTCTCTTGGTCCTTTTTTTTTTTCGTTTTTCTTTCTCTGCTTCTGTTTCCCTCCCTCTGTCCCCTCTCTCTCTCTCTCCCTCTCTCTCTCTTTTTCTCTCTTTCTCTCTCTATCTCTCTGTCTCTGTTTCTCTCTCAGCTTCTGCTGGAGCATCTGGAGTGTCTGGTGTCCCGTCACGAGCGCTCTCTCAGGATGACGGTGGTGAAGAGGCAGGCCCAGTCCCCGGCCGGCGTGTCCAGCGAGGTGGAGGTCCTCAAGGCCCTCAAGTCTCTGTTCGAGCACCACAAAGCCCTGGATGAGAAGGTCTGTCCCCCCCCCCCCACACACACACAAACTAATGACAATCTGTTAGTGTCCACCTCACCCTAGCAGCCATAGAGACATCTGGACTTCCTAGCGCTATCCACATTATTAATGCACACTACTGTACATTTTAGTGGGTCTGTTATTGACCACAGCATCCAGTTGTGTCTAGGCTGTCTGTGTGTTTCTTGTAATTAAAAACACGAGTTTACAAAAAAAAAACAGTTTTGTAAAGTATGGCAGGACATTTATGATTCCTTATAAAACAATGGGTAGAGGGACAGAGATGGAATGGGACAGATATGGATGAAGAACTCTGTGTGTGTGTCAGAGTATGATTGTGTGTGGGTTGTCTGTTAGTAAAAGGTGTGGATGTACTGTATTATACTGTCTGTATGTATTGATGTATGAGTGTTGGTGTGTCTAATATAAATAAGTGCCACTGGTAAGCTATGAATATGAATTATGTTGATTTAAAAACTGTACTGGTGTGCGAAAGATTTATAAAAAAAAATTAAAACACGAGCTTACCACATGGCTCTGTCATGGTAGCCATATTATTGTATCTCACCTTATCTTCATTCTTTCCCAGTTTATAACGTTTTAATGGTATATTTGTTATCTCCTCCTATAGGACATTTACTTTTTCTAACTGCAATGGTTTTTGTGTTACATTCTTGATCTCCCCTCCACAATTATTTTTGTCTGCTCTCTCTCTCTGCTCTCTCTCTCTCTCTCTCTCTCTCTCTCTCTCTCTGCTCTCTCTCTCTCGTTCACCCACCCTCGCCCTCGCCCTCCCCCCTCCCCTGGTGTGCAGGTGCGAGAGAGGCTACGCGTGGCTCTGGAGAGGGTGTCGGTGCTGGAGGAGGAACTCGAGTCTTCCACGCAAGAGGTGAGCGCCAGCGGCCCACCGGACGCCAACCCACACCACACACACCAAAAAAAAGCACAACAGTCCCATCTCGATAAAACCCACAAAATGCTTTACAAAAATCCCGAAATGACCTGCTGTGGTCTGTAGTTATTTTTTTTGATGGCATTCTCCTTCTGTCTCTTCCTCAGGTGATTTCTCTACGAGAACAGATTAAAAGACGACAGCAGGGCATGGATAATGGGAAGGAGGTGAGACGTTCCCTTTGGTCCCACCACAGACCTCGGTTTCGATATTGTTATTTCAGAGACATGTGGTGAAAAGGACATGTTCATCGTATTATTATGCCCCCAGGAGGGAGAGACGAAATCACCAAATGCCCCTGAAATGTTCACTTGGCAGCAAGCGTTTGTCAGCGTCCGTCGTGCTTTTTGTTGATGTTTTTTTTTTAAAAAAAAAGCCTGATGCTGATAACAAGGTAGTTAGGTTTAGACAACAGCAATGAGCTGTGAGTTCATCTTTGCAGTTGGGTTTCTCAGGCGGTGCAGAGACGCGGAACCCATGTTAGTGGTGACACACGGGTCGCCTCTTCTGTGGCACTGCAGTGTGGTTCAGCAGGCCACCAGGTCAAACACAGCAAGCTGGGGAACGATGTTGCCTCCACTCGGCGATTACATAATGATCAGCATTAGAGAAATCTGAAAGTGAAAGTAGAGAATAAATGTCAGGCTGAATATGTTGCTCATTTAAATGTACCACCATGGCATTGTTGCTGTTTATCCCAAGGCAAATATTGAGGTCACAGCATCTACATATTTTAAAAACTGATTTTGTTTACTACAAGAGAAAGGCTTGGCAAAGGCTACGGACTGTTATTCACAGATATTGGTTATGTGTAGCAAGCACATGGTTATAATACAGTGTGTTTGTTTCTCATAGGTTTGTATTATGACTGTACTACGCCTATTTAACTGAACATGAGAAGTGTATTAGTACATATTATATAATGCATAATTGAATAGAACTGTCTGTCTGTCTGATTGTGTGTGTCTGTGTGTGAGCAAGCGTACGTGTGTGTGTGTGTGTGTGCATGTGTGTGTTTTGTGTGTATGTGTTTTGTTGTTCTTTAAAATGAAGAGCTCTCGCTGACTCATCATTTGATCCATGTCTTCTCTCTCCCTCCCCAACAGCGGCTGCCAAATGGACCCTCTATCTTGGACGACGGCGAGATCGACAGACAGAGGGAGGGAGAGATCGAACGGCAGAGGGCAGAGCTGGCCCAGCTGAAAGAGAGACTGGCACTCATGTGCAGACAGGTACAGAGATGCAAAGAGACCAAAAAAAAGAAAGATAGAGAGAGGGAGGAGAAGAGAGACGAGGAAATGAGGATAGAAGCCGCCAGAGCAGGTGAAAGAAAGTGTTAAATGAAATGAGGGCAAACACACAGGAAGAAGGAAGCAATCCAGAAAGAGAGTGCACACACATGCACGCCAGTGAGAAAGAGGGAGAGAGAGAGAGAGAGAGGGAGAGAGGGTGGGAGAGTTACTGGGAATTACACTGAGAAGATGAGAGCGAGGGAAAAGGCTCTTTTTTTCATGCAGCGGTAATTTGTGTGAGGTTTGCCCTCTTGTGGTCAGAGTGAACACTGCAACCAGTGTGATGTAAGTGGTTTCATTGGAAAGAGAGTGGGTGGGGAATACTGTCGGAAACTTACAGGGCACTTACAGGAAACGTACATATGTAGTAATAAACATAAACACCTCTTGCACATCCTAAGTGTTTATGGTGAGGGGAAGATGTCTACATTCTTTGTGGTGTGCTTCTTCACCATTATAATTTAGTCCTGCGTGGCAGGTGTGTCACACTTTGTCTGCTGTGTGTGGAGTTCTGTGTATGTCTATGTGTGTGTGTGTGTGTGTGTGTGTGTGTGTGTGTGTGTGTTTGTTTACGTGTGTTTTGTTGTGTAAGTACCAGTGAATTGGCATCAATGCACAGCTGTGTGTGTGTGTGCGTGCGTCAGAGTTCCTGTGTAAGCGCGTTAGCATCCACACGCAACTGTGTGCGTGTGTGCACAAATATGTGTGTGTGTGTGTGTGTGTGTGTGTGTGTGTGTGTGTGTGTGTGTGTGTGTGTGTTGATGTGTCAGCCATAGCGTTGTTTCTTTGATTTACTGAATCTGACGCCCTTCACGCAACTTGACGCCCCGTCCCTCTGTGGCTTCTTACAGGTGGGAGAAGTGGAGGAGCAACTTGCCGCTGCCAGACGGGAGGTGACCAAGTCAGAAGAAGCCAATCAGAAGCTCCAAAGGGATGTGAAAGAGGTGGGCTTTCGCTCCATACCTGAGTCTTTGAACCGACTGGTATTAGTTCTGTCAGCACCTGTATCCTTTTTCCTTCTCTAGATGCCAGGATCGAAAGGAAGAATCTAACTAAACTGTCCTCTGGCATATTGTCTGGCAGCCAAACTTTGTCAGATGTCTGCGGAATGTATTCAAATCAGGCTTCTATTGTATCAGCCCTCTGGCAGTTCCATGTTGCCACTGTTCAGTCTGGCAAATTAGAGAGACAGAAAAAAAACACCCACATCTATTCTCTCCCCATTATAAATCTGACTTGTTTTCTTCACTTCAAAGTACCTCTTGAATGAACCCCCAGTGACACTGTCTGATTCTACCATGCACCTCTCTTACCTTCTCACATGGTGAGCCTGACTCTTCACTTGGCTCCTGAGGTAAATGATAACCTCTCAGTCAGTTATTAACATTCTTTGAGGGCAGACTGTCTCAGAGGGTGACAGTGTTCCAAGATCAGTACATTTCCATGTGTGGTTTGGAGGCCCAGGAAGGCCACATGTTTATCAGGATCAGTCATTGTGTTGCATTCCATTGCTTATCGCACATCAGGGTCCTCTCTCTTTCTCTCTGCGCACTTTCCTTTTTGTCTTCCCTCTCATTTACTCTCTCTTTCTCTCTCTCACCCCCCACCAGGCCCTTTGCCAGAGAGAGGACATGGAGGAGAGGATAACTACCTTAGAACGCAGGTAGGCCTCAGGTGTTCTGTTTCTTCTAAAGCCTTCCTATCAGCTACAGTACAGATGCCACCTCCGTCAAAAAAACACCCCACCCTCACCCCACACCGTGGCCTCAGCTGCTGAAGTCCTTTTTGCATTCATGTGTCTTGTGTCCACTTCCTCTCTGGCCTGCAGGTACCTCAGTGCCCAGAGGGAGGCGACGTCCCTCCACGACATCAAAGACAAGCTGGAGAACGAGCTGGCCAGCAAAGAGTCCCTCTACAGACAGGTGAGCGGCCCCTTCTGGCTCCGACGCCCAGGGCTCAGCTCTGGGGCAGGGGGAGGGGTCATGGGTGATCGCCGTTGGAGACTGTGGTTGTTCTCCTTATATGTTACCGTGCGTTCAGACCAAGAGCGACCAAAGCTGCAACATCGACTTTGAATGGGGACGAGCGACTGCAGCGACCAAAACGACCACAGCGACCAGTGTCAAAACTTGGGCGATCAGAGTGACCAAAAAAAGTTAAAAACAGTTTAAACTTTATGCAAATTAGCTATGATTCGCTTCGGCTGCAAAACACTGACAACCAATCGGAATGCAAGTGTGCTTAGCTTGTGTGGATGTCATAAACGAAATCGAACGTTTGAATCTATCATGTCATGAGCGACTTGGGCGACAGAATTTTTTAGCAGCTGCATTTTACCGGCGTCAAAAGCGACTTTGCAGCTTTGGTCGTTCTTGGTCTGAACGCACAGTTAGTGTCCACGCGTTTGTGTGCCAGGATCTCTTTGATATACCTCAGAAGGTGTTTTTCTTTCCACAGGTTCAGTTTGTTAAGAGTCTTAAATCAAGTTTATGGTCCCTTTTCATATGTAAATGGATATGTTTGTGTCATACGTTGAGCAGTTTTGGCTGTATTTGTAAGCTTGCCATGAACAGACAAAAGAATGGACGAAAACACAGACAGTGGATGGCGGCTCCGTCCATATACATGTACTTTTTTAACGTTGAGCATAAGTGTCTGCCCAAAGGCATATAGACTTGACCAGTCCAAACTGACATATGCATACATACAGTACAGTACATACAGTATATCCACACGTACTTGTAATCTAAATGGAATAATAAGGCATGACATTCAGTTATGAAAGGCTTGATGATACCTGTGAATTGCAATAGGTTTGCTTTGACTTCATAACAGACGACACCTTCCAGAGTTCATTTGGTGTGACATTTCTATGTTATGTGTGTCATTGTGCACTTCTGAAATGATCAATCATATCTTTTCATAATTATCACAGCATGATTTCATGGAGTAGTCTTAGCCCATTAAAGCAGTAATGGTAAAGCTAGGAGCTGATGGACAACTCCCATCCACAGACCACAGACATTTCTCCCTCTAGTTCTGAGCAGGGAAGGGTCCATATCTGTGTGCCTCATTTGAGGGGAGGGCCCGTGGCCTCTCCTCCTCTCCTCCCGTTCACCCGTTCCCTTGTTCCGTTGTTCCGTGCCTCCACAGAGCGAGGAGAAGAACCGGCAGCTGCAGGAGCGGCTGGACGACGCCAAGCAGAAGCTGCAGCAGACCCTGCAGCGCGCCGAGACCCTGCCAGAGATCGAGGCCCAGCTCGCCCAGAGAGTAGCAGCACTCAACAAGGTCTCTCTCTCTCTCTCTCTCTCTCTCTCTTGCACTCTCTCTCTCCCTCTATCTCTCTCTCTCTCTCTCTCTCTCTCTGTCTCGGTGTTTGTGTATGCGTAAATAAGCATGTGTAAGAGATATGTGTATTAAGGTGCGTGTGTGCCTGTGTGGACATGTTTGTGTCAGTAATATAATTATGTTTATATGTGTGTTTGTGTCTCTGTATGAAGAGGCCTGTGCTTATTTTAATGTATGCCTTGGAGGCATATTTTTGATCATCTCGGGGCTCGGAGCACATGTGTGTGTGTTTGCGTTGGGTTCATACGCGCAGAGAGGGGCGCGCTTCCTGTTTAGTAATGGCTGTCCTCGTGTGCTGAGAGATGGGTGCATCTGAGCGTGCTCGAGTCTTACATAACGGCACGCCAAAGCATGTGTAATTATGCCGGCTTTATAGAGGAAGCAAAAAGAGCATCCGAAAGAAAGAAAGAAAGGCAAGAAAAATCGGCGCGCGTCCCTTTTGTTGTTTAGAGTTGAATAGAGGAGCGCTGTGTGACTCTCTCCTCCTTTCCCGTCGCCTAGGCGGAAGAGCGCCATGGCAACTTTGAGGAGCGCCTGCGACAGTTGGAGGCACAACTGGAGGAGAAGAACCAGGAGTTACAGAGAGTGAGTCACAGCCTCGCTTCCCTCCTCTCTCTCTCTCTCTCTCTCTCTGTCTCTCTCCCTCCATCTCTCTCTCTCTCTCTCTTGTTCTGTTACACTCTTTTTGTTGTGTTCTCTCTTTTTCTTTTCCCCCCTGCTCGTTTTTTGCTTTGTCTGTTCTTTGTGTGTTTCTTCGCACTCTCTGTAATGAGTTTTTTTGTCATTTGTTCTTCTTCTTTTTGGTTATGTCAGATTAAATCTCCCTGTCTCTACCTTCTCCCCCTCTCTCTCTATCTCTCTCTCTCTCTTTCTCTACTCTATGTTTTTGTTGTGCTTTCTCTTTTCCTCTGCACTGTACTCCTCACCTCTCTCTCTCTCTCTCTTTCTCTCTGTTTGCTCTTGCCTCTGAATCCCTCTTTCCTCCCTTTCCCTCCATCCCCTCCCTCTGCTCCCTTGCTTTTCTCTCTTCATTGCCAGTCAAGCATAATGCTCGGTATTCAACCCCTCCCCCCTCCCCTGTTTTTTCTCTCGCCCTCGTCCTCCTTACTCTCTCTATCTGTCTCTCTCTCTCTCTCTCTCGCTCTCCCGCGCTTCTTGCCTCCCCCAGGCGAGACAGAGGGAGAAGATGAACGACGAACACAACAAGCGTCTCTCGGACACCGTGGACAAGCTGCTGTCCGAGTCCAACGAGAGACTCCAACTTCACCTCAAGGAGAGGATGGCTGCTCTGGAGGAAAAGGTGCCCCACTCTGCTGCCTGATCAAAATGACCTACCTCATGTCAACATTGAAAGAAAAAAAAAATCACACAGTCCCCCAGTTCACATTTACACACAAATCATGCCATAACTCATATTAGTATACTGTACTTTAAATCTTTTTAAAAAAGGGTTTCTTGGCATCCAAAAAAGATCCCTCAAGGCCTCTACCAATGTTCTTCATAAAACCCTTCTTGCTATCTGTCTAAATGCGTTCCAGCTCTGTACAACTGGCCTGTGCCCTGGCATTGACAGTAATATCCTTCATATGGGAGATGGTGTGCAAGAAAGAACAGTGCGAGTTTTCAAAGAGCCCTAATGCATCATTCACCAGTCATGCCCTCTAAATGAAAACCATTATTCCAAGAGTGTACTTCAATCAGACATGCTCTTGATATCCACAGAGTATCATTTTTAACTGTGACATCCAGAGTCTCTTGCCAGACACAGCCAT
Organism: Sardina pilchardus; assembly: GCF_963854185.1. Taxonomy (NCBI): domain Eukaryota; kingdom Metazoa; phylum Chordata; class Actinopteri; order Clupeiformes; family Clupeidae; genus Sardina; species Sardina pilchardus. The sequence continues at coordinate 10,629,774 of NC_084996.1, read as the reverse complement.
GTGCTGGGCCTGTTAGTGTAGGCTATGGCAAATGAAGACAAGAGATGCCTTCTTCGCCCCCCGCCCCACTGTCTGCTTAACCTCTGAGCCCACACTGAAGTCCATTTACAAACCTGTGGTAGAGTGGAATGTTCTCCAAACGCTGTACAATCAAAATAAGAAAACTGTATACATCTATCTGTACACACTCACTCATAATGTGAAGTGTTGTTTAGACAAGCGTATTCCCAGGAATCCCGTACAGTGGAAGCCCGAGGTCGAGCGCAAGTCAAGTACGGCTCGGTCCAAAAAGAAGCTGTCAGCGTGGTGTTTGATTTTGGTGCTCACTGCGGGCAGGACTGGTGGAGGCCAGCTCGTTTTGAGGGCTTCTCCTTTGAGATCACTTTGCGCATTCCATCAGCAGACACAGGGCCAGGATGTTTTTCGCTGCCAGCCAGGCAGGATGGTGAAATGATTGAGTTGTTTTGTGTGCTTATTTTTTTTTTCTCTCTGCCTCTAGAATGCCCTGTCTGAGGAACTGGCCAACATGAAGAAGATCCAAGATGATCTCCTCGCAAACAAGGTGCCAGATTGTGGCTCTCTCTTTTTTTTGTCTTCATACACCACACGTTCTTTGTGGAAAGCCACAGACCAATGATTTTTGTTTTTTATGTTTATCTCTCTGTTTCTGTCTTTCTCACTCTCTCTTTGTCCATTTGCTCCCTCAGGACCAGCTTATTGCAGAGTTGGAGAGAATTCAGTTGGAGCTGGACCAATTGCGAGGAAGACCTGGCTCCGCCTACTCCCGGTAAGCCCCACCCCTATGATCACTCATCCTCTAGGTCACAGACAGACTGGAGTTGAAATCTTGGATAGCACAACACAGTGATGCTAGTTTGTTCTTTTTTCTTCTCCCCCCATCTTTTGTACACACACACACACACACACATAGAGAGAGAGAGACATGCACACACATACATTTTATATTCTTTATTTGATTTCACATTACAAGTCAAGTTTCATTAGGAATAGCCATTTGTACTGGTTCAAGGGAACAGGAAAC
>NC_084996.1:10443732-10623732 GCF_963854185.1 Sardina pilchardus | reverse complement strand
TTGCTGAGAAATGACAAGCATTCTACAGTATTTCAATAATACATCACCCGGCACTGATTATATTTGTCCTGACAGGCCGTAGTATTGTTGTCAGAGTTTTAATATAATCATTGTGTGGATGTGCCCATCATCAGCCAAGGCTGGCATGTTTGTAATATTAATCATTTGCTAGTTTGTCGAGTGTGTTGACTGTTGAGTACATTTTGTTTGTGTTTTTGTTTGAGTTTGTGTAGTATTTTGTGTGTGTGTGTGTGTGTGTGTGTGAGGCCCTGTGTATATATGTGTGTGTGTGTGTGTGTGTGTGTGTGTGTGTGTGTGAGGCCCTGTGTGTGTGTGTGTGTGTGTGTGTGTGTGTGTGTGTGTGTGTGTGATTCCATGTGTGAGTGCATGTGAGTAACCTCTGGCCTTCTCTTGACAGCATCCACACCCTCAGATGACCTTGGCACAGTGGACCCTCTGGGGCTGGCCAAGATGACAGGGACCGTGGAGAAAGGCCGGCGCAGCAAGAAGAAGTGGGTTACTGACCACACATCCATCTCTCTTACAGCTGTATATCTCAACCCCCCCTCCTCTCTCTCTCTCTCTCTCTCTCTCTTCATTTCTTCCACTCACTTGTGTTCTCTCCCCCTCTCTCTCTTCATTTCTTCCACTCGTGTTCTCCCCCTCTCCCTCTCTCTCTTTCTCTCTCTCTTTCTCTCTCTCTCTTCATTTCTTCCACTCACTCGTGTTCTCCCTCTCCCTCTCTCTCTCTCTCTCTCTTCATTTCTTCCACTCGTGTTCTCCCCCTCTTCTCCTCCTGTCACCACTCTCTCTCTCTCTCTGCACACCAGCTATGTATGTGAGTGCGTGCGCCACGCACACTGTCAAAATAGTCAAGTGTCTGAACAAGCAAACTGTGAAGCATGTACACTCGGCCCGGGGGCAGTAGGGGTGGGGGTGGGTGGAGGTGGGGTTGGTGGAGGTGGGGGTGGGTGGAGTGGAGTGGGTGTACGGCTGGTGCGAGTGAAAGAGCAGCGAAAGATGAATGATCCGAGATGGAATGCGCGGATAAGGGAGAGAGTGGATGGCAAACTAGTCTCTCAACAGCAGGTCACAGTCGGGTGGGTCTGGGCCTATTTGCTCACAGATTTGCTTCTTTTCTCCCTCTTGCTCTCTCTCTCTCTCTGCCTCTTTGTCTCTCTTGCTCTCTCTCTCTCCCTGTGTGACCCTCCCAGGCATGAGCTGCTGGAGGAGGCTTGTCGTCAGGGCCTGCCCTTTGCGTCCTGGGATGGCCCCACTGTGGTCTCCTGGCTGGAGGTAAGGCCTGCTGTGACCCAGCTCTACCTCCACAGCTGAAGGAGATATGTTTAGCTCTGCTGCTCTTTCTTTTCAACTCTCTTTTTTTACTCTACTATCTATCTATGTATTTATCTATCTATCTATCTATCTATCTGTCTAACTGTCTATCTGTCTATCTGTCTATCTATCTATTTATTTATCTATCTATCACACTGTATTTGTCTCTGTATTGGTCTGGACTTCTGTCTTATATACAATATGTTTATACACTTCTCATCTCCCTCTCTCTCTCTCTTTGCCTCTCTCTCCATCTCCCTCTCTCTGTGTCTCTCTTTTTCTCTCTCTCTCTCTCTTTCCATCTCCCTCCTCCAGTTGTGGGTGGGCATGCCGGCGTGGTACGTGGCGGCATGCCGTGCCAACGTGAAGAGCGGGGCCATCATGGCCAACCTGTCGGACACGGAGATCCAGCGGGAGATTGGCATCAGCAACCCGCTGCACCGCCTCAAGCTGCGGCTGGCCATCCAGGAGATGGTGTCCCTCACCAGCCCCTCAGCCCCCGCCAGCACACGCTCCGTAAGCCCCGCTAGCACACACACACACACACACACACAAGCACATACACACACACACACACACACACACACACACACACACACACACACATGCATGCATATGCGCACACACACACACACACACACACACACACACACACACATACAAACACATGCACCTGCACACACACACACACACACGCACATGCACATGCACACGCGCACGCACACACACACACACACACACACACACACACACACATACATGCGCGTGCACACACACACACACACATACACATGCAAAGACACATGTACCCAAGCACATAGGGTAGAGTGGGGCATGACCACATGTACAAATCCACTGACAGACACATATGCATACACACAGGCCAGGGCAGATGGAACAATCACAAAATAGTGATGCGCATGGCAGGCTAGAGGGCGAAGGCACATCTGGAGAGCTCACACACCCAGACATCCAGATGCTCTCACTTTAGCACGAGCAGTCTTTTTACATTTGCTTTTACTTGGTCAGATCTCCTTTACAAAACACCTCAAGCTGCAATTCAGAGCCATGATTCCCTTCTAGGTGACACCTTGAAAACTGTTCCTGTCTAGCTTGTTTCATGTTGTCTTTTTTTCTCCCCCCTTTTGTCTTGATTGATGGCCTGGCCTGCCTCCACCACCTGTCCTGCCAACTCACCAGTCAACCAGTAACGTGTGGATGACTCACGCCGAGATGGAGTCTCTGACTGCCGCCACCAAACCAGTGAGTGTGCTAACCAGGGAATGTGACCTCTTGACCTCTCTGGTCCTTCTGGGGTGGACCTGAAGGTCAAGGGTGACAGTCTTAGGAAGTGGGCCTAGTGTGGGGGTTTCATGGCTTCGTGAGAGGCTGGAATAAAGGTTCTTTAAATGCCTATATGAAAAAAGGTTCTTCGCTGTTGAGTGTTGAGAGTCTCGTTTTTTTGATCTACGTAGAACCGCGGGTGTTCCCAGAAGAACTGTCCCATTATCTTCTCAGGTTTCCGTAGAAGGTTTCCATTAAAACGTTCTTGATTGCAAAACTGCTTTTTCATGGATTGTGTGTATACTCCAGTCCGTACCATTACCGCCAGCTACTGCTGCGAGGGAATTTAGCCCCGAGTGAGCTCACTTACATAGGCCAAGACAAAATGGAGTCCAGATTGCGACGTCTATGCCCCTGTGTTTTTCCATGGAGCGTGTCTCGCGTTGCACCGAACAGATGGATTGTGAGCGCGTACGCACGTCAGTTTGAACTGGAGGAGATGAAAGCCATGCCACTGAAACTGCAGCATCAGAGCTCTTCCACAGGGTTCAAACAGATAGCACATGGGATGGGGATGGAACCAGTTTAGCCACACTAAGTGATTCAAAGCAAAGGCAGAGTTGGAAATGACTGTTGACAATATTCTCTCTCTCTCTCTCTCTCTCTCTCTCTCTCTCTCTCTCTCTCTCTCTCGTTCTCTCTCTTTGTCTCTCTGTTTTTTCTTCTCTCTCTGCTTTGTTTTCTGCTCTCTCTGATGTCTTCTTCTACTCTCTTTTTTTATTTCTCTCTCTCTTTCTCTCTCTCTCTTTCTCCCATGTTCTGTGTGTGTGTGTGTGTGTGTGTGTCCGACTAGGCCTTGTTGAGCATCTTCTTCTGCCCCCTCGAGTTTCTGTTTCGTTGTACACTGCTTCCGACTAATGACCCGTTCACTAACAAACTCTTCCTCCCTCTCTCTCCTCGTCGCTGCTCCGACCTCGCTCCTGCGCTCCGTGTGTCTTTCCTGCTCCCGCTCTTCCCCCCTCGCTTTCCTCCGCTCTCTCGCTCTCTGTCTCTCTCTCTCTCTCTCTCGCTCTCGCTATCTCTCTCTCTTTCTATCTCTCCATCTCCTTCTCTCTATCTCTTCTTCATATCGCCGTGCCCCTCCCCAGGAGCTGAAAGAGATCAGCTGGGATCAGGTATGTCAAGGACGATTATCTTTTAATTAAATCAGTAACAAGTCCAACTGTTTTTTAAAAAGCAGAGCCTGTGAGGCATGTTACAGCATCTCACTTCGCATTCATTCATTCAGCGTTCGCTGTTTATGGCTCACGTAACTATTTCGAGTCTTACGAAACATCCTCACTCTCTCTTCAGTTTTTGTTCTGCTTGAAATGAGAAACATGTGATGGAAGATGCCTATTGTCTATTATGTTTTGAAAATGCATTGTTTTACATTGTTTTGAATTTCTTTCCCTCTCCCCCCCCCCCTCCCTCGGTGCCAGATCTTGGCCTATGGCGACATGAACCACGAGTGGGTGGGCAACGACTGGCTGCCCAGCCTGGGCCTGCCCCAGTACCGCAGCTACTTCATGGAGTCTCTGGTGGACGCCCGCATGCTCGACCACCTCACCAAGAAGGAGCTGAGGGGCCAGCTCAAGATGGTGGACAGCTTTCATAGGTGCGCGCGGTCTGCTTTAGATTCGTTCTGTCTGTGCTTCTCTTTCTCTCTGTCTCTCTCACACACACACACACACGCACACACGGGCGCGTTCTCATTTTCTAGTGTAACTTTTTTTTTACTCTTCATGCATGATTTCTCTCTGATTCTCTCTCTCTCATACATACACACACACACACACACACACACACCATTCCCTTTCAACATATTTCTTCCTGTCAGTTATTTTCTCGCACACTATCTGTCTTTCTCTGTCTCTCTGTCTGATCAGTATCTCTCTCCTCTCTCTCTCTCCTGTGCTCCTTCTCCTGACACATGGGTTGCTGTTTCCCACACTCTCTTGGCTGGGTTACCTTCCTGCCTCTCTCACCCTCACTTTTAGCACCTTCTCACTGGTTCTCACTTGGCAGACTGTGTGAATATGCATGGGTGTGGAGGAGGGGGAGAGGTTGGTGAAAGTTTGGGACTGCGGTAGCCATGCTGAGGTGTGTGTGAGAGTGTGTGTATGTGTGAATGTGAGTGTGTGTGTGTGTGTGTGGGGGGGGGGGGGGGTGTATGTGTGCCTGTGTGTGTGTGTGTGTGTGTGTGTGTGTATGTGTGTGTGTGTGTGTGTGTTTCAGTGTGAGTGTGAGTGTGTGTGTGATCCTAGTGTCATGTTCTCTCAGGTGGGTGCCCCAAGGATCGTCTTCACCCCCTCACTCCCACTGAGCACCTAGGGTCACCAAGTCAGCTCCACTTTGTATAGGCGTGGCCTGCTGTAATGAGTTTGCTTGACTCTGTGACCTCCTCTGACCTCTTGACCCCTTGACCCTGACTAACACTCTCTCTCTCTCTCTCTCTCCAGGGTCAGCCTGCACTACGGCATCATGTGCCTGAAGCGCTTGAACTACGACCGCAAAGAGCTGGAGAGGAGGAGAGATGAGAGTCAGCACCAGAACAAAGGTCTCGTCCCACCTCAGTGCCCATCCCTAGCTTCTAGCCATCTACACACCCACCCACCCATCCATCCATCCATCCATCCCTTTTCCTCTTCTTGTCTTTCCCTGTCATTTCTCTCTAATTGCTCTCTCGTTCTCATGAGATTCGGGGCCCTGGAGGGGCCGGGGGTGGTGGGGGGTGGGGGGCGGGCTCCAGGTACAAACATGTAATCCTTGCCGCTGGGTCCTCTGCAGGCTTGGGCAATCGTTAATGGGATGAACTAGCGCAGTTAGTGAACTTTAAAAGTAGAGATTATGTTGAAACTGCTTTAATGTCTAGGTTTTACCAGCACCTCCGGCCAACTGTCTAAAACGCCACGTTCATCTTCTTTTGGACAAAAGCTCTGAGTTTGATTTAGAGTTTGGTTGCTAAAATCACTGTTTGCTGGTCTGGCTTTGTGGTAATGGCTGTATCTGTAAAACATTTGTTAACGATGGTGTAAAGCTCGGCCATGTGTGGAGACAAATTACACTCTATGGCTGGCACGCAACTCGGATGATTGGGCTGGAAAGAGAGTAAAGGGGGGGAATAATAACCTCTCAGCACCAACATTACAAGCTTTGGCAAGCATTTCATAAACCTTTCATATGACCTGCAGGTAATGACATTTAGGGGGTATTCACATCTGCCTTGTTTAGTTCGATGAAAACGAACTCAAGTTCGTTTCTTGCTTGGTTCGGACCTTTTTGACTGGTGTGAATACAATCACTCGAACTCTAGTGCGGACCAAACAAGCGGACCGAGACCCAGCTGAGGAGGTGGTCTCGGAGTGGTTCCTATCGAACCCTGGGGCGGTTCGTTTATGGTGTGAAAGCAGACCGACCTCGATCCGACCCAGTTACAGAAATCTACCTTTTTTGGATTTGACAAGCTCCCGTAGTTTTTGCGCATTATGGGAAATGTAGGATAGCTCCGTGACGCACAACAGCTGTAAGCAGCAGTGGGCTAACGCTTTTTTGGCAACAATAATTTGATTTTGCATCTCCTACCCGTTCCGTCTTCCGTAGGCCTGCTGTTAGCATGTTGGACACACATGAGAGCTCTTCTCAGCTGTTTTGTTGCACGTCTTCGTCGTTGCCAAATTACGAGCATCATATTGTTAAACTTGCATCAAACGGTCTTGACGCTCAAGCACTTCTGCAAAGCTGTAACTGTATAAACTATATTGCTAGGATAATAACGAGTACAGTACGCAAACATAGTATTTACGTGGGCCAACTTTGACTTTGGCTTCCTATTCTTCACCCCACCTACACGTTTACCAGCCAATGGTTGAACGACCTTAGCACATGTGCTTTTGTTTATAAATTCTGGTCCGGTTGCAATTAATCACGGTGTGAAAGCGAACCGCACTAAAAAAGAAAAAAAGGAAAAAAAAATGGTCCGGACCAAATAAGTGAACTAACGGACCTTCCTGGTGTGAATACGCCCTAGATAATATGTTGAAGTTAGCGATGGTTACAAAGGAGTTTTGGAAGTGCGGCATTTCCAGGAAAAAGTAACCCATTTTGCGCATTTGTCATTTTTTGTGTGTGTGAATTTGTTTGAGTGTGCACTCATGCGTGTGTGTGCGTGGGTGTATGCATGTATGTATTTGCATTTGCTTGTGTTTGTGTATAATTGTGTGTTTATCTGCGTGTGTGTGTGTGTGGGTGTGTGTGTGTCTGTCTGTCTGTCTGTCTGTGTGTGTGTGTGCGTGCGTGCGTGCGTGCGTGCTTTGGATTGTTTTCCACAACACAGATGTGATGGTGTGGTCCAACGAGCGCGTGATGTGCTGGGTCCAGAGCATCGGGCTGAAGGAGTACGCCGACAACCTGACGGAGAGCGGCGTGCACGGAGCCCTGCTGGCCCTGGACGACACTTTCGACTACACCGACCTGGCCCTGCTGCTCCAGATACCCAATCAGAACACCCAGGTAGCGCCAGCATCCAGTCATCAGCCAATCGGGGAACTCACAGATGCAAAACACATGTGTCTGTAGCTCAAGTAGACCCAGTGGCACCAAGGTCTTGAGTATACAGCCTAGGAGCAGACACACTGCTCAACTGATCTATTCAAGGATTCAAAGATTGTTATTTGTCACACTGGTCACCTAGAGCAGATAACATTATAAAATATCTATATTTGAAATGAGTTGCTCAACTTCTTCCTATGCAGTTGTGTCCTGAGGGATCGCAAACTATTTATAAAGATCCATGGTCCATGTATTTTTACAATTTTTGTGTGTTTACAATCTGGATGTACTGTATGATTTCGACTGGGTTTGTGCCAGGATGTTTCAATACATCTGTATGTGATGTAAGTCACTACTAGTGCAATCATTACATGGTTAAAATGTATGTAATGTGTGCACGGCTGATTTGAGATAGAAAATAAACAATGATAGTAAATAAACAATGATAAATGGGCCAGTTTTGACTGTAGACACCATTGATTATGAATATTGTAGTTTTTGACCTTATCCTCACTACTCCCTTGGGGACCTACCTCTTACAGGCACGACAACTTCTGGAGAAGGAGTATAACTCACTCATCACCATGGGAACGGAGAGGAGACCAGATGAGGTAAGATGCTCTAGATGGGGATGACCAGTGACAGGCCAAATCATGCCATAGTGGTTTAGCACCGCACCACTGATTCATGTTCATGCAAATTCAGCGGTTGGAGTGTTTTCATGCCACTTGCCAAGTGAGTTGTTTACTATGCAGATGATGTAGGCTCTTAAGCAAGTTCAGACGAGAGCATGGCTCGGAGGGGAGTAAGGCACTATAGTTATGGGAAATGTCGTGAATGACTGGGGTGTGCCGGGCTCTGTCAACACTCCTTTTTTTAACTCTTTCAATCTCACTCGTTACTCACTCGTTCCTCTCTGTATAACTCTATCAATTTCCCTTTCTCTACCTGCTGCCTCTCTCTCTCTATCTCTTTCTCTCCCATTCTCTCTCTCTCTCTCACTCTCGTTCCCCTCGGCCCAGGATGGCACAAAGACATTCACACGCTCGCCGTCGTGGAGGAAGATGTTCCGGGAGAAGGACCTGCGCGGCGTGACCTCGGACTCCTCGGAGACGCTGCCCGCCAACTTCCGTGCCTCGGCCATCTCCACGCCCTCGGTGACCCTGCGGAAGGTCCAGAGCGAGGGTGAGGATGGACAGACGAGCTCTAGTCCCGCTCAGACGACGCACAAGCGCTCACACACACTTCTGATCGGTCTCAGTGAACATAAAACATAAGGCATCCTTTCTATATAAAAGCCCAACAGCCAGAAACGTTTTCTTACGCAGCCAGACGTTTTTCTGGTAAACCAGGGGTCTCCCCGGGATGCCTATGTGGCGCCCGCAGTGCACTTTCTAAAAATAGCCAACAACTTGTGTGTTGGAAACAAGTCGTCTGCAGATCACACTCTAAAAACTATTTCCGTTGTGAAGTTTTTAATACTGTAGATACTTAAAAATTATAGCTAGGTTAAATTTTAGCCTTTGGCTCCGAATCACATTCCCATTCCCATTCATTCTTTAAACAAGAGATGATATAATCAAGGACTAGAGATGATATAATCCAGGCCTCTACAAAAAAAAGGGAAAAGTTGTGGGAGCAAGTGAGTAGTTGAATGACAATTTTCATTAGCCTAGACATCTAGACGCACCTTAGCGGCAACAAACATTTTTTGCCTAGCGGGATGGTCTAGGGTCGCACCGTTAAGGCCAAGCCAGCGTTCGGCACCAAGTCAGCCTGTCCAATCAGAATGCTCTATCTGTGTACGGAGTCCTTGAGCCCGCCTTAGCTCACCTTCGGCTTCCGATATTGACGCCAGGGGGCTTGACCATGCGTCCTCGTTCGACGAGTTGGGTGTGAGACCGTGTTGCAACAACCATAGAGAACAACGAAAGATGGATGAGGCTAACGAAACGCGCTCGTTTGAATCGGCTTTGGAAGAATTAGACTTGGGCTTTTTTATTTGAAGGTTGAGCAGAAAGAAGCACTCAAGTCATTCATTTTAAAAAAGGATGTATTTGCCGTTTTGCCGACCGGCTACGATTGGTCACAAGTGCTGGCCTATTACATGCAGAGTAGTTTGAAAGACACCGGTTCATCCCATCCACAGGCTTCAGCTCTGTGAATGGTCTGACCTAGACTATACATTTCTGTATAGTTTGGCTTGCCTGGCTAAATTTCATATTAGCTATTCTGAATAGCGGAAACATTTTAGAATTGTAGTCAGTAATATTGTTTATTTTACTGTCTATGGGGGGAAAAAACCAAGCGGCTCTGGGAGCAGTTGGACCCGGAAAAAGCATCATCCGCACATTATTGTATCATGAATTAACAACCAGAATTAAGTTCTTTCATAAATGGTGAGAGAGACTCAGTGAGTTTATTTTTTAAGTAACTAATAACAACTCTACATTTTGGGGTCTAAAGCATGACTATCAGCAACACATACCGCAGTATGACAAGGGCTTGTTAAAATAATGGTTGTTAAACAGAGCCTTCATGACAGAGCTGAGGTGATCTGACACCATGCACAGCACATGTTTAGTGATCCCCACCCCAGATTATGGGTGTTCAACTGAGGAAAGGCGAATGCCTGTGTATGTCTATTTTTTGACATTGTTAAATTAATAAAATGAAACTTTGCCACCAACTAGAAACGGATAGTTCCTCAAACAAAGCTGTAAACAGTTTTTTTTTGTGCTCTCATTTTTCTGTTCCTTATAGTACACAGAATTTTCAGTAATCAGTATTTTGTTATTGTGGCCTTTTTATTTGCAGTAGCTAATAGCTGTTTTCATATGTCTGAGATATTGTGTGTTGTGTTTGCAGTATGCAGTCCTGTCCGTAGTACAGTATACTGAAATGCAGTGTTTTGAGAAATAATGTTTGAAATATCTTGGAACAAAAAGCAATAGTACTGTATGTTAAAATCATCCTACTGGAGGCGACAGTGGGTTTGGTTGAGGATAGCATATGATAAACTTGAGGGCTCCTTAAAAAAAAAAAAATCCATTTGCAAAAGTGACAATCCTTCTAAATGCCTTTTCTCACTTTACAAGAGACATTTGGCATTTGGGGCACTTTGTGGTTTGTGGGTTTTGTTTAAATGTTCCCTGGCTTCAGAGAACAGCTTTAACCCATCAGAAAATCTGTGTGGTAGCATATGGATCATTGTAATAATTGTGCTCTCTCACGCACATGCCCTTTTTTATGTACCTCCCTCTCAATTTCATCTAATTCAGTAATATGTGTTTACAGTCATATCGTAGCACTGCCAAATGTTGCTACTTCTCTGTTTTGTCAATTAAGTGCAATTCATTTTAGCCATCACTGTATAATGCATAAGACTATTGCCAATGTATAATTACAGACATTACTGACCGCTAACCCTCTCTTCCTCTCCGCTAGTCAACTCTGGCCCCAGGGGCGAGTCTGGCTCCGTGAGGACATACTCTTGCTGAGAGGCAGGAAGGTGAGCTGCCCTTTCTGACTCTTGCTTTCTCCTCCATTACTGCACACACACCACATTCACGCACGCACGCACGCACACACACACACACACACACACACACACACACACACACACACTCACATTCACACATACTCACACACACACATACACAGACACACACACACCTCAGCATGGCTACCGCATTCCCAAACTTTCACACACACACACACACACACACACAACTGAGCTCATGCTGTCAAGGAGACAGGACTGTTATGTTTATGTTGTTGTTTTTGTTGTTTCTAGTGGAACTATGGAAGGAATGTCATGTGTTGGACATTGTTGTTGGGGTTGTTGGGGTTTCATCCCCTTTAATGTTGCTGAGCCCGAGGTTATTGCTTACGGTTTACTGAGTATGTCTGTTTATGTGTGTGTTAAAGAGAGACAGAGAAAGAGAAAGACAGAGACAGAGAGAGAGACAGAGACAGAGATTCCATGCGTGTTGGGGTGCAATATATAGTTGCGGATCCCAGTGTGAGTTGAAGTCGGGTCAACATCCAGTTGAGCTGAGCATTCATAAAACCATTTCTGTGTTTGTCCACAGGTGTCGCTGTTGCCACGGACCCCCACAGGAGTCTGCTTACATTCATTCATGGAATTCACAAAAAAATTACAACAAAAAGCAGAGAAGCAATGAGTCTATTTATAAATATCAAATCTATCGGTCTGACCATTCTGCAATAACAGGACAAGAGAATGAAGAGGGAGAAAGAGATGGAGCAATGGGGAAGATATGAAAAAAAATAACGTCAGAGAAAAAAAGGATACAGATGGATACAGAAGACGTGAAGAATGTATAAATATATATATACATTGAGCGAACAAGAGAAGAGTGTGTGATTGAACTTGGAATGGTAGGAGGGAGACAAAAAAAAACGACTGTTTTATCTTTCTCTCTATTGTTCTTTTGTCACAATCTGTGTTTGTGCTGATGATGACCTCGAGTGGCGTCCATTGTGACTCAACCTTGTTTCTCTCTTTTCTTTTTTTTCCCGTTTCTATGGTGCCGCCATAGTTCTCGTTTGTTTATGATTCTTGCGTTGAAGCTCCATCAGAGTGCTGCAATAAGAGTGCATCCCCACTCCACCCCCCTAGCCCCCCCCCCCCCCAGGCCCCACCTCACCTATGCTATCGGCCATTGTGGCTCAAGCTGGAGATGGCAGAGCACAGGTCGTTGGGAGAGCGGTTAGGCTACTCTCCTCGCTCCATCCCCAACCGCAAGTGGCGAGGGAGAGCGGACGTGCTTCGTGGACACTCTGGTGCAGTCCTACGTGGGGGTCGAGTGTGGACTCTTGTTATAGGCTGAAGCCACTGAGACAGAACAGCAACCTGGTTTGCACAGTTGCAGAGGGGAGGGGAGGAGAGGGGAGGGGGGGCAGTTGGGCCAGAGTGCTTAGTCTCTGATGTTTTTGAAGCTCCTCAATGACCAACTCTACCTATTTAACAGTATGGGCATACTGAATATGCATAGCAGGGGCCTGCAGCTCGGATTGTAAGGGTTCTCATGTGTACGGTCCTGTTGCCTGGCCAATGATTCAGATTCTGGAGAGGAAAAAAAACAGCGCGGTCAAATCTTTAGAGATTTTGGTTGATAACTATAACAAACAATGCTAGATGCAGCTGAGGTTTATGTTTAAAAAAAAAATAGGGAGGGTGGGGGGGGGGGGGGCATCAAACGAGCTTGGCGGCCATGTTGGAAAGGTCTGTGTTAGCCTTTGGTCACATGGCAGGGCAGGGAGATCCATTTGTTTACAGCATGATGAAAGATTGGAATGATGAGCGGACAGGAAGAGAGGGAGGGACCGAGGGAGAGAGAGATAAAACAGACTGCGTGATCTGGTGAAAAAATAATAATAACAATGAGAGCAGAGATGTCCTAATTCACAGAGTAACTTTACCCATGCAAGCCATAACAGAAAACAGGTGGTAAACAGGGAGCAGAGACACAAGGACAGAATAGACTCGGCTGACGGAAAATGTTTAGCTTCTGTGTTGCGATGCATGTCAAACAACCAAGATGACAATGGAAATAACATTTTGGTGGAGAAGACAATGTGAATTTAAAAAAAAATAAAAAATAAAAAACATATATGTATAAATTAAGATACAAGGATGAGCTTGGGGAACAATTTGTAAAATGTGTGTATTTTCATTTTTATTTTTTAATTTTTATGATAACTATATTTATTTTCTTTATGTATGTATTGAATAACTGTATGTACATGTTCATTTAATACTTAATTATGACTGTAATTTAATTTTATCTAGTTTAAAAAGTAAATATGAAATATAAAAAAAACATGGTCATTAAAAATATGCTACTTGTATGTGTAAATTTCAAGAAACCAATTGTGTTATGATTTAAAGGAAACCTTAATACTGATCAGGATGACAGTGATTCAAACCGAAAAATGACGTCTGCAAAATAAACATTGATGATGACGATGAGTTGATGATTAAAAAAATAAAGTGCTTCAAGTTCTACTGCAGCTCCTTTGCAGGTGTGAGCCTTTAATATGTACACGTGTGAGAGTTTGTGGTGCGTAGTACAGTATGTACAGAATGTGGCATGTCACGCTATTTCCAATAACACTGCGGCACACTGTTTTATTTCACTTCATAATTTACTTTATACTATTTTGTACTAGTTGTTTACAGCTACATGCTGTATAAAAAAATTCAGGTAAACAAGTAAACTAGTAAACTAGTTGTCGCAGTGCCACGTAGACTTTTGGATTCCACCATTTCCATTTAGGACACTGCTCCATCTCTGCAGAGTTCCGTGTTTGAGTCAGCAGAGGGGCAACCAGCTTTTTGAGGTCATTTTGACTCTACGCAGCTGTGTTCTGTCACTGTCGTCATTCCAAATCTCGCTTTCTGAAGTCACACAGTCAGACAGACAGACATCTCTTCGTTTGTGGCTGCTCGGGAGCTCACAAATACATGTGATGTCACCGAGACCCTGTGCCAAGTAAGCCATTAGTTTTCAACAATGTGTCAATCAAGCATGCTTGTTGTAATTGCTACCAGCATAACAGTGAAACGAGAGAGAGAGAGAGAGAAAGAGGACCTCGCCAAGAGCAGTCAAGCGGGTTTTGAAGAGAGACAAAAGTGTGCTTTCGTCCACGGGTCACCAATCGGGATGTTTATTGGCATGGAATTTTCCATTCACTGGAAAAGACAACTGCTGGCAAATTCATTTTCAGACTCCTGGTCTGAGAGTGTGGGATGGGGGAGGCATTCAGCGTCTCCAAGACTCAGCTTGCATACAGTCTATATGTAGTTACATAATCACACATTTCAAGGAATAGATCTCACATATGATACATATACAAACACACATATATATATATATATATATATATATATATATATAAATCAATATATTAATATAAAAAAGTTTTCATGCTGATATACTAACAAACACAAATAACTTAAAGAGTACAAATAGTAAACAAAAATACAAAAGGTCTTACATTTTGAGCCTCTAATACATATAATATATAATGATAGTATTTTCTCTTAAAAGTCCCAGTAATGAGGTTATGTTGTTTTCTCGTCGTTGTGCTGAGATAGCATTAGGTTGATGGAATGACAGATGTAGCTTGTGAAAGGGTTGGTGAAAATGAGAAGAGCAGGCTAGACACATTAGTGAGTGAGAGAGAGAGAGAGAGAGATGGGAGAGAGAGAGAGAGGAGAGATAGAGAGAGAGCAGGAGAGACGGGAGGATCTGAGGAATCTGATAGTTGACACAGGAATAGCATCTGGATATGAGTTTTGCTCTGAACGCAAGTGCAGACATACAGACGTGGAGATGCCCTCACACGCGGGAACCCAGTTGTCCCCGGGGACAATACTCTATCTTTCTCTCTTTCTCTATCTCTCTTTCTCTCTCTCTCAATGCATCTTTCCTTTCCTTCAATCATTCCCACATCATCTTTCACAGTCTCAACCCACCTGCCTCCCTCCTTTCTCCCCTCCATCACTTTCTCTCTCTCTCTCTCTCCGGTATCTCTTTTCCTCCACCACTTCTCTCCATCCCACCCCTCCCCACCCCACCCCACCCCACCCGCTTCATCCTTTCCCCGCCACCCTCACTGGCGGGCTCCTGGTGGCCCGCGACAGCACGCACACGCACGACGAGTTGATGCGGATCCAGCTCCAGCGGCGCCGCTTCTCGTCGCCGGTGAGCGCGCGCACGTACGACTGCTTGGTCTGGCAGCTGCTGTTCCACTGGCGCTTGTCCACGCCCACGCAGCCTCCCGCCGCCTGATCGCCCGCGCCCGTGCCGTTGGACGAGGAGGCGGCGCCGCCGTGCCCGCCGTGCCCCGGGTGGTCCTTGCGGCAGCTGGTCTCGTAGAAGTACTGCTTGATGGAGCCGCTCAGCGTGGGGATCTCGGGCACGATCTTGACCGTGTTGGAGGAGAGGTCGATGGCCGTCTTCTTGTCCGTCACCCAGTCGCTGCGCTCGGCGCACATGGACAGCTCGTGGCTGTGGTGCTGCACGGCGGCGCTGCGCCGCGTCCTCCGCCGCTTGGACGCGCTCCCCGAGACGTCCTTCCCGTCCCGGGCCGAACCCGCCGCCGTGCCCCCCTCCTCCTCCTCCTCCTCCTCCTCCTCGTCGTACGCCCAGTCGGCGTCCTCGGCTCTCGGCGCGGCGGCGGCGCCCTCGTGCCCCGCCAGCAGGTCTCTCTCCAGCATGAGCAGCAGCGGCGGGTGCTTGGGCGGCAGCGGCGACGAGGAGAAGAGCACGCGCGGGTGCGAGTCCAGGAACAGGAGGTCGTCCGTGTCCAGCAGGCCCCCGTCGGCGAGGCTCGGACCCGACCCCGTGAACACGCCTCCTCCCTGCGTCTCCTCCGCCGGCGCCGCCGCGTCGCTCGCGCTGCTCACCTCCTGCGCTTGGCGCTTCTCCGTCGCTGCCCTCCCCGTGTCCGGCGTCGGCTGCGGTCGACCGGTGCTGGACTCGGGGGTGCGAGCGGTGCTCGGTGGCGTGCTGCGACGAGCCGTCTCCGCTTCTAGTAGTCCTGTCTCGCCGGAGCGCTGTGCGTCCAAACTGTCCGTCTGGTCCTGTGAGCCAAACCGACTGAGCGTTGGTCTGGAGTCCAGTGATGTGTGGTCCTCGCGGTCACCGCGGTCCCCTTGGCTTTTCAAACCGTGCGTTTTATAGTCCCTAGTGTCCCGTTGCCTGCTGCTTTGGTCATTACTACTGGCCTGCAGCTCCGACTCGCCAAGGTTTGCGTTGCTCTTCAGCAGAACTTTAGCTTTCAAAGGTTTTTGATTGAGCCTCCTCTTGGCCGTTTGCTCCCTCTGCTTCTTGTAGGGCAGTGAGTTTACGTCCTCCAAGGTGCTCTGAACGTGGTCAACTGCTCTGTGCTGGGAGGCTTCTCCCTCCTTCCTGGCAGCCATATTGTAGTCCTTTTGCAAAACATTACTATGGAAACTATTGTCCACAGGCACCTGTACGGGAGTGCTCGACCCAGCCTCCAAGAAACTGCTGTTGCTGCTATCCGGGAGGAGGTGGTTGTCAAAGCTTTGGCTAGAGTCCGTCGTCGCGGCAGCAGCAGCAACAAGCCTGGGCAGAGGGCTTGGAGGGAAAGGCAAGGCCGAGGCAATCACCATGGCAACCAGAGGAAGCCAGTGCATCACTCCCAGGACGTATCAACTGAATGAGAGGACAGTCAGGGTAGGAAGAAAAAGAGAGGGAGAGAAAAGAGAAAAGTTATCACATACAGTTGCATGTGGTACAGAATTGTAGGATAAGTATATAGTATACTGTAATAGCGCTGGTTTATCATACTGTACAAACATCCTGATACAACAGACACATCTGGAGGCAATGGCGCATTTCCACTGAACATAACATAAATACCAGGCTAGCTAACAAAATGCTAAGCACAAACCACTAGACGTGTGGAAAGGCCCACTAAACGAAAAACCAAACATGACTGTGGCATCAGTGAAGAGGCCAGACAATTGCAAAACCATATATGTTTTCAATAAATGCAACCAGAGCAATGTAGAGTGGGAAAAGTGTGTACCACATAAAAAAGATCCATGAGAAAATTCCCTTAAAGACTTCAAACGTGACTTAATTTTATGCTTGTAAGCCTCATTATTGTTGCAGATGAAGCATGTCCCCTCTACTCTGAAGATGGATGAGAACTACTCATGGACACAAAACCGGCCAGAACATTCCATTTGACGACCACACACAGGCCATAGGAGACCGATAGACCTCTAATGCAATGCAGGGTTGCTGCTTTTTTCCTTTGATTGTGAACAAAAATGGGACAGTCAAGCAGGGCACAAAGAGCTGTGCTGAAACCAGACCCACGTCAACACTTCCAGTCTCACTTGTCTTGCGTGCTCTGCTCTCTTTCATGTTGACTGGCATGAACTGATATTGGTGGAGTGACTCTGTCAACATCGGTACCATAATTTACTGACTATTAACCGCAGTTTATACACTGGTTCTGCAACATTTCTTCAGCTGCGAGGTTAACACAAGAGGATAGTCTATGCATGAAAATGTCTTTTCTTCCTTCCTCTTTATGATTAAAGCACCATTCTGATTTACAGGGTTGTTGGGCACTGCAGTTAACACGCAGGTGAAGTTCATACATATATATTTTTGAAAACACTGTCCTGAGGGTTATACACACTGTGGCTAATTCAAGAAGTGCATCTCATTATTACAATACCACCGATACATGCAGTTACCACTACCACCACTAGAGGGCAAGTGACACCATGCTATATAAATCAGATTGTTTTCAAAGTGAATACATTTTTCAATTTCACTGTCAAAGGGGCTGTATTACTTCCAGTGGGATATAGAATGATTTGGTATGCCAATATTGGTCAATATTAAACACATTCTTGTCTTTCCTTAATGAATTACTGACACAGTTCCCCTTGCAGTCCACACCAATAAAACCCTGCACAATACTGAAGTGCACAAAGGAGACCAAAGAAAGACGGACAGATGGAAAAATGAAAACAAGCAACCAAACAAGCAAACAAAGGAAGAGACAATGAATGAACTCACAAGACAATTACCGGTAGACTTTTTGGAACATCAATTGTAATCTAAGCTTTGAACATCAGAAATCTAATTGTAAGCTCACACCCATCTTTTCCTGGGTTCCTTGGCCTCAAATCAAAGCCAGGTGTCAATCACTTGTTGTTGTGTTGAGAAAAGAGGGTGGGAGGTGACAGGTAAGACTAAGCTTTTTTTTCTCTCCACAGGAGGAATGCCCAGAATGCTAGTGATGTTGACTCACAGGGTAGCTTCCCTCTGGTTCTCTCCCGCACAGAGGCAAAGGACAAAAGGGACTTGCGCGTAACGTCACGGAGGGATGACAAATCAAACGGCATAAAAGATAGCTGATCTGATGAGAGTAGTGGAAACAGAAAGTCCAAAACGTAGAGATTGCACAGAAAATATCAGTACCTCTGAAGGAAACATTTGATACACTCACAACAACGACTGAATAGACAAGCGAAGGGAAAGAGCAAGAAGCGAAAGAGACAAAACAGACTGGGAGAATATCAGAAATGTAGCAGAAATGGAAGCGATAGACCACTCACTACAAGCTAAGACATCCATTAAGCCAACATCAGTCAATGAAACTGAAGTCTTTCTGCTAGTTATTCTTCTTTTACACAGAACAACAGGGCCTAAGCTGTTAACGATCTGAAATTATTTCAGATCCTTTGCCCTCAACATAGCAACCAGCCTGGTAAGAACTGCAAAAACCTGGAGGGTGAAATTAATTTGTTTCCCTTCCCTTATCAACACATTTAGTGTGGCACCGACACTGAGACCACAGGCACTTAGGGCATTAATGATAGGATACAGAGTATGACTTTCCCTCAGTGTTTTTGTTGGAGGTGAAACAGAGGAAGGGTGGAAGAGTAGGCTGTCAAACAGGCACACACACGCGTTCAGTGTCGGCAACTGATGGCGGGTGCTCTTTCATCCAAGCTCGGCTTCACTGACTGCTTTTATCATGCTGTATGCGGCTTCTGTAAATGGTGCCACAGCCAAACCAGCAAGGCCAGGAGGAACTTTCTCTATTGGCAGAACAGAAGCCGAGCCATGGGAATCCGACGCATAATTATAGACAGGCTCACACGCACACTTGCACTCACGCACACACACGCACACACGCACGCACGCAGGCACACACACACACACACACACAGACATACAGACAGACAGACAGACAGACACACACACACACACTCACACAGCTGTACATACCATCTTTCACTTCCGCACACACATGAAGACAAATGACTTTGAATGAACTGAAGAAAACACTAAGTGCCCAGACACGCCATACATTCAATGGCTGAGCTCCCCCTCAAGGGTCCAGAAAACTCAGCTGTCCGTCAGGAAAAGTCCTGGCCTCTCCTTTGCCCCTAAGATGATCCATATCCACTCTCAAGGTTGACAGCAACTGCTGGAAGGGAGGAACTCACCCAAAAACAGCTTTAATTCCCCATCAAGCACAACATTTTTAAACCAAGCCAAGGAAAATGGATGTTCAAACACCCCTGGGACGGTGTGGCCAAGTTCGGCAGCTCATATAAACTTAACTTTTTGTGAGATAGAAAAAAAAAGGGAAATCCAAGGCACTCTTCTCTCAAAAATTGAAAAAAGCCTTTATTTTTAGCTGGCTATTTCATTATGAAAAGTAAAAAAAACAGGGAGAAGCAACCCACGCGTATAGCGGCATAGGCAGCCTTCTTCAGCAGGGTGTGCTTCACAGACGAAATGTAACTTTTTATGAGTTAAGAGAGAAGACGGTCATTATGGACTTATGGACCTCTCCGTTCAACCCAACATGGATTAGGGATGAAGGAGCCGTACACCTCACAGAGACAGCGCCGCAATTATCTCGCCGCGGCCTAAGCCTCCCTAAATGCCTCGCTGCCGAGCTTGCTCCACACCTGTTACTATGGAGAGGGGCAGGAGAATGTTCAGATGTGCCAGGCTCCGCAGTGCAAGGCAGTGGTCATTACAGGACAGCGGCAGTGCAATACCACTGTTTTTCTCGCTGGAGAGTTCAAAGGTTCGACGGCGGCGGCTGGGTTGTAGGCCCACTAAGAGATTTCACAGTACATTAAACATCTGTGAGTTCTGCTTTCTCCACTGTGCAAACCCATTAGTAACCTCATCCTGCCAAAACACACACACACACACACACACACACACCTGACAGTAGTATCACTTGGTACAGAGTTCTGCAGACCGCACTTCACAGAAGCATGCATGTTATCCCAATGTGTGAGGTCAGGAGTGGTTAAACGAATCATCACATAGCCAATAAAATCAGCCCTGTCACTCCCACAACTAGTACACACCTATTGACTCACTGGCTAAAAATGTGGAATTTTCATCATATTCATTGATCATCCAATGAGTGGCTTAAGTCTTAAGGCATTTCAGTGCAATCAATCAGGCACAACTCCAAAGATGTTAACGCCAAAGCCAATAACGACATGATGCATTGAATATGCTATTACATTAGTGTGGTAGGCTCTTTTAGTTCATGACAAACTGGTGGTAACCCCGGAGGTTCCTTTGCTTTAAAGGTTAATTAGTCGTTAAACAAGCAAACTGGTTAATGCAATGAGAAGGAACGGTCACTGAGCTTCGTGAGTAATAACAGACCTATCCATGGAAAAAAATAAGAAAAAAAATAAGCTAAGTTAGTTGCAATCTTGAATAACATAATCTAATAGTTTTTTTTTTTACTGTAGCCTAAATGGCGATATGACGTAGAAACCAGGGTTTATGTGCAACGTGGAATGCCTCAAGTTACATATAATATTTCGACAATGCTTTCTCCTAAAACATCAAGAGACGGACTGACAACAAGTTGTGAACAATAACACGGGTTTTTTTCTTTTTCAATCAACAAAAAATCCCTTGGTCCTTGTCAATGTTTACTTACATTAGCCCATTTGTCACAATGTATTTCTTCAAGTGCAGTAGCCTATAGTCGTAATCGTAAAAGGGAAGTGCAGAATGCTTACCGTTTAGGTGAGTTTCGGACCACACGTCCTCTCGGGTGACACTGCATTTATTCCAAGGTCTGTGACAGTTTTACGAAATAAATGTTTTAGAAACGTGCTCACGAAAATGTGTCTGCATTCATCCTTTTCACCCTGCCCTATCTCCGTTTATCGCTTCCCAAATTAAGACAAAATCGATTAAATAAAAACAATTACGCACTGGAGGCCTGCATGTAATTCGTTGTATCAGGATCACTTATAAATAGACCAAGGGACACGCGTAGCATGACAACATTTTCAATAAATTCTGGAATCACCGCGGCGCACTGTAGCCTAATTACGACTTTGCTCAAAAGTTGCTGTTTCAGAACTGCTTAAGTTCTGCCGACGCGGAACAGATTGTTCTCCTCGTTGATTTCACACAAACTGAATAAAATGTTGCCTTACACGTTTAACAATTAGCGTTAATCCCAATAACCAAGTCCAAAATCCTGTCAATTTGCGATGACAATCCAGAGCCTGTAGCACGACAAGAAGTGTCCTTTGAAGACAGTATGCAGAAAAAAACGAGGAGGGTTTGGTTTAAGGCAGGGAAAGAGGATAGGAGGGGGTAAACGGGACATGTAACATCTGCCTGAGAAAGGTAGCCTATATCGTAGATTTGCGATGTCTCTTTAGAAAAATAATTCAAAACGCGACTTTTCGAAACCCATGACTCGCGGGAGTTGTTCTAAATTACTTGACTGATATTTTTGCTTAGTGATTCGCCTATGCGTGACTTCTAATGATTTTTCATACCTTGCGTAGTCTCCACCCACTAGCTCGGTCATTCTCACATACCTAGCCAACCTCTTATTTATATGAGTAAAACTTCCCCTTGCACTCTGAAAAGGTAAGCAGTAGTCATGACTTCAACCATGTAACTGTCACACAGACATAATTGGCCATGGAACTTTTTCACCTTGTTGAATTTAACCAATGGACTCATTTAAATTAACAGTATTAATTAATAACCAGAACATTTAAACAAGGAATGTCTAGGGGGTTTGCTCTGTCTCTATCACATCCAGTCACACACACACACACACACACACACACACACACATACACACACACACAGGATTCTCACACATCAATTCACTCTCCTCTCTTTCTCCCATCCTCAAAACAGAACTTTCCATCCCCACAGAAAAAAAAAAACCCTTTTCCCTCAGAAAGTTTAAAAAGATGAAAGGATAAGGAAAAAGAAAGGGCACAAAAGAGGATAGGGTTTGTGTTACAACCCTGCCCCTGTGAGACTCTCCATGAAAGAGTTTGGGGATGGGAGAGATAGCGAGTGGAGTGTAGATGAGGAAGAGGAACGGGAGGAGAGAGGGAATGAGTGCTGGGTGGGTGGGTGGGTGACTGGGTGGACGGGGGGGGGGGGGGGGGGGCAAGACAGAAGAGCAGTTTCCAGGTGATAACAGTCGAGCAGGTTAAAGCTGTCTGCTTAATGTGGTGACTCTCTCTCTCTCTCTCTCTCTCTCTCTCTCTCTCTCTCTCTCTCTCTCTCTCTTTCTCTCTCAGACCACTGTTGGTCCCCATGTTCTACATAAGTAGGTCTGAGAGCAGGTTGTCATGTAGTTAAGAGTACAACAGGACGCGTTAGTCCCCTCTTCCCACATATACGTACATGTAGCTCTGGGATTGAGAACATGTCATGATGTCAAGAGTGCTATCAACCACTGTCACACAACAACCACACACCCACACGTATACAAACAAGCCACTGATCTCCGTGGAGATTAAGGAACGTTAGTACCTGTGCCTATCTTGTCTGCTCCTTATGACATCTCCGTATGGCATTCCTTGCCTTGTATTGTCATTCAACAGCGTATCCATTAACCCTCCCACCACTCTCTCGTTCTCTCTTTGTCAGAACTTGTCTTGTTTGCTCTTAAAAATTTCAGCCTTAGGCATATGGCAATAGGGAGAGAGAGAGAGAGAGAGAGAGAGAGAGAGAGAGAGAAACCAAGGAAGACTAAAAGACAGAGAAAGCCAATAGTACTGTATGGAGAGGGAGAGTGAGTGAAAGAGGACGTCGCTGGGACCGACAGAGATGACAGACAAACAAAGGTGTGGAAGGCCAGGGAGGCCCAAAACACAAGCGGAGAAACAAAAGTTCTTTTCACGTGGCCAGTAATGCTTAAACAGAAACACACATTATCTCTCAGAACAGGTTCTAGGACGTTACAGACTTGGTCTCACACGATTGTAGGCTACAGTACGTGTATGCGGCTGGTGCAAGCACCCATAACCTTTTGGCTCATAAACACACACACACACACACACACACACACACACACTTATTGTGTTTACCAAAGGATGTGTTCTAAACATGAGTGAATGGTTCAGAAAAAAAACCCCTCTTTAAGTGTTCCTGAGAACTGAGAACAAGTGTTTCCTGTTACGGCAAGTAGATGAAAATACACAGTAACATGTACACAGACAGGCCATCATGCTGTTGGTGCTTTACTGTGGTCTGCGCACAAAATAACACCTGAAAGACAGACATACTAACTAAATGTGACTGTTGAAAGCAGTGGAAGGCATAGAGTAAAATATCCGTGTGGCTAAATGCTACAGCAGTGCTGTGAGATTTATGTGTTTATGTTCAACACACACTAAAGTTCAGTAAAGACCACGTCATTGGTGAGATGGTTAGTATTTGCAAGGGACCCCATGGTGATGAAGTCACTCGTGCACTCTTATCCTGTTGGGAAGTTGGCCTCCGGATACAGGCAGAGGTGTGATAAAGTACACCGTAAAGAGGGAAAAAGACCCACTCTGCTCCGCCTGTTTATATCTGCCTTTCACAAGCACCACAATGCAGGTGTCAGCAACACTGTATGGGAAAATGCACCCCACTCAGCAATAAAAAAAGAGAAATATCCCTAGAAAACCAAGAATGTCCACAAAACAGCATGCAATGAACCACACACACACACACACACACACCAGGGTGGGAATTTCGTCATTTTAGGGGCAAGGCCATTTGGCCTTCACCTTCTTTTTTTTTTTAGGGGCACCAAGGCCACATGATAGGGCACAAAGGCCACTGAGTAAAATTCGATGGTTTTACATTTCAGGGTTATCTCGACACAAATACATAGACCCGCTAGCCGCTGTAGGCTTTGAGAAACTCTAACACAGCCTCAAACTTCTTTAAGTTGAGGCCCAATCATGGCAGACTTTGGGGTCATAGGGCCCATCTACACATACCTCACCCCACCCCCCATCAAATCATCATTATGATTATCATATCACAATTAGTATAATGCTATATTGTTAGACATGCACTTTCACTTCAAAGCAGTCAATGTTTGTGCCAAAATTGTTTACAAAAAGTTTGTGAAAACTATGCACATCAGGGGTGTGCTTTACTAATGTAAGATAGGCTATTTAATTACAATAGTTCATTCTTTTGCATGTTTGCATGAGATACTTCTGAAAACAACAGCAAATATGAGTACCATTGTTTTGGGATGTTTCCCTCATGGAAGCATCATAAGCCGTTTTCAGACAGGTTTCACATTCTGTGATAATTACCTGCCACAAATCAAATACGGGACGATTCCGTATTATACTGAATGGTTGGCAACCCTAAGTCAGGGGCATAAAGGCCACTGTGGCCTTATGATGGGTTTTTTTTCAGGGGGCATCAAGGCCAAAGTGTAGGGCAACGGCGGCCATGGCCTCATGGCCTTGGTATAATTCCCACCCTGACACACACACACATACACTCCTACACAGACACACACAGGCACACACACACACACACACACACACACACACACAGACACACACACACACACACACACACACACACACACACACACACACACACACACACACACACACACACACACGTAGGACCTGACTTCCTATTGCAGGATGTTTGGATCACTGTTAAAAAATATATATCAAGAGTAATTATGATCAGCGATGTGGCCATTATGGCAATTACACAGACGTCTGCTGAGAGCTTGACAGCAGTCAATTACTACGTTTTCTCCAAGGGCTGTCAAGCTCCCACCTCCCTATGTCTGATTTGCCCTGCAATGATCTCTCCCTCTCTCTCTCTCTCTCTCTCTCTCTCTTTTCAATATCTTCCCCCTGTTCCTGTGTTTGTCCACTCAGCCCCCCCCCCCCCCCCGTTCCCTTACCCTCTCTTCACTGCACATACGTGTTCTCTATTTATCCATGGAAAACGTTTCTCAATCAATCTAAAACTCTTCAGCTTGAGGTAAATACATCTTCTCCACAGACTCCACTTTAGTTGCCGCTAAAGTCACTAGGAATACCCGCAACCACCACCAAACACACACACACACACACACAAAACTTCATACAAGGCACACACACACACACACACACACATGCAAAACCAAGAACTTCATACAAGGCGCACACACACACACACACACACACTTTCTCTCTGTCTCTACATGTACCGGGTCGCCACACATGTTTCCAATTTCTGACATAATACTTCTCTCTCCGCAATCTGACCTAATTAGGGTGAGATTTCTGGAACCGTCGGGACAGCGGCAGCCGCAGTGGCAGGGAGCGGGAAGGTGAGGGGTCAGAGTTCAACGTGTGGGGGTGGGTGGATATAGGTGCAGCCCCTGTGGGATCGTCTGACCTGCCCTCCCCTCCCCTCGCTCACCACCACCCACCTCAAATCACTTTCGCTGCGCTTTTCATGGGGAGACTCCGGCCGGGCACCGCTTGACTGTTGTTGTTGGCAGGCCCACAGGAGCTCGTCTGGGCCGGGGCAACCGAGCCTGACGTGGGATTTTCACGCCTGTGCAAGGGGTCAGAGTGGGTGAGAACACACAGAAGCACAAGCACGCAGGGACACAAACACAAGAACTCACACACGCACACACACAAATACACATGTGTGTAGTGTATCTCACATGAGGGTAGCCGCAAATATGGAAAGCCAAATAATATATACACTATGTACATCTTGCACATGCCTCCAGGGAAATGTTTACAACTGACACACATGCATGTCGGTCCACTCAAAGAGTGTATAATCTGTGGAATGTTCACCTTTGGGCGAGGGACGGCGGAGGCGCGGGTTGTGTTGCAGACAGGAGGGTCTGATTGGAGGAATGTTTTAATTATGGGAACGGAGGGCTTACTTTAGTTTAATTGCTAATGAGAAACAGGCATGAATGAGTGCCTGAGAGAAAGTGAGGAAGAGAAAGAGAAAGAGAGAAGGAAGGAAGGAAGGAAAGAAAGAAAGAAAGAAAGAAAGAAGGAAAAAAGACAGAAAGAAAGAGAGAGAGAGAGAGAGAGAGAGAGGAAGACAAAGAACGACAGACAGTGTGGGAGTGGGGGTTGCGGTGTTGGACTGGTCATAATACCACATTATACATAATGAACAGCCAGTCAGTGTTGTGCTTTATAATCAGCACAAATTAATACAAGCAGGGCAAACTACAACACAACGAACCCCATTCTCTCTCTCTCTCTCTCTCTCTCTCTCTCTCTCTCTCACACACACACACACACACACACACACACACACACACACACACACACACACACACACACACACACACACACACACAGACACACACACACACACAAATGCCCATGCCTTGTGTCTCATGGGTCCCTCTTTTCTCTCCTTCCCTCAGAACTTCTTTTTTTCCACCTTCATCTGTTCCTCCCTGGTAATTGCATTTTCACCCCCCCCCCCCCCCCTCACTCTCTCTCTCCTTCTCTCCCTCCCTGTTATCGTTGTCTCCAGTGGACGGTGGTCAAGGTAAAGAGGGGAATTTTGTCCCCCTTCCCATTCAGTGTGTCCTCCTTTCTTTTGCGCTCTGTCTGTCTTTCCCAGTTTGCACAGCTCAGGCCAACCATTCAGCCCTGCCTAATAGGTCTTGGATCATATCACATTCACATGGAAGAAGTGCATTTAGGAAGTGGTTAAAAAAAAACATGCCTGATGAAAGGACGTCTCTCTCTCTCTGTCTGTCTCTCTCTCTCACACACACACACACACACACACACATTCTCGGTCTCTCTAAAATGTGCATATCATCTCTCTCTCCCTCACACACACATCTCTATCTCTGAGGCCAATGAATGGGAGACACACATGCGCGCGCACACACACACACACGCATGCACGCGCACACACACACACACACACACACACACACACACACACACACACACACACACACACACACACACACACACACACACACACACACACACACACACACACACACACACACACACACACACACACACACACACACACACAGCAGGAAGCAGAGTTTACTTCTCCCAGCGGCCAACTGCATGGTGCTGGTGGCAGGTTTGTTTATGTGTACAGCTTGTTTAAACTGAGCTCCCTTCCCTCCCGTTATTGTTTGCGAAAGACCACTCGTCTCATTAATAATGTGAGAGGCCTCTTGTCGCGTTGGAGGGGTTCAAGGAGAAAGCAGATTCAATAACAGATTAAAGTTTTATTGAGTCTAAATCCAACCTATTTAAAACACACAGAGAAAAGGATTAGTTTCAATGCTTCGGTGGACATAAACATACAAGCACATTTTCTCTCCAGAAATTGACTCTCTCTTCACTTCTCTTTCTCCCTCTTTCACTCCCCCCCCCCTCTCTCTCTCTCTCTCTCTCTCTGTCTCTCCCCCTCGTTCTCTCTTTCAGTGACTCTTTTTCTGCAAGAGAATTGTTACACATTGTAAATTTTACTCACTGCACGACACCCTGTAGTGTAGGATTTCAGCGGCAGACTTTGTGCTTGGACCACTCAGGCAATTAGCAGGGGATAGACTTACAGCACATCCACAGCACAAAAGACGAAAGAGAGGGGGAGAGAAAGAAAGAAAGAAAGAAAGAAAGAAAGAAAGAAAGAAGGAAAGAAAGAAAGAGGGTGAAAGAGAGTGAAACCGGCCCAGTTCTCCAGCTTGTGGTATCTGTTCAGCTCTTCTACTCCTCTCCATCTGTCATCCCCATGGGACAGTGTGTGTGTGTGTGTGTGTGTGTGTGTGTGTGAGTATGTCAGTGGGTGGGTGGGTGTACGCACACACATATACATGTGTATCTGTCAGCCTGTAGGTGTGCACAAAAGAGTAGCTTTTGTCTCTGAGAAAGATGGATAGCCAACATGTTTGATCTATATGTATTTGAGACCCTTTGTGTGTGTGTGTGTGTGTGTGTGTGTGTGTGTGTGTGTGTGTGTGTGTGTGTGAAGAACATGGCCACAGGTGTTAGACACAATCTGAGGTCATCTCCTTTAATGTGGCTTGTCCAGAAACACAATCTTTTTACTTTGTCTTAGTAACACCATACACAGACACATGGCGAGAGAGAGAGAGAGACAAAGAGAGGGTGGGAGAGAGAGAGAGAGAGAGACACACACACACACACACACACACACACACTATCGGTGACACATAATACCAGCATAACACAAGAGACACTAAAACGTTCAGGTTTGCAGTGACACTATTGTCAAAACACATAGATTCCTATGATGGTAATCTCACATACCCATGTGTGTGTCACCATCTCCTTTTATGAGCCACAAATGGCCACAGCAAAAAGAGCTCCATGCATGTCATACAAGCAAATCTGTGAGAGCGATTCCACTCCATAGTGTCAGGCATGACTCACAGACACATCATCGCCCGAGCAGTTGGCCCTCAGGCTCTAAATGGCACACAAGCTGGATGCGTAACAGATGGAACCCTCTCTCCCTCTTGTGGAGAAGGCTGGCATCGCAACGGCAAAGCAAGAGTCCGTCGGTGTCGTCATTCGGGCCTTTATCCAGGCCTTGCTCCTCTCTGTCTAGGTTCATGTTCATCTCTTCAGGCTAAAAATAAAAGTGCTTTGATTTGGGTCCTTCTTGTTTGTTTGGTTTCTCTGGTTCTGTTTGCAGTAATGAATTTGGGCCCTATTCTCCACGGGCTGGTTGGTTTTCATGATGCTTCTTTTTTTTCTGGGCTCTTTGTTTGATCTGATTGCGGTTTTGGTCGAGTTTCTCAGAGAGCTGGCAGCTCTGTGGGAGTATCCGCTGACAGCTGAGCTGGTTGACACACAGAGAGCCCCCAATGCCACAGATGTTCAAGGAACCCAAACAAGAATGAAAAATATTTAACTGTTTCTAGGAAGAGGCGGAGGCGGCGGTGAACTGCTATAGGTACCTGGGCATTCACCAACAGACTAGTCTGGAAATGTAACTTTGAGGCTGTACACTGGAAAGGGCAGAGCAGACTCTATTTGTTAAAGAAGCGTAGGCACCTGTGCAGTAAAAAGTAAACATCTTTTGCACTTTTCCCAGAGGAGCCCATATAGGTACGATTTCCAACCAGGACCATAGCCAGCAACCAATCCAAACATGTCAGCACACTAAATGAAGCGCTGCTATGGGTGAACTGAACTACTGAACAGTCTTGTTGTAGCAACTGCATTTTTCGTGGCCATCTGTTGGGGCAGCAGCTGTAGAACCCGGTAACACTAACAAACTCCATTTCGTTGTCTCTGCACTACTCTGCACAATGACAATAAAAGTTGAATTTAATCTCATCTAATCTAAACTGAACAAGCTGAAGACGGATTCTGCGATGAGGCCTGTTCTGGGTATCCAAGAGTTGGTTGTAGAGAGAGGGACATTGCAGAAAGTACTCAACATAATGGACAACCCCGAACATGCCCTACATGAGCCACTGGTCAGACAACAGAGTCCCGTCAGTCAAAGGCTTCTTCAGCTCCATGGTGAGGTGTTTTGTGCGACAGTTCACAATTTAGGGGACTATGGACATAAATTAATAAAATGGGAACATGCTGAATTAGCCCTTTGTCGGACCAAAGCCAAGCAAATTAAGGCTTTTGACGGCTAATCGTTCCCCATTACCATTGCAGGTGCTTGATCATGCCTCTGCAACGCTTCCTGAGGGCTATTGTCCCCAGGTTTCTGGCTTCACCTTTACCCTCCAACCAAAGCTGTGTTTAGGTGGTGTCAAGGTGGTATCAACTTAGATTCAGCGCCAAAAAAACAAGAGAACTAGTCACTTAAATGATGACAAAGACTGCAAAAATGTCCAGCTCAGGAAGGAACTCTAATATTTGGGCTTATCAAGTGGGAGAAAGAATAAAAAAAAAAATCAGATCTTTTACCACTACCAGAACATTGTAGGTTCACAACCACAAAACGTGAATTTGCAGCAGGCAGGCTACACACATCAAGATCTATTACACTGCGGAAATAAATCACATTTAACCCTCTATGGTACGGTGTTGCCTGTAGGCAACATAGCCTATTTTGCCTTGTTGTAATAAAATGAGGCATCCCTTAAATAAGTTAATACCACTTTAAGAACTGGACAACTCAATACTAACCAATGGAAATGCAAAATGATGGTCACATGACTCACAGGCTGCTAGTTTGACACTTCTTTCAGCACATGCACACGTTTGGCTGGGTGTCATATTTTCACGCTAGAAAAGTGTGAATTTCACAAATTTCCCTCAAGTTTGCATCCTTCAAAAAAAATTACAGCCTTCATTGACAAGCATAGATGTATTTTCAATAATTTTTTTGTATATAAAATAATGTATATTTTAGAAAATAGCAAAAATCTGTATGTTGCCCACAGGCAACATTGTACCGTAATGGAATCACAGTAGGCCATACTTTATATCATTTAGGGGTTGGAGGGTGTTTTTTACTCATTGTAATGCTTTTTTCTACTTGCAATTTCAATAAATAGTCATATAAAATAATATATATGATGATTTTAACATATTTTAGTTTGATTATGATAGTGTTCCACAGTGGTACAATGTTGCCTGTGGGCAACGGGTGAAAATTATATGATACTTTTTTGCAAGAAATAGATAATATTATGGTGTAAAAACTACATAATTCTGCTTTCTATGTCTCTGGCTATATAAAAATATGTTCTAAACACATATGCCATATTCTTTTGTATAAGAAAACATACATAGTTTAATGTTTTCCATTATGGTACAATGTTGCCTGCAGGCAACATTTTTATAAAAACAAAATAAAAAATATATTTTTTAAAATCTTCATTAATTTTGTTAAAGTGACTATTTCTAAGCACGAAAAACATTACAAAAAAAATCTTGCCCCCTCAGATCATAATGCGTACCATAGAGGGTTAAATACAAACTTTTCACATTTGTTTTTACAAAAGCAGAACATATGTAAAAGGTGTACAAGACAAATGACATTCATTACGTATCGATTGGAAAGACCAATTTTCAGCCAAGCACAATTCCCTCTATTCTACTGCACATTCAGAGATGTTCCACTTTGATGTACAGATGACAAAGAACCAGATGTTATTGGTAACCCCTTGGAAGATTTACTGTATGGAATGAAAAAACTGAGGCAGGCATTATGTATGTACCACATTATTTCTCGTCTGTAGAATCATCTCTTCTCCAAACGGTGACCTTAGTTTGATGTGAAGATATCTTCGTGCTTAGGATATCGTCATACTGTCGCCAATACGTCATAAAGTAAATACTCCAACGCTCGCAATGCAGTGCTGGTGTTCGGAGCAGATCAAAGAAGTCAAGTTAAACAAACAATCAGAACTGTGCGTACATAAGATGAGCGAGAGAGATAAAGAGAGAGCTAGAGAGGGAGAGAGAGAGAGAGAGAGCGAAGCTCAAGCAGAGTCAAGCCGTTTTCATTAATCTGCAAATTTTCTCAGATGACGCAAAGGATCGACTGACTTTACCCCCCTCCCCCTTCCCTATCTCTCCCTCTCGCATCTCTCCAGTCCGCCCTCACTCACTCCATGTCCCCCGATGCCGTGGTGTTGGTGGACGGGAGACAGCACCACACAACAGGTAGGACCAACACATCCTTCTCCACATCCCAATCTGCCCATCCCCACTCATGCTCCTCTTTGCACCCTCTTACCCGATTTACAATGCTCAGAATGGTTGACCCATGTGTGGTGTCTTCTAGTCAGCTGTAGTGGGTATACTGTGATCAACCCCAAATGTTAACATGTACCCTTGCCTATTCTAAGCATAGTATTTTAAGGTATACTGAGATGGCGATGCTTTTTAAGTGGGTTTACTGCATAGTCCTGTGTATCACATACAGTAGACTACACCACTGGGTTCACCCCATCTACAGTACTGGTCATCTTGACCCTTAAGTGCAAGTGCGCTTCAGTTCATCTGTGGTCATCTGTGTACTTCTCCTCTCTTGCGTTCGCACTCTCACGAGGAGCTCGGACACCTCATGTCATGTATTAGCTGTGTGTGTGTTGATGTTTTTGTTTGTTTGTTTGTTGTTTTGCGCTGGGCATGTGGGCAGTCGGTTGATGTTCCTCGAGTGTTGGCACGGAGCAGAGGTGTCAGGCAGGAGGTTGGCTCGCTCGCGCTGTGAGCCGGGATTACGTTCGCGAAAGCTCCATTTGAGGCGGGATGAGACATGGGAATAATGTGTGTTCACCCAGATTACAGGCAAAACTCCTGGTATGCAGGTACAGGTGTATTATGCCCGAGCAGGGCGAGAGCGAGAGAGAGATAGAGAGGGAGAGGAGAGAGAGAGAGTGAAAGAGACAAGATAGTGAATTGAGAGCTTGTGAGGGAGTGGTAAAGGGACAGATTGCATGAGGGATTGACAGAAAGGTAAACCAGGGACCTTAATAGAGGATGGAGAGGAGAAGAATTGCTTTTCATTGAAGGAGAGAGAGAGAGAGGGAGAGAGAGAGAGTGTACGAAAGCGGGGGTGGATTTATAAATAGAGAAGCTTTACCAGGGTGAAGAGAGCAGATGTGGTAGACAGTCTGTGCTTAAGGAGTTCAAACAACAGATTAAT
This sequence comes from Sardina pilchardus, assembly GCF_963854185.1. NCBI lineage: Eukaryota > Metazoa > Chordata > Actinopteri > Clupeiformes > Clupeidae > Sardina > Sardina pilchardus. The sequence goes on along the minus strand of NC_084996.1, from coordinate 10,591,051 downwards.
ACACTCAGATTACGATTTGAGAGAGAGGAGTGGGGGAGGGTGTGTGTGTGTGGTGTGTGTGGTGTGTATGGCATGTATGTGTGTGTGTGTGTGTGTGTGTGTGTGTGTGTGTGTGTGTGTGTGTGTGTGTGTGTTTTTATGGACCTCTTTTTCTATTTCTTTACACACACACACACACACACACACACACACACACACACACACACACACACACACACACACACACACACACACACACACACATACACACACACACATCCCATCTTATGTGGAAATCTCCTCATTTTAGAGGGTTCAACAATTCATCTTTACATCCTGTGAGCAATGGTCAGATTGACATGTTTAGAACTAAACCAGCATGCCCTATCTACCAGTGTGGTTTTCTCTGCAGGACCTTCACGGAACATCAAGATTCAATATAAAAAGGAGTGAGGTTGACTGGGGTGACCCGCAACTCCACAACTGTGTTATGACAGAAATAGTCATGTTGAGGGATAAAGCCGAATGGCTGTGCTAATCGACAGAGTGCACTAGATCTGATTACTGCTGACCCCCCCAGATTGCCAATACCCAGGGCTCATCATACCAGTGTACTGTATGTAGGCCTACATGAACACAGACACAAATGCCACATGAATGTAGGCATGTGCACATATAGACACAGATTAACATTACATATATGCTCAATCAACATTACATATATGCTCAATCAATCATCAATGGAGCTGAGGAGGGAGAATGATCAGAGCCATCAACACCAATGTGAGAACCGTGAACTCTTCTAACCTTAGTTTAGTTTAGTTTAGTTTAGCAGCAGCGCTCGGTCTGCTCTATACCATCCGGACGGGGTGTGTTTTTTTGCATATATATACAAACACACACGCACGCACACTCGCACAAACACACACACACACACACACACACACATCCAGTCCATGGGCCAGGGGGGTTATAGGATTATATCTCTATCTTTGCAAAGCTCACACCAAACAATCAACCACTGGAAATAATCCCACAGACACACACACACACACACACACACACACACACACACACACACACACACACACACACACACACACCAAAACGTGCAACATTATTGAAAACACACCAATGTAAAAAAAAAACATTCCATGATCAAACACATAGTCTCCAAAATTGTTCTAACTTACGCAATACAGAATTACTTTTCATAACTCTTCAACTAAGATCTTACCACCGTTAGCGCTGTACCACTGTGAGTATTGCCACTGGTGGCAAGCAGTTGATTTCCCTCAGCGACTCTATCTCTAGATACCTAGAGGATGAGATCATGTAGGGAAAGAGGGAGATTTCACATTTATAATCTCGGAGATCTATCTGAGAGAGCGTCTCTGATAAAATAGGGAAGGAGCTAGTTTGTGATTGATAAATCAAAATAAAGCACAGAAAACATTCGCAACTAGTCTGGTGCACTCAAAATAAGTGCCTCAAAATAAGTTTTCACTGGATTTTGATGTTAGCAAACATGAAATGTCAAGATTTTTAGATCTTTTAGCATCATCTACTTCATGTGCTTTCTGAAGCCTTAATTTGCATACGAACAGTTTTTTTTTTTCATCTTAGCTTTCTGCCAGTTGGATGACATATAAGCCCATTTTTGAGTAGAAAATATCAAACCAGTCTAGGAGGGTAGTAGGTTTAAGTTCATATCCAGAGCTTTCAAACTCTGAGTGTCTGGAAAGCTAAACACTCCTCCTTTTTAGTAGGCTATTTTTCTTATTATGTAATTCATAGGTTTAAGTTAAGTAGTCTTACTATTATTGTATTAAATAGATCAGGGTAAAATATTTCAGAGTGACTGCGAAAGTGACTAAAGTGTCGCCATAGGTCAGACTCAGTCAGACTATGTGCCCACGTCACATGTCTCTGCTGACGTCTACGTGATAGCTCTGTCCATATCTTTTATGTCCCTCGTACACAAGCGAAATGCAGCATTAATCTCAACTGTGGTTCTCAAGCAAACCCACCCATAATTCAAAACCTGATCATGTCTCCAGGTGTATAGTGACCTTGGGTCAGGCTTAGCCTAGGTGTTCACATGCTGCCGTGCGCGTGATTTCATTCATGCTGCTAAGGCACTACCACCCTAATTTCTGCCTGAGATAGGGGACCAATCACAGAACAGGAAGGAAAGCCAGACGATGATGAGCTATGCACAGACGCATTTGATAGACATCCGTGGCACCCAATGAACGGATCTGGGCATTTTTTAAAATACGAGACAATGAACGTTTGGTTGCCAGACCACGTCTGGCAAGTGGTAGGTAAGTGGTAAGTGGTAGGCGCTAGCCAGGCTAGGTCAGGCTAGTTTTACAACCAGAAAGAATATGCTTTAAAGAGTGTTCTTGATGACTGGATCCTTGGACTGTGCGAAAGTCATTTCTAGGCTGGTCTTAGCACATTTGAACTCCTCCACCAAAATGGCCATGGGTAACTCCAACATTTCCTTTACATATAATGCTGCAGTACTTAGACAACCTGGCACCCCAAGCCATTTCCTAATTACATTCTGTCAAATTTCTCCACCCCAGAAATGGCAATTTTAAATAAACGTGATTAATATAAATTAAAGGTACACAATGCAAGATTTTTACCTTTACGAAGCTAATTTGATGCTAAACCAATTTGTAATAGGCAAATTGTAGCATAACTGTACTCTACTGTAGCGTAACTGTACAGCATGTAGCGAGTCACTACCAAGAAAAACAGCCATGCAATTTTAAGAGTGGCGGGCCGACTAATCTCAAGAGAATCGTGAAACATTACCTCATCAGTAGATACAGTAGCTCTTTGGAGATATATTTAGATATTTGCTTTACAGTTGCCAAAAATACCTAAAACTGCGTAGTGTACCTTAAAGACAAAAATGATACCCGACCCACGATCCAACCTGCTTCTTTACAAAATGTGCACTTTTGGTTAATGTAGCCTAACACTGTATCCTTATTGAGCTATGTAAAATCTTTACACAAAAAGGAATAGAATACCCTCCTTGATCAGCGGTGCCTGCAGGTGTATGGCCGTAGGCATGGTGTGAATTGGGTGAATTCCCCTGTGTCACTCCAAGTTGGCCTACCATCATTTTCACACTTTTCACTGCACTGTAGCCTATTTCAACTACATGACAGTGGGCCATTTCTGTAAAAACAAACTCATTTATTTGAAGAACTTTATATGCAGTAGAACTACACATGACTAGCATGCAGGAGGGAGAATGTTTGAGCAGCAGAGAGAATGAGAATGAGCCCGCACGAATGCAGCAGTTAAAATACTGGTAAACTGACGAAAAGTATCACCATTATTAGACTGAGCTGCTTGTCATCAGTTGGTTTGTTGTCCTCGGGATGCAAAGCTAGAGCTCAGTATAGGGTGACAGCCGCAGGAAAGAAGGTTCCTCTGAAACTGCTGGTTCGGGTGCGGAGAGACCTGTAATGTCTCCTGGAGGGGAGGGGAGTGAACAGTCTGTGGATGGGGTGGGAACAGTCTTTGATAATGCTGTGTGCCTTACGCAAGCAAAGCAACCATGTTGGTCGTGCCTGTTTTGTGGCTGCCATACTCTTAAATGGCTTTGCAATAAGTACATATAAGATAACCAGCACGGTCATCTTCATCCCAGAGGAGTGACCACACAAATTGACAGGCATGATTTAATTTTGCAGCGAGAAGGACTTTTTTTCTGCACAAATCTCCACTAACAGACAAGCTGACAGTCTTCACTAAATACATAGGTTCTCACCATAGTTCATAACAGTTTCCCTCAGACAAGAAAAATGTCAGGCCAATCAACAACGAAAGTGGAGGACGAAACCTAAACTTACTGTGATAAACAGAAGTAGCAACACCTACAAATGTCAAAAAATGGAGTTGGAAAAATGCAGAAATGTATATAGCAATGGTAGACCACAAACATTATTTCTTGACTGGTGATGCTGTTTATTGTCAGTTTGTAAAGTTGATGCAAAGCAGGGAGTAACAGGCATCTCTGATCAATGTGATTGGTAAGGCTGAACCAATGATTTCAAAGTAAGAGCCCGTCGTGATGTAAAGTGTTGGAAACGCTTCCCAATTGAGAGTCACCAGACTCTAATCACTTTGTGAATGAGTTGGATTTTTCCGGGCAAGGTATTACTGTACCTGCACTATGACTGGTCATGACTGGACTTGATCCTGCAACTAGCAAACACTGATGCAGGCATGCTGGCAAAGAAGCTGAAGCCATCCCTGCCTGATACCCTGCAAAACACGTTGCTCAATGTTTCAGAGTTGCTCAACATTTCCTCTAAACCTGTCATGACTTTGTCAGCTGATGCTATGCCCTAAGTTCACCTGTGAGATTAATGGTAAGTTCAGTGCAGCTCCCTGTTTTCAGCCTCTCTGAAATTCGTCAGATACAGAGGCAACAGTGACCAGTGTTATTATAAACCCCTTTTGATTGTACAATAGCACAATTCTTCAGTGGTATTAAGAGTACCGTCAGCCAAGGCAAGAGAACAGACACCTGCACAAACACGTTGTAGTTACAGCTCAATCCATACCACACTACAATAACTGCTTATGTTAGATTTAACCAAGTGTTATTAATTTGATATCAAGATCATCAAAAGGTGGTATTGTTTTCAGTAAAGATACATTCAAGAAGAGTTTTACTTATTTGAAGACGTCTCAGCATCGGCTGTGCGTTTTTGTGCAGTTTTCTTTCTTGATAATACTCCTTAAAATAAGTCAGTCTTCTTAAATTAAGTCAATATGTTCTCTCCATAAAGAAGTAGGCAAGTCTATTCATATAGAAAACAATACCAAATAGATTTTCTTTAATCTTAATATAAGATTAATAACACTTTGTAAGATTACGACCGTTAGATTGACGAACGAGTTGTGAAATGATGCTAGAGGGTCATGGATATAATTGGCTGAAGCCCCGCCCATTCCACAGATGATTGACGTGTTTAATGCACATTTCAGTGCTTCCAACTCAGTGGCTGTAAGTGGGTTAGGAATAGGACTTCGAGTGACAAATAAGAGAATCCCATACATATTTTGCCAGGATCGATGATCGATGACCTCAAAACAGGACATTACAAATAGACTGCATTCCGCCTTCCAAATTCCACCTGTATATTGCAAGAGCTACAGAGACAGTCGCACACAGCATGGGAATCTGTGCAGAAGGTTCAGAGGGTGCATCCAACATATTTATTACCTCTTGATGTCTACATCTGCTCTGTAATTTGAGACCCACTAACGTCCTTTGGGTGTCATCCAAATAATTTCCCTTGGAATGCCATAAAACTTCCCCCCTCCCACACAACAAATCTTCAGGGATTTGTCACTGCACTGTCAAACAATTGTTCACTACTTTGCTTGTTGAGCCGCGGTAACACCAGGCTAAAGTTTGTCCTTTCACTTTGCCTCTCAGCAGCTGCCAGCTTTCCACAGGGATTTTGCAGAGGCCTATCACACCTATCCTCCTCTCTTCTTCTGACCCTGTCAGCCAGTACTATGAAGGACTGGCTGCAACACTGCTTTTCCAAATCCTGTTTTTAAGGACTCCGATTAGCACCCTAAAGCCCTTGACAAACATTTACTTTGCTTGTTAGACCGAAGACTTAAGCTCATTAGCTGGCTGTGATAGCCAGCTTTGGGCCACTGTGATAGCCAGCTTTGGGCCACTGAAAGCCTGGAGTCGTATTATTGTCCCTCTTTCCTCTTGATTTCAGTGAGGAGGAGATGTTTGTCTCTCAGTGTTAATTGAGTAGATTTGACTGGCTTATGTTCAGCCCTATATTCATTACTCTACTCATGAGAACATTTAGCAAGCTACAGGGACACAGGGAGAGAGTAAGACATTTCTTCCGTCGCATTTAACAATACAGAAAGACCATAATTAATTTTCATTACATTTGAGCCAACATCAGAATTGTGTTGAAAAGACAATCACCCTCTTACAATAAGATGACTAATTTAGCGTGGCTATCATAGTTCTGGTCTTCCTTTTCGGTACGCACAATAACATCTCTTAGGGTACTCCTTAAATAACTGAAGTTCATTGTTAGATTAGAGACACAGGGAGTGTCCTCTGCATCTGTGAGCAGTTAATCACCATTGAGAATGTCTTTGTATAGTCATTGTTTTTAGACTTTACGCTCTGTGACCTGTGAATTAATATGAATGGCACTCTTGTTGGTTTCTCTATTGCAGATGACTGAATTCCCAAATCATTTGAGAACACCCAGGATTAGTAGGCCTACAATCAGTTGTGCCTTATGCTGCAGGCAGATTACAGGGACTGTGCTGTGCACTAGATCTATTTCATTGGGTAAATTTATTACGCAGAAAACAAGAGCTGTTGGGACAGCATATTAGTGAATATACTACAACTGTCTCTCTTTGTCCGTCATACTCTTCCCCGCTCTCTCTCTCTGATGTTGAATTCACAGGAGATTATATCTCTGCAAGTGAGACTTGGCAAGTGGTCCCCTCCCCCTCTTCCTAAAAAAAAAAAAAAAAAAAAAAAACGTTTTGGCACAAGCTGCCAATCCGTCTTTATGTCTGAGCTGCAACTGTTGTTTGAGTTTAAATCTGTGATGAGCCCAAGCAGATAAACGCAGCAGAAAGGGAGAGTGAGGGAGAGAGAGAGAAAGAGAATAACGATGAAAACGGGGTGAAAGTGCGAAATTCGTCCATCTGAGGAGTGATAAGAAAAGAGGGGTGGTGAACCAGGGAAAGAGACAGCTCCTGTGAGAACCTTTAGGGTGGTGAGTATCTGCTTTTATGATTGAGTCCTTGGGGGTGTTTCAGTGGAAAATATAATACGCTGCAGTCGGTGCTGAAAAAAAATGCTGTGCCCCTGGTGGTAGGCTGCCAAACTCATGTGGTTTGAAAGAGCATCAATCTCCTATTTGGCAAATTCCATGAGGACTGTCCAGGATGTGAATGCATCTATTAATTTGCCAGCTGTATCAAATTAAACAGTTCATATAACATGTTTTGGTACTACATGGTACTGTATGTCTCGACTATTTTGCCTATCTTAATTTAATCCTCTTTATTTAAGTATACAGGGAGAGACCTTAGTGCACGAGGTCACTATGCACTGCCACACGGTCTACGGTTTATGACTAACTTGCATACGCTATAACTCATTTGCAAATGTCTTCATGCAATGTTATTGATTTGGTCTTGTCTTTTGTGTGTGGGCTTCTAGGCTTGGCGATGAGTTCATACAGTTTTGCAAGTGCTCTCTTCCTGTGCTAGATTACGACTCTTATGATTTAGCACATGCCTTCAATAACTCAGCATGATGTATTATGTTTGGTTCCTCCAGTCAGAGTTCACACATCACAAAAGAGAGTGAAATCTCACATTGAGTCTGTCACATTTTGAAACTTTCATTTCAGAATTACCAGTACATATTTTCAATCTTACTTACTGTTGGATGGGACTGTGTCCAGATCAGGGTATTGTGTCGTTTAAAGTGACAGCTGCCCTTGACATCACCTAAAATAAATATTACATTTTAGTGTTGATATAAGTTGAGGCAAAGATGTTAGCCCTATAACAGACATTAGATTAGATTAGATTCATCTTTATTTTCCATGTGCAGAGTAACAGTACAAAGACAATTAAGTGCAGCATTCTTAAAACACACCAGTCATATTCAATCTTGCACTTATAATACCTTTTGAAATGCTGTATGTCATGTGAAAGTCTCTTTCAAAAAGAGTCAATGATTAAAAAAAAAACGTAAATAAATGTGTTAAATGTGCTGCAATGGTGGACATACTGTACTATACTTTGCTCCACTAATCAAGAATGACTGCTTATACACTTTATCATACAGTAATGATACTAATACGATATTAATTAATACAATATTAAAGCGTCAGCCAAATGTAAGGTAACACACACCTTGCATGACCTTGCAACCTCACATTGCAATCTGATCCCTTTAATTACTCTGTACTTGTTTGCTATTTTATCTATTGCTTGAGGCTTATTCAGAGCAATCATAAGGACATCTTTCTTACTTGGACAATCGTAAAATGACCCTGATCTGTAATTTGACCTGTATCTTTAGCCATGGGTATACTTTATACAATTGTTTTCAGGTTGTCAACTCTCCCATTTACAGTTCCTGTAAAATAAAAGGTGAATCTAAATCTGTTGGTTGAGGAAACAGAATTACTGTAAGCCAGGGCTTCCCTATACCTGAATATTATAGTAAGTCCTACAATAAAAAGTGAAGTTAGTGAGTGGGATTTAGCAGACACTCCAAGGCATCAGGGACTTGATAGGTCAGATTTGGGTTTGGAGCGCAGGCCAACCGTTTCTCAGGTACTAATGCTACTACTGCCGCCACCACCACACCCCATTGCCCATTGGTCTCAGTGGCAGTGCAAGGGCAGCTCTTGTCTGTTTTGGTTAAGTCACACGACACAGAACACAGAAAAGGCTCGAGATGTCTCTACACACTCAGCTTATGGATGTCATTCAGTTATGTCTGACCTGCTTGGCTTCTGTGTAAACACGGCAATACTGAGCTCAACTCTGACTCACCAGTATCATCCACGCCGAGCATGTGGCAACAGGCCATGACAACCTAGATCTGGGGTTTTCCCGGAAAAGATTCTGTTACTGAGATTTCCGTGCGTAGGCCTACATTCATCATATTACATTCCCTTAAATCATTAGTGAGAATGTTTTAGCTCTTCAAATCCATTGATAATTCATTTCCACAGGCTTGGACTAAGACTGCATCTCCCCCTCTTAATTTCCAAAACACTTATTGATTAGTAGTGTTTGTTTAGTATGAAATCTATATTTGGTGTTTTAATTATTTATTTATTTATTAAAATTTCTTCCTTATAACCCTGTTTGTGTGTGTGTGTGTGTGTGTGTGTGTGTGTGTGTGTGTGTGTGTGTGGTGTATCCAGGCAGGATGACGAATCATCAGCCAGTGAAGGAGTCCATGGAGTGTGAGGATGGGGGGGAGCCGGCGCCTAAAGCTGGCCTTTTCCAGCAATACTGTGGCTGGATGACCAGGTCACCTGACCATCTCCTACTGCTTCTCACCGTCCTCGGTATGGCCTTCTGCTCACACAGCGCCTGTGTATACGCTTCACTCTTAAAATGAATGTGTTGAAAACATCTCTGTGTCCAGATAGGGACAACACCGTTTGTGTTATTTCCAACACATTGCTTTAGTTATTTGTTATGTGTTGAAAATAACATAGCTTGTGTTTTTTTTTACACATCTCTTTGTCCAGATAGGGACAACACAGTTTGTGTTATTTCCAACACATTGCTTTAGTTGTTTGTTATGTGTTGAAAATAACACAGCTTGTGTTGTTTTTTTGACACATCTCTTTGTCCAGATAGGGACAACACAGTCCCTACATTTGTGTGTATATATATCCATTATCAGTGTATCAACGTCGCTTCTAATCTGTGTCTTCCGCTATATAATTATCCTCATTTGAACATCACTTCATACATCTACAACGTGTTGAAAGCTGGGGATGTAGTAAGAAAAACATCCCCTTATGTGTAGCTCACGTGTCCTGTGGGGGTGTACGACGAAGAGTCGTCCGAGGATAGTGACAGATTGGATATTTACTCTAAGTCTCTCTCCCTTCCCTTCTTTGAGAGATAGAGCTGCTGGCGGTGACATAATGATTCGCTCTTTTTTTATGAGGCTCTTTAATCTTCCCTGCTCTCCCTCTCGTCTCATCACCCTCATCTGGCTGCTTGCTGGTGTCTCTCACCCAACTCAGCAAACCATTACTGGCTGCGATTCCTCCTCTTCACAAGCTCACTGTACTGCCATTTTTCATTTTTGTTTGCTTTTGCTATTCTAAATGGACTTTCTCACGCTTCCAGAGATGGTTATGGTTATTGTTATGGTTTGCTTGGAATTTAGCAGATGCTTTCCCCCGCCAAAGCAGCTTACAACATTAGAGTTGTAAAGGTTAACATCAGAAAAGCAGTAAAACAGGTCACTGGAAAATAGGTCTTTCCTGAGAAGTCAGGAAATTTGGGACAGAAATCTAACTTTTGACCAGTTCTATGAACAGTTTTAGCTTATGTAATTGGGAGGTTTTTAATAACTATCCAGCCCAACATCTACAGTCCTGACTCATTAATGAAGTCAGCAGTCGCAGTTTCTTAGGGATTGTTCCACAGATAAAAACGTTTAGCTTTCACAGGGGGCAACTTCTGCCAACACAGCAATTGGCCAATCTTCCAGCTTGAGGGCTAAATGGCATCCCGGTGTGTGTGATCTGCAGGTGTAATAGCGGGCTCATTGTGTGGCATGATGCTCCGGTACGTGCCCGATTTGGACCCCAACACACTAATGCTGGTGTCCTTCCCCGGAGACATCCTGATGAGGATGCTGAAGATGCTCATCCTCCCCCTCATCATCTCCAGTCTCATCACAGGTCAGTCATCCACTGCACACACAACACCAGTGATGCCTTGTAAACAAACACATATTTGGAGAGACGGGTGCGCACATCCAAAAAAGTTTAAACAGGTGCCAGACAAATAAACGTGTCAAAGTAAAGGTGATGCTCTGCACACTGTAATGGCTCCAAAAATAGTTATTTATTATTTAAAAAGGCAACGTTTCAAAACATTCAACATATTAAAAAGAAACGATGCAGGTTTGGCGATTTCTTTGCTGTTTTACGCTTGCCGGAGAGCTTCCCCACAGCTTTAGCGTGTATATTTTACAACACTCCTCAATCGGTCAGTCTGCGTTTTCATAAGCATGATCGCGCGGCTGCGAGACTTTCTGTTTGTCAGTGCACCAGCCCACAGGCCCGTTGGCCCAGTTGCAAGGGTGGTTCTTCCACTCACAGACACTAGGTGGAAGCCAAACAGCCACCATTTAACCCGAAAAAAAAACATATAACCATTCCAATGACTCCGAAGCTGTTCAGTTAAGGTAAATTAAGCTAAAAAAAAAAACCTCCTGCATAGTTCCCGTTTAAGTACTTTTTCATGTCTTTCAGGTTTGGCGGGTTTGGATGCCCGCTCCAGTGGTAGGATGGGAACCAGGGCCATGGTCTACTACATGTCCACTACTGTAATCGCTGCCATCCTGGGAGTTATCTTAGTCCTGGGCATTCACCCGGGTAACCCTAAGCTCCGGAGTGACCCCGGAGCGACCAACGCGCCTCCCAAGAATCAGGAAGTCAACAGTCTGGATGCCTTCCTGGACCTCATTCGCAACCTCTTCCCTGAGAACCTGGTGCAGGCTTGCTTCCAGCAGGTGATTCTTTGATCATGAGTTTAGATAGCTGCCACTACTATAGTCTGATCAACTGCTAAATGTAATTATTGGGTTGTTTTGTTTGTATGTCGCTTTGGACAAAAGCGTCTGCTAAGCACCATGACTGTAACTGTAACTAACTATTTCACTATCCACTATTACTGACACCTTAAAAATGAACTTCAGTATACTTGCAGTTGTCAGTTAGTTTCACTGCATAGCGTTATATCCATAGATGCTGATCGGTTAGCATTTTGGTGTATATAAAATGTTGAGAGAACTAGCTGACTATGATTTTATATAGTATTAAATAGTGTTAATTGTATTGTACCAATCTGACCCCACCTTCCAATCTTCCGTCATTATATCTAACCTTGAGTGTTCTACTGTAGATCTGTGTTGTCTTGGCTTCACTTTGCAACATTGTGCTTTGCTGTGCATGTATCAGAGCTACCAATAAGTCTGCTGTAATATCCAGAAAATCAAACAATTCTGTCGCAAGCCAAGCTCAAGTTTTACCTGCTCTACATTGGATTAACACTGGATCAATTCGGTTAACATTTGGAATTAGGGAGATGGTTTTTAATTGCATTCTTCACTCTATATTCACTGTACTATGGTTCTTATTGTATTGGTATTATGTGGTGGTGGTGGTGGTGTTGGGATTAGGGACAAGGGATTCAATATTAATGTGGATTTCTCAAGAAATGCCTAAGAACAAAGGGGTCAATACACCCATCTATGGAGCACATTACGTAATGTTTGTTTGGCTCTTACAAATCAGCTGAGGCCTTTATTGTGAGCAACAGCTCAAGTTCAAGCATTACCATTAGGCAGACAAAAAAGAGCCATGGACTCCGTGGGAGGTAAAGTGATGACTTATCATATACTCAGTGGGAGGTTGTTTGACTGTGTGTGTGTGTGTGTGTGTTTGGGGGTCATGTGACTGCTGGCTTCTGTGCCCTGGGCAGAAGGCATAGCCAGTCTTGTGGGGCATCTCCTGATAAACCCCAGTGAGCTAGTCATTTATAAATCATGGCCTATAATCCAGCGCTCAATCAACAGACAACGACGATGCAGCCTGGGATGGACTGGATGCAACCAAACAATTCTCACTTGAGCCCTGTCTCGCATGAGCCCGCATATGATTCAGAAATAATACATAAGTAGCTACACATGTATATTGGCATGTAATAGTCTGAGTGCTTTGTGACTGGGTAAGTATGCAGGCTTGTGTCTTTGAATATTTGTGTGTGTGTGTGTGTGTGTGTGTGTGTGTGTATGTGGGGCTGTGTGAGCGTGTGCGTGTTAGGGCATGCGTGTGTGGGAGCATAAGACTGAGTGAGGGTCAGACCTTCTGTTGGCAGTAATCTCTTTATATCTGTGTTGGTTTAGCGTGGCAGCTGTCTTGAAGGTCTGTACTGGGGCTATTCAGTAAAGATTTGCCCAAGGATGATATGCAAGAAATATCAGTGAATTATATGAATTCTCGCTTTTTTTATGTATCACACATTTTTAATCCATCTGAATGTCTATCTATTTCTCCTCCATTTTGTCTGCCTCTCCAGGTCCAGACCGTGCTGAAGAAAGTTGCTGTTCCTCTCCAGAATCAAACAGAACCTATCTTTGTCAACAAGAAGAAACTAGAGTTCAAATGGGGAATGAATGTACTAGGTGAGGGGTCAATGGAATTCAATGGGTAGGGTTCCTTTTTTAACTCGCAACATCCAATGTTTATTTCACTATTCTCTCCGGAAAGCACTTTACGCTCACTTGGCTCAGCTTGGAACGTGCTATATAAATAAAATGTTTAATTTTAATTATAATATTATTATTATAATTCTGTGGACTGTGTCTGTAACAACGGAGCCTTTGTTTATAAAGCAAAAGAACAGAATTAAATACACCCACAGCGGAAATAAGCAGGAATATGCATGTTGGTACATACAGTAGCCGTCTCTCATGCTCTCAACATAACACAACATAACACAACAGTGCATTTCTGCAGGGTTGAAGGAAATAAGGGCAATCTCCTTTTACTGTACTATCCGTGTACGTCAACCAATGCCCCTAAGCATATAGTGAGGTATATATGGGAGGCATATCAATACATTTAATCCAAAAGGAATATTAATTTCAATATGTCTATGCTACCCCAGGTTTGATTGGGTTCTTCATTACCTTTGGAATGTGCATGGGGAAAATGGGAGAGAGAGGGAAGCTCATGGCCGAGTTCTTCAACATCCTGAATGAGATCATCATGAAGATGGTATCCATGATCATGTGGTCAGTATCTGTGAGTGAGAGATTCAGTGGCTGAATCTCAATGTCCTCCCTAAAAGACTTAACCGCTATCAGTTCATAAGTGATTTAAGAGGCTGTAAGGGTTGGGCTAGTAACAGGAATGAAACATGTTGTAAACAAGTTTCTGTTTCTATTTTATGGCAGTTGTTTACTGATGTGTTCTGATCTTAACCAATCTCCCTTTGGTTAACCATGTGTTAAAAAAAGGCTAGCATTGTGAATAGCTGGATGGCTGAAATGTTTGCTCCTTTGGAAAGACTCCTTTTTCAGTGTGCGAACTGCGAAGCACCCCTAGCCTCTTCCTCACAGTTCTTTTTGGTCCAAATGCACCTGGGCTAGAACATTTGTCATCTGTGTGCAACAACATCTCCTTGCCCTCTTATTAACCCCTGTGTTTCACGTCACAATGTAATGAATTGTTGGTCATTTCATTCCAATTTACCAACAATTCATTGCCAACTTACGGAAAGGGCAGAGACAGGGTGCAAGCTAACCCTCGTGCATTTCAATATTAATGGGACAGCTTTAAGTTAGCAGGAATGTGAGTCTGTGAGTCTGTGAGGGTGGACATTGAGATTCAGCCAGTGAAATAGTGTGTTTGTGTCCAAGTGCCTGCACACATGTGCATGTTTCCATACATCTCCAACTATAAATCTGTATGAAATGTATGACCGAGGACTCTGAGAAATGATGTGAGTCATACAAAGGGAATAGAGAGACAAATATACAAAGTCAACAATGGCGGAGAGCCAGAGGAACTGACTAGAGAAGAGGCTGAACAGAGGAGGCAAGAAAGGCTAAGTGATTCTGTGACAGGAAGAAATACAAGCGACACAGATGGGTGTAAAACGTGATGGGTTGGAGAGGGTGGGGAACTGGGTGGAATGGACCTTCGCACTATGGACTGCCACACTTACTTCCATGGAACTAATTTCCACAGCATGTGCCTGTTTTATTTCCCTGCCAGTGCTCTCAACCCCTACTCCTGAGAAAAGGCCAAGTTGTCATACTGAATGGCCAGTCAGCGCAATTCCCATGAACTCCGTACTCGTCTGAGTTAATCATCTCAATGTTTCGGAAAACATTTAAAAAGGCCCATTCTTTTGTGTAGTTGCAAAGTTATGAAGTCTGAGGACAGAGGACAAGATAACATGCAGTCTGGCCTGATTTGATTTAAAGATTTACTTAAATGGCAACCCTTGCCAGAGTTAAAATGGGATTTCGGGTGGAAATATCAGCTAGCCAGTGAAATTATTCCTAGAGCCTCTTTATAGTTTTACTGAGATTCTCAGCATCTGCAAATTCCACAACATTGTGCTGATGTGAAGTACCTGTCCATCAAATAAATAAATAAAATAAATAAATAACTTTTTGACATAGATCACTGTTTCCTGAGGTCCCCAATTACTGTCGGTATGGAAAAAAAAACTAGAGTTGCCATGCAGCTACAACGCTACACTCTGGGGGCACAGTATGTTCATGAGCCTCTATGTCCATGGTTTCAGAATGTAGCACTGTAGCTGCAGCAACTCCAGCTAGGTAGAACCGACCGTTTTCTTTTTTTTTTATCGCTCTGACAATACTCAGTGACTTCAAGAAAGAGAGATATATGTGAAAACTGCTGAAATTCTCCTTTAAGGTAAGGGCCAAAGGTCTATTGTTGTTCTTCTTCTCTTCTCAGGTACTCCCCTGTGGGTATTGCCTCCCTCATCTGTGGGAAGATTGCAGCTATTGGAGACTTGGAGGTGGTTGCTAGGCAGCTGGGCATGTACATGGTAACAGTCATGGTTGGTCTTACCATCCATGGTGGTATAATTTTGCCCTTCATCTTCTTTGGGGTGACCAGGAAGAACCCTTTCCACTTCTACTCAGGAATCTTCCAGGCGTGGATAACAGCCTTAGGAACTGCCAGCAGGTATTGAACTTTGGAAACAGTACTTCTGTTTATGTTTTGGGGTCCTTCTGTATGAAGCCCCATATGAACTTCTCCCATATCAACAAGCCCCATATTAAAGTTCCCTTCCTACTGTCCATCCCCTATTATCAGCAGTCACACTGAAGTACCCAGATGGCATGCCAATGAGGCACACAGGCTACAGTTCACCAGATTTTTAAACCAACTGTCATGTTGGCACATTGTTGTGGATTTACCAAATAAATATAATCCTATCAGCCCCCCCCCCCCCCCCCCTATAATGGCATTATGACCTGATCTTACCTTGGACCTGAACCATCTCACTGGGTCCTTCATTCAGCCTTTCCCCCCCTTTTTTTTACATTTTCTGTGGTATTTATGAATCAAGTTGTCATAATCTACTTAAGCTTACTATCATTTTTCCTTTTATAGCTCTCTCATCCATTGTATATTACTTTCTCTCTGTTTGTGTGTTCCATTTCTCTCTCTCTCTCTTGCTGTCTCACTCCTTCAGCGCTGGGACACTGCCAGTCACATTCCGATGCCTGGAGGAGAACCTGAAAATTGACAAGCGCGTGACCCGCTTTGTGCTACCCATCGGCGCCACCATAAACATGGATGGCACTGCTCTCTATGAGGCTGTGGCAGCCATCTTCATTGCCCAAATGAATGACATCAATCTAGACGCAGGGCAGATTGTAACAGTGAGGTAAGCAGGGGAGTCACTAGGAATTAAGGTTTACTGGGGCACTGTGTCATTTGTGTACGTTTACTGGGGCACTGCGTCGTTTGTGTACATGTAAGACATTTTTTTTACTGGGGCACAACTTATTTTTACTGGGGCACGTACGTGTTGTTGTTAAAATAGGTAAAACCTTTCATCTTGAAAATTCCAGTGTTCAATATATATGTATCTTTTGCACACCCCCACACCCTTTCCCCCAGACCCCCACTATACTACATTGCTCAAAAAAAAATAAAGGAACACTATTTCATAGGAGTATAGAATCAAGTCATGTAGAGGTGAGGTGGTTGTGAATTAGTTCACAGGTGGTGGCAACTGATCATTTTCCATCTGTATCCTTCTTGACTGATTTTTCTCTAGTTTTGCATTTGGCTAGGGTCCGTGTCACTACTGGTAGCATACAGTATGCCAGTACCCGTAGTACCTGCTATGTCTCCCAGCAGTCTCAAGAGGATGGAGGAGATTCCCGGGGACACGCAGTTGCTCTAAGAGAGCTGCAGGGTGAAAAAGAAGGTCCTTAACCCAGCAGTAGGACCAGTAGCTGCTCCTTTGTGCAAGGACGAACAGTAGGAGCCCTACAAAATGACCTCCAGCAGGCCACTGATGTGAATGTCTCTGACCACACTGTCAGAAAGGCTTCTTTAGGGTGGCCTGAGGGCACTGTGTCCTCTGAAGGGACCTGAGCTCAGTGCCCACCACCGCAGAGCTCCGTTGACATTTGCCATAGAAATCAAAATGGGCTGTTCCACCACTGCCCTATGCTTTTCACAGATGAGAGCAGGTTCACCCTGAGCACATGTCCCAGACATGAAAGGGCCTGGAGATGTTGTGGAGAATGTTAGGCTGCCAGCTACATCATTCATATTGACTGGTTTAGTTGTGGGTCAGTGATGTTCTGGGGAGGCATATCTCAGACCTCTATGGGCAAGACAACTGCACCCTAACTGCTCTTAGGTATCGGGATGAGATTCTCGTCTGACTCTGTACTGGTACAATAGGGCCCTGGGTTCCTCCTGGTGCACAACAGTGGTTGGCTAAATGTGGCGAGAGTGTGTAGGCAGTTCCTGGAGGATGATGGAATAGATACCATTGACTGTCCCCCACACTCCCCTAACTTAAATCCAATAGAACACCTCTGGAACATTATGTGTTGGTCCGTCCAACACCTCCAGGTTGCACCACAGATTTTCCAGGAGCTCACTGATGGCCGTGTCCACGTCTGGGAGCAGATCCACCATGACACAATCAGCCCACTCATTAGGACCATGCCCTGACATCGTTAAGCATGTGGTGGCCATACGAACTACAAAAACTTTGGCAAAATGGACAAGCCTGCTGCATAATTTTTCACTTCAATTTTTTGGGGGGTCTTCAGCCCTCTGTAGGTTGAAACAATGTGGCATCCTTCCGTTCCCAATACATTACCATTGCATTGCATATCAGTCCATATCAGTATTGATATCCAGCATGATGTTTTTCCCACTGACATCTGATGCGTTTTCAAAGTGTTCCTTTAAACATTTTTGAGCAGTGTATATAGGTGCAAGTGCTAAATTGAGTAGAAAAAAATGCCAAATGTGCATCAACTGTCAAATTTAAACCATTTCATTAAACGTACCACCCCTTTCAACATTCAACTCGCTCTCTCAAACACACACACACACAGATTAAGTCATACTAGTTGCAAGACTTCTATTTACTTCAAAGGATAAACAGATCTCTTTGAGTCATAGCATGCTTATTTCCT
Organism: Sardina pilchardus; assembly: GCF_963854185.1. NCBI lineage: Eukaryota > Metazoa > Chordata > Actinopteri > Clupeiformes > Clupeidae > Sardina > Sardina pilchardus. The sequence continues at coordinate 10,573,023 of NC_084996.1, read as the reverse complement.
CAACCATTTTTCTATGGTTTGTCAACTTTACTCATGGGTTTTGTACAAGAGGACTATTTTTTAGAAGATATTACAGCTCTGTAACTACTCTGTTACTGAGAGTAGATGTCAGTATGACACACTTCTTTTTCACGGTTAAGATGGGCATACTTTCATTCTCTTAACTTACACCGATTGTGGCTTGAGCTGTATTTCATTCTCTCTACAAACAAAATGTGTGATTAAATATGACTTCAGGGAAGAAATATGCAAATCAAACTTAGCCTGGAAGCCAGCCTGTGTTCAACTCCGGCCCACAACATTGAAGGTTGAAATTCGGCATAGACTTGTTTCTCTATGCCCGTATGAGAGCTGTGCACACAAATCAAATTGATTGGGTGGGCTTTATACGATGATGGACAGATGAGCAACAGTGCCTATAGCCATTCATTTCACCTGAGTGCACTTTGGTTGATTTTGTTTTAAACAAAAAGGCTAGAGAAGCTAGACGTTTAGATTTCTCTATCACGTACTGTGTGACTGTTCTCCCTACAGGATTCACATATTTCATTGCTCTAGCTGGTTAGGTCCATCCAAATGAGAGGCATTTTCCCCTGTATTGGTAGAAACACTTCCAATTCTCATATCTCAATGGCAATGTACCAGACTCAAATTCTGAAGTGTGTTACATGCACACTAAGAAACTGATTATTATCAGGGTTTTGTAGTTATTTGGTAATTCGAGTGCTCCTGTAAATGAAATAAACCGATATACATGATTGGTTTACTGCCATTAACGGTTTATGAAAAATCTGTAAAACACACCTACTGTAGTTTTCTGTCAATATTGTGATTTGATGAAACGTGCCCAATTACTAAATCAGTGGTAATCAGTGGACTGCTACAAAATCATTTAGGCCTACTATTTGCCTGTCTGCTCCATCTCCACTCCTTCCTTGTATTCTGGCCATTCTATCCTCTTTTCCTCCTACTTCTTCATGACTCCATCCTTTTTCTCCACATTTTGAAAATCTTCTCTTTTCCTGTTCTTCGCATCCCAGTATGACAGCAACATTGGCCAGTGTTGGAGCAGCCAGCATACCCAGTGCTGGCCTTGTGACCATGCTGCTGATCTTGACTGCTGTTGGCCTCCCCACCCAAGACATCAGCCTTCTCATTGCAGTGGACTGGCTACTGTAAGTGCATCGAGCATAACACCACACAATCTATGCTGCACTATCACACACACATTGACTTTTCTGTTACATCTCCATTCTTCCTGAAAACTGCTTGCCAATTGAGTAAAATTATGTCTATTTCATTGGGCTCAGGGATCGCATGCGCACCTCCATCAACGTAGTGGGCGACTCCTTTGGAGCAGGCATCGTGGACTACCTGTCTCACGCAGAGCTGGCGGAATATGATGCCGAGGGCGTCGCTGCTGCCGAGGGGGAAGAGGAGGAGGAGGAGTTCATTCCGCCTCCGCCCCTCCTGACCGAGATAGACCTGATGGAACCGCTGAAGCCTCCCGAACTGCCACCACGCTCGCCCCGTCCACCCAAGCTGAACCACACGGCCCCGCACTCGCTGGCCCAGTCCCACTCCGTGACGCACTCGCCTCTGTCGGTGCGCTCGCCCTCCCCGCGCTCTGTGCGCTCGCCGTCGCCGCGGCCCGTCCGCTCATCATCGCCGCGCTCGATCCAGTCCCACTCACCCAGACCTTTCCGCACACACTCTCCACGCCTGCTGCGACGCACTGAGCCTGGGTACACTGCCCTACCTACTCATGAAAACCAGGTAAGGCTATCAAGCGTCGTTATGGTTTCTTCAGGGTAGGGATAGGGTTGTTTTGTCCGCCTATGTTTTCATCTGAATGGCTCCCATTATCCGTCCGTACTTTTCAGATCATCTTTCATCAATTGTTTTCTGTTCATTTTGTGCTTCTCATTCATGAAAAAAAGCAATTGGGGGCAGAGGCATTTTCCAACCAAACTAAACTGGAGTGGAAACAGAGAGTCTCTAAGATTTCAAACATCTGTGAATCAAATTTGGGAAAAATTACCAAATTGGGAATAGGAACATGTGTTGACATTTGGGCCACAAGTTATTGTTTCCTATGGTGAACCCTGCCTGAACTTCCGGGGAATTTGAATTTCGCCTGGCAGCTCAGGCTGGAAACCAGCAGATCTATCCTGGCACGCTACTGGGCGGTGACGCGCCAAAAACGAAACTTAAGCGACGCGAAGTGCAGTAGAAACAAAGCGCAGCCTCGCCAGACTAATATTTAATCTCAAAAGATGGAGTTCAGTATGGTGAAAACCAGACTAATTGTTTCCTCCAGTGATTCGGAGATGTGTCAGGCTACTGTTGTTTTTTATGCCTATTTGGAGTTTTGAAGTTTCTAAGCTGTACGGTTTAGGGGGCTACATTGTTTTCTTTGCTACTTTGAAAGTATTTGCTAGTTTGCAAATTGTATTATGTATTCTTTGAGATCTTCTTACCATTAATTTAATATGGCTTTTAGCTTAGTAGTCTGACTGTTTGTAACGGAGTTGCATCCCATTTAAGCTTTCTCATCACTGTCGATTTCTCAGATTCCTACCCTTCCACGTGCCTATAGAGAGAGGGAGCGAGACCGAGAGAGGGAGCGACTGCGAGGAAGAGAGAGGGAACGAGAAAGTGAGACCGAGGAGGACGAAGAGAGAGAGAGGGGGTTTGACGATGTCAGTGACGGGGAGGAGAGTGACGACACTGCTTACGACCGGAGACACACCATCCCTCCATGTGACCTACCATGAGTCCGCCAACCCCTGGACCATCGCCAATGGCAGCGTCACAACACTTTTGACGGCATTTCCCCACACTTTACTGCACCCCTTCACCATTCCCAAGTGGAGGTCTTTTCAGGTAGATAACTGGACTGGGCAGAAACTGTTTCAGTTTCTTGGGACGTGTGTTTTAATAGTGCTTTACAAGTACAAAAACAAGGAATGGTTCATGCGATTTTTTTTGACAAATTACAAATGTAGCATAGTGACCGTTGCAGTGACTCTGTGTCCCATGCAGTCACTGCTATTCTCATTTTACAGGATTCTGCAGTATAAAACCATTTTGTTTCCTCAATTAACACTTTCATTGATTTAACGGAATGCCCCCTAGTTGTAGTCTTCCCTGAAGTCTTATCTAATCATGATGATTACTGATTGGAAAAACTCACTGTTCCCCAAAACAACAACACCCAGAGGCCAGGTGCCTACTAAATCAGGTTAGACATTCCATTCACTTCAACGCACAATGTTAAGAGCATGCCATGCCACATAATAATCTATTTTTCATATGCCAGTATGGACATTATTTGTAATTATGTATCTGTATCCATGATTTGCACGAGGAGAGTTCAGTTCAGGCTACATAAGCATGTGAATATCAAACAAAAGTAATTCATTTGATCTTCTTTTCAGTCCCCTTATCAGTTCAGTCCCCTTATCCACCCTTTAATAGCGAGGAAAGATTTGATGGCTTGTTGATCTTGGGCTATGCCCAAGAAATACTGTATGGCATTATTCAGTAACACTGAATCTCAGTCTCTCTCATTCAGTCACAGAAAAGTTATTGTTGATATTGTTATTATTTATGTATTTAAAATGACAAATTCTAATTTATTTGTTGTCTGGTGTCTGGTATGAGTGGTGTTACTTATAGTTGTTTTATTTCTCTCTCATATGCATAGTCGTCAGCACTTGGTTTCTGACTGATGTACTAATCTATTTTGTTGTTTCATTACTCTTGTTTTAATTGTATGTATTTACTTATTATTTGTTTTATTTATAACTATAAATATGCTCATTTGTCTTCTGTCTGTCACTCCAAAATGCCTTCCACTTCAAGTGGAAAGTTATAGACAGCCGTCCCCCAAATCCCTGTTAAAATTCAAATCTACAGCTCCAGTTTGTGTGTAAACTGAATGCAATAAAATCTTAGAGATTTATTTGAGTTTATAACTTACATGAATCTGCTTTTTATTGTGGGCAAACATTTTTACTGTGTAATGCATCATTCTGACTCTTTTGCCTCATTTTACACATATTTTTGAAAGGGCGCAGGTGAAGCACTTCAAATCATCTTTTTGTAATTTCACCCTGATAAGTTCGACAAGAATTTACGAGAAATGTGAAGTTAAATTCTTTGCAATGGGGGAATCCAGGGCAACTAAAAAGATCGCCTTTACAAAACTGACAGTGAGGTTCGCTTCAGGTGAACCTGAAGTTCATCACAGCTGTTGCTTCGGCTGTTACATAGGTCTGTAGGGAGGAGCCGCTTAGAGTGAGAGAGTAAAGGGCGATCGTGCCGTAATTAACTTATACAAACAAGGATATCATGCCTGTTTTTAAGCTCACCCGACCGCAAAACGTTACCTATCCACTGGGAATTCTCCAAACTCCAGCGATTCTCCACTTGTGCGGCATTATGTATAATAGTCTTAGCAGCAGTAACGGCTAGAGATTGCGTGACTTCATACAATGAATGTAACCTTCTCTGGACATTTTGTGCGGTAAAAAAAAAAAAAATCTAGCGTAACCTCTGGTATCAGTGCTATCTCAACATACTGAACACACTTAAATTTTAAACACCATTACATCCCTAACGCATAAACACACACATCACACAAGGCAGCGCCCAATATTACACCACTGATCACCAAGAGACAAAGACACGCAGAGACATCAAACCCCTTAATCCTCTCAGAGAGGGGAGGGAGGGCGGGAGGGAGGGAGGTGGAAGGACAGGGTGAGAAGCAGGGTGGGCGAGAGGGCGGCAGATGGTCAGAAAGACGTCAATCTTTCTCATTCCTCCCAGACAGCACAGGGGCACTGTGGGTAATTGCAAGGGCCATTGACGTTAGTGTGGGGACCCTGGACGTCAGAGAAGAGAGAATGAGAAAGAGTCAGGAAAAGAGAGAAGAGGTTGAGAATGGCTTACGCACAGATGTTATTATGGGTTAAAGTTTGTTATGAAAGACGCTCCAGAATGACCTGCACAATTAAATACAAACGCATCAGATTCTAGACGACTCACTACAAAGTAGTGCACAAAGGGCATTGAGAAAGATTACCACATAGGTAACTGCTAAAATGTCAGCATACTGACCCAGACCCCCAAATAAATGTGATGATGTGTTCAAGGACCATATCTATTCAGGCCTGTTGGTTAAGGTGTGAGTTCTCACTACAACTACATTGTCAAGAGTTTGGAGGAATGTGGACACTGCATGAAGAGAGTGCATGATGTGCAATCAATATCCCCATCTCACTCAGAGCCCACTATGCCCTCCAGAGGCTGTACATGAGAATCACACCAAAAAGGAACACTTCCTGCAGAAAGCGAAAGCTGCCTCTTACTCAATAGCCAATAGCACAGCATATGATTCCAGCACATTGGCCAATACTGGCATAACTGGCCCGGACAAAAGCATCACTGCTTTTGTGTGTGGAATTTGGGTAGATTGTTGATGCATATACTGTATATAGCACAGCATATGATTCCAGCATACTGGCCAATACTGGCATAACTGGCCCGGACAAAAGCATCACTGCTTTTGTATGTGGAGTTTGGGTAGATTGTTGATGCATGCATATACTGTGCTACGCAAAAGTTGGGGATGCTGTGTAAAATGTAAATAAGAACAAAAATATATTATTTGCTAAATCAGTTTGAAGTTTAAATTTGAAGTTCAAATCTAATGACTTTTAAAACCTCAAGAGGTGAAAAACAATAGCAGAAATACTCATTGTCGTGAGATAGGCAGGTAAAATGAAACAACTGTCAACCCTGAAAAAGTGTTTGGAGTACACATTATGTCGAACATTTTAGGAAAACAAATTGAACACATTATATTTTTGAATAGTTGACTTTTTAAAGTCAGAGATGTGAATTTAAATTGAGAGAGTACTGTACTTGAAAAAATAACCATTTACAGTAATAGGCCTACATTAACTCTGGAAATCTCTTCCTGAAAAAATTATGTTCTTTGACAAATCTTGTTGATATTAAGGACTGACACTGACCTTTCCCTCATAACATCAAATCGACTCTTCAATGTTTCTTTTTTACTTCAGCAAGTAGCCTTTGCCATAACTGTGTTCATTTTAATTCACTTAACACCTACAGTATAGGTTACATATCAATACGTAAAGATTGCTCTGAAAATGCAAATTACATTTTTCTGTTGATGCAGGCACTACAGACTGTACACAATGTATAGTGGGGAAGTCTTAACTTAAATGGACAATGTAACTTCCTTTGTCAGCTTATGAACAATCAAACTAGATACAAATACATACCATTAACCTGACTCTTAATCTCCAAAAAGTTTTCAGATGGCTCAAAGCTCATTGGCAAGCCAAATGTGCATCAACCAAACTTATAAAACAATTGAAAAGCGTACTAGCGTAGCCTACTTTCAATGTCAAAAAAATACAGCTTATATGCAAAATGTGTAGGCAAGTCTGAATATAAGCTAAACAACACTCATTCTGCTCCACATCAAATGGAATGCCTGCACTTATACAATTCCAGACATGCTAAGGCCTTATCAGAAATGAAATACAAGACATTTTAAAGAGAAACTATGCAGGATTGTCTATTTCATCTTAAGTTTCGGTTTCGTTTTTCATTTTCGCTCGTTTTATGCTTGCATATTTCTCTGCAGAGCTTCCCCGACAGCTTTAGCGTGTATATTTATACATATATAGGCTATATATAAATATATAAATTGCAAGCGTGGTTCTTCTTGTTCTTTATGCGTCTCAGCCTTCCAGATGTAAACAGGGAACGATCGTCTCCTGAACAAACTGCAAGGTTGCAATAGCGGATAGGGACACTGGGGGCGGGAGGAAATATTACTGTTTTGGATAAAACTGGTCAGTCAAGCAAAACAACGATTTCTAAGCGATTTTATGACTATGAAAAAGTTGCATAGGGTCTCTTTAAGACTTTTTAAGGATCCACAGGAAATATGCAATTCATGTATTTAATAATTAGGGCTAATAAATCAATTGAACTGTGCACTAGTAACAAATTGGATGGTTACTTTTCTCTATAGCCCGGAAGATGTGGAGTCCATGACTTTCAAAAAAGAATTACACATTTTGATAAGTCTAAATTCAAGACAGCTTCCACTTCGCCTAACATAATATTGGGCATAGATAAGATGGCAGCATTTCAGGACTATGTCTAAATATGGTTTCTTTTTTGCATGGTAGAGTATTTGTGGATGGAGTGTCAAACTGTGTTCATAAACAATGGTTGTCTGATGTTTTTCTGAGCCTATTCAATGTTTTCAATACAGAAACAGGTGGTTTTAATGCAGTACCATCTAAGGCTCTGCAGAAATCAAATCACATCCAATATTTTTTTCCAGCCATACATACAAAGATTTCTCTGGATTCTCTGAATTGTTGTCACAGGTCAAGCCCACACTGGGTCTTCTTCAGCCTTCATACCAGGCCACCAAATATGCTGCTGGAGGAACTTACTGTAAGTGTCCTGAAAGATCCAGGAGGGGCAGTCAGCTGTGAAACATGGGCACATTGAAGTACCTCATACTCATTGCCGAACGAACAACCAGGGCCACGAGGGCCAGGGTCCCTACGCAGTGCCTGCTGAACACTGTAAATGATCTCTCAATGGACTGCTGCTACCAGTCTGGGGCTTGAAAGGATAGACTCAGGGGACACCCTAGGGTTTTCTGGTTGGTGATGATGATGTGAGAGAGTTCCGGTGGTGCTACTGGTCAGTAGTTAGAATTGATTGTCTGAACTGTTGCTGGCATTTGTCCATCTTTTGGATGACAATGTTGGGGGGGGGGGGGGGGGGCAATCACCATAGCTTTCAGCTTTGGAACTTAAGGGTGAAATGTCCCCCCTGTCCACCTTGATGGTGGAAAGATGGAGCTTGGCTTTCCCCATTAATTCTGGATAGATGTTCTGTAAGTGTCCAGGCTCCAACACTACATGCAGCAGAGCTCCCTCATCCTTCAGTTGCGTTCAATTTGAGAAAGCCTTGTTCTGCCCAGTTTTGTTTAACTTATTGTGGATTGAAGATTTTCTTTGCATCCCGGCTAATTTTCCTAGCAGTTAAGGTTGAAATATGTGTTGGTCTGCCTTAACCAGTGAATTTTTAAATGACTTTGCTGTTTTTTCTCACCCACTTATCCTCTCTCTCACCAAACACAATACTTCTGGGAGATTTCAATATCCACATGGACAATATCCATCTGCCTCTCACCAAAGACTTCATCTCCTGCTTAGAGAGTTTTGGTTGTCAGCAACATACCACTTTTCCCACACGCTCCAAAGGACACATTCTGGATCTTATCTGCTGCTCTGGTGTAACTCCTTTTGACCTTACAGCTGATGAACTCCCTATAACTGACCACTTTCTCCTCTCATTCACAGTGAAACTCACCCTCTCCATCTCTAAAAAACCACGCCTCATTTCTTTTCATAATATAAAAAATATCAACCCTACCACTCTCACTTCATGTATCCACACCTCCCGCCTCCCTGACATCCACAATTTATCCGTTCCGGACGCTCTGGTTTCTCACTACAACACTGGTCTCCATAATATTCTTGATTCTCTCGCTCCACTAAAAAACAGATCTGTTTCCTTTTCCGTTTCCGCCCCCTGGTTCACCCCCGACCTTCGGCTCATGAAAGCCAAAGGTCGGCAACTTGAACGGCTCCATAAAAAACTGGTCTCACTATTCACAAAGAAATGTACAATAACCATATCCTATGCTATAAGGCATCCATTGCCAGCACCAAAACCCACTACTACTCTATATGTATAATCACCGCCAACAAAGGCAACTCTAAGCCACTTTTCTCCCTACTAAATAATATCACCCGACCCCAGGACTCCCTCCCCCCTCACTTGTACACAACCTCCTTCTGCAAGTCTTTAATGTCATTTTTCATTGCAAAAATCCAGAACATTCACCAGCACCTTGGAACAACCCCTCACCTCAGCATCCCAGCCGATTCTTACCCTTCCATACACTCACTTTCTTCCTTCCAGCTCCCCACTCTCTCAGAAATTACAGGACTCATTCAGAAATCCAAACCTTCCACCTGTCAACTTGACCCCCTTCCCACGCAATTTGTTAAAGCCAGCCTCCCTTCCCTTGCCCCCCTCATTTCTGCCATCATCCACTCCTCCCTAACCACTGGAACTGTTCCTTCATCCTTCAAAACTGCTGCCATAACCCCAATTTTGAAAAAAAAACCTGGTGCAGACCCCTCTGACTACAATAACTTCCGTCCCATATCGAATTTACCTTTCATCTCCAAAATCCTTGAAAAAGCAGTCGCCTCCCAACTCCATTCCCACTTATCCAATAATAACCAGTCTGACCAGTTCCAGTCCAGTTTCCACCCACTACACAGCACTGAAACAGCACTTATCAAAATTACAAATGATCTCCTCATGGCAGCTGATTCTGGTCTCCTCACTATCCTCATCCTCCTTGACCTGAGTGCAGCCTTTGATACCATCTGTCACACCACCCTCCTCAATAGGCTGTCTTCCATTGGCATCACACATACTACGCTCAAATGGTTCACATCCTACCTCTCTGGCCGCACTCAGTTCATTCAGTTAAAGTCCCTTGAATCCATCCCCTCCTCTGTCACTTCAGGTGTGCCCCAGGGGTCTGTCCTGGGGCCCCTACTCTTCATCATCTACCTCCTCCCCCTCGGCAATATCTTCCGCAAATTTAATATTAATTTCCACTGTTATGCGGATGACACCCAGCTCTATCGCTCCAGCAAACCTTCGTCCACTCTCCCACCCACCTCCCTTACTGATTGAATCTCTGAGATAAAAACCTGGTTCACCCAAAACTTCCTTAAACTAAACAATAACAAAACTGAGGTCCTCCTCATTAGTACTAAATCCACTCTATACAAAACCGACAGCTTTTCTCTTTCTATTGACAACTCCTCTGTTTCACCCTCTCCTCATGTTAAGAGCCTGGGTGTCATCCTTGACAGCACACTATCCTTTCAATCCCACATCAATAACATCACTCGGTCTGCTTATTTCCGCCTACGTAACATCAATCGCCTCCGCCCCTCCCTAACCCCCCACACTGCCGCCATCCTTGTCCACAGTCTCGTCACTTCCCGTCTGGATTATTATCCTTTTCGGCCTCCCCCACAAATCCCTCCACTTCAACTGGTCCAGAACTCAGCTGCCCGCATCATAACCCGAACCCCCTACATTCACCACATTACTCCTGTCCTTCATCAGCTCCACTGTCTCCCGGTTCAGTTCCGCATCCAATTTAAACTCCTCCTGTTTACTTTCAAGGCCATTCACAACCTTGCCCCCCCCATATCTGTCTGATCTCCTCCATGTTCCCATTCCCTCCCGCATTCAGCCGCTCTGCTCCTCGTCTCTGGAATTCACTACCACCCCAACTCAGAAACATTGAGTCATTCCCCCATTTCAAATCACAACTCAAAACACATCTGTTTAAAACTGCTTATTCCATTTGATGCTATTCCTCTACCCCTTTCTGCTGCTTTCTATATGTACATATTTTATTGTTATGTTTCAAATGTTTTATGTATGTATGTACGGTGACCTTGAGTGCCAAGAAAGGCGCCTTTAAATAAAATGTATTATTATTATTATTATTATTACCATGGCTTAACAAAACCAACAATCCTCCACTTCTTTATGAGATTTTAAACACCACTGACCGACATTTTCAAATCTTTAGCTATGTTTTTATCTCCTTTTCCTGATTCATACAGTTTCTCACCCTTTCCCACAAATTTCTCGCAGCTTTTTTTGTATATCTAAGTCCAACAAATGCTGCACTCTCACAATGGCTATGAATCTCATTGACTATTTATAATTGTCTATATATAATACATATTATCAGGCCAAATACATTAACTTTTGATCGGGGCCATAAAGTGATATCATCATTATTTTAAAAGGGCACACACACACACACACACACACTTGTGTGCTAATAGATTATCTGCCCTCTATCCCTAAATAAAATAAAGATTTTCTGCATGATTGGGCATATTTCCCAAATTATTTATATTATTCTTATATTGTCACATTTTCACATTACTAATGCACTTTCCATAATCATAAACTACTTTTCCAAATAAGGCTCTTTTCCGTTCAGTCTAGTGTCTCTCACAGAGATATAGGCAATGACAGATTTTAGCCAAAAGGAAAACATAAGGCAAAGTAGTTTACAAGTAGTTTTAAAATAGCTTAGGAACATAACTTATTTATGTCAAGTGCTTATTTATGACAGAGCCAAGCTGCATGTTTCTCCCTCACTTCACTCTGTTTACAAAGGGCTTTTCCTACATGTGCCTGTTCTGGCGAGGCAAGGCAAGTTTACAGTATATACTGTAGCTCATTCCAAACACAGGGTTACACTCAATGTGCTGTAAATAAACAAACATAAATAGTAATGGTACATCAAAACTGAATGTTTTTTACATAGATACATAGAATATTTAAAACAACGTTACCGCTTTGTATTCTTATGCAAACCTCTGCATACCTCCTCAGTTGTATTAGATTTAGCTGTAGACCGGTAACCCAAATAATGCCTGAAAAATCCTTGACCATCAGGCAGGTTATTAGTACTATGACAAAACCTCTATCCGCCTTAAAATGATCTATCAGCACACAAAAAAGGATGTCCTTTATGAAATTCACACAGATTCTCAAGTTTTGGCATAAACAGTAAAAGGAATGATGGAGCACTCTGATTAAGGTTTGTTTTAGGTCAAACAAATGTGGTGTCCGAATCAAACACCCAGTCAACAGCAGCACTCTTAAGGCACTCTTTTCTGTTCTCCGCAATGTCAAGGCAAAGGTGACATGTGACTTGCAATAAGAGAGGATGTCAGCAGCTGTATCAAAGCCGCCACATCCTCCAAAAGAAATGTAGGTATTTACTATAACGGTTCATATTTGTGACATTCCCTACAATCATCCGTATTGTCTACGTAAGCACCTTGAGCGTTTGCAAGACGGCAATGATTGGCACGCTTGGTACTGCTGACGTCCATTTTGGGAATCTTCACTGCCTCTCTTTCCTAAGAACTCCTCTGCTTATCTCATTTCCCTTTTGCTCACCAGTGAGTCACGAACATTAAATCTCAACCCCTTCTTTTTCAAACCCTCTGTGTATATAAACCTCACGAAACGGTGCAGTGTATATAAGTCCTTCACTGTACTGTAACTGTTCAGGGTGGTTTTCTATCACGATTGAACACCTATAAGTTACTGATTAGCGACCACAGTTGGTTGGTGCTTTGCCTCAGTCTGCTCTACCATGCCTCTGTGCCTTTATCCTCTTTATCTCCTCCTCCTCCCATCACTCTCTCTCTGCTTCTATGTGCAAAGTTCAAGCGTCCTCTCGTCCTTCAACGATCAGGTCAGACAACGGCATCTCTACACAGGTAAGGCTCTACCAATCCATATTTTTTCTTTTTTATTTTGGCTTTGCTTTTGGCTTTTAGTTTTTAACGAGAATTTATGTTAACAAAGATTTTGTTCATGTCTGTGTCTGTGATTGACATATTACTTGGATACAGTGCAATTGTAACAAGTAATAGTGGTTTAAATGCACTGAAGCTGAATACAACAAATTAAAAAAAAGAAACAAGATTAATTAAAGAGAAACTATGCAGGATTGGCGATTTCATCTCCGGTTTCAGTTTCACTTTTCGTTTTCGCTTGTTTTATGCTTGCATATTTCTCTGCAGAGCTTCCCCTACAGCTTTAGTGTGTATATTTATACATATATAGGCTGCACATATATATATATATATATATATATATATATATATATATATATATATATATATACAGTACCCTCCAGAATTATTGGCACCCTTGGTAAAAGTTGACTAAAAATAGGTATAAAAAATAATCTTTAGGTGATTTATTGTACTCCAACAATGAAAACAATGAGGAAAAATATACCCAGCAAGGCAAGCAAATTTATTCTGAGAAAAAGGAAAATCTCATAAAGAAAGAAATATTTTTAACAAAAACAGCTTGCTCACAATTATTGGCACCCCTGAAACATATTATGTACAACATTTAACAGGAGCATTTTCCTATGTAAATGCAACGTTTTAAAGTAAATCAGAGTGTCTGTGAACTTTCAGAAGTAGTTCATGATGTTCTTTTTCACTATGGCATGAAAATGAAGTCACTCAGAGGCTAAATCCTCTAGTCATTTTTCAACATTGGAGAGACAAGAGAATACACTAAATTGAAATAAAAAGATATTGTGTTGACATTTGTAAGTAAGAGAATGTCTATGGAAACTAGGTATTTTGTTGAAAATGCCTATATTTCCAGTTAAAATGATGACTAAAAGGTTCTTATCATCTGGAAATGTGGCAAACATGCTTGGACAAAGACCCATGGCTATTTTGCTCCCACGCACAGTATGGAGGATGGTATGATAGGCAAAAAAATCCATAAGAACCACTGTTGAGAGTTATAGACAATGCTATCATCTTGGGGTCACCAAGTCCCCCCCAAAACTCTTCAAAAGTGACCTCACTGCTAATAGATTATTTAGACAGCATGTCAGGTTAAAGCCAGTAGAGTCATTTAATGAACAATGTAAATGGCAGGAGTTACTGAATGGTACCATGACATGTCTGGGAGTGTGGTCTATTGTCAGATGAAAATAAAATGATGCTCTTTTGCTAAAAACACTTAAGGTGTCTTTGGCGTACATAGAAGAATGACTATACTAAAAAGAACCCCATGCCTAATCAGAATTATGGTGGAGGGGCTGTGCTATTGTTGGGCTGTTTTAATTCCCAAAGGCCTTGGGAACCTAATTAAGGTGCATGGCATCATGAACACCAAGAAAAACCTGAACATTTTCAAAGGAAATCAAACAATCTCTGCCAAGGCCCTAAAAGTTGGTCATGATTGGATCATTCATCAGGTCAATGATCCAAAACAAATGCACAGATCAAAACAAATATGGTTTACTGAACACAAAATCAAGCTTCAGACATTGCCATAGCAGTCCCCTGATCTAAACTCCATAGAATAACAGTGGGATGAGTCAACGAGAAGAATGCAGAAGTGTGGACCTAGCAATCTGGACGATCTCGGGAGGTTTTGTAAAGATGAATGGTCTTAAATCCCTTACTTTGTATTCTCAATCGTTATGGGGTGTCAGAGAAGAATATTACATGCTATTTTATTGACAAAGGGAGGTTTAAGAAGGTATTACAAGTAGGGGTGCCAATAATTGTGAGTGACGTGTTTTTATTAAAAACATTTATTTCTTTATGAGATTTTCCTTTTTCTCAGAATAAATTTGCTTCCCTTGCAGGGTGTATTTTTCCTCATTGTTTTCATTGTGGCAGTGCAATAAATCACCTAAAGATTATTTTTTAGACCTATTTTTAGTCAACTTTTACCAAGGGTGCCAATAATTCTGGAGGGTACTGTATATATAAATTGCAAGCGTGGATCTTCTTGTTCTTTACGCGTCTCAGACTTCCAGATGTAAACAAGGAGCGATCGCCTCCTGGACAAACTGCAAGGCTGCAATAGCAGATAGAGACACTGGGGGCAGGAGGAAATATTACTGTTTTCAATAAAACTGATCAATCAAGCAAAACAACGATTTCTAAGCGATTTTTATGACTATGAAAAAGTTGCATATACTGTAGGGTCTCTTTAAGTGTTATTATAAATCTGTTTTGTACCTGTTTTGTAATTGGCCTTCTCCATGCTGAAAGGCTATACAAAAACCTAATACATTTGTTTGTTTGTTTTTTTGCACCTAGGTGTGCACCTGAAGTCAGAATCTTTGACATGGCCTTACACCTGTTTATTCTTAATTTTTAGAGAGCAGAAGCCAGGCTCTGTTCCTGGAGATGAAGCCTGAAGGTTCCGTAGCTGGTTCTCCCACAATGTCTCAATACAGTAAGTTGACAGAGACTCGTAATTTTCATTTGTGGCTCTTTCATACATTACATAATAAATCATAAATATAATAATACATTATACATAATTAACATTGAACGTGGTGTAGTAAGAGTGTGCCAACAGCTTATACACTGCTGGTTATGGTTCTACAATAAGAAAGAATTTGTTTACAAGCAATATGCCTCAAGGCTGATAAGAGGTCACAGTTGAGATAAGAAATTGGGTACATTCTAAAATACATTAGTCAAACTTTATTTGAAAACAGCCTAAGATAACCCACAACATGTAGCCTATGAAAGTTACGTAATAGATGTTTGAACAATTCTCTTATAACATGGTATGAAGAGCTCTTTTCCAAAACGCTATATCCACCATTTTAATGAATTTTCATAAATCATTTTTTTAAATGTCGCTTTCCAAGTCATTTCAGTGGAACTGGATTAGGTTATGTTTAACATTACAAATGCTATTTAAAAACTAGAATTATGGCAAATGCCAGAGGTGCATTCAAATTCCTTGAGCAGAGACAAACATTCTCAACGAACATGTTTGTATGTATATTTGAATGATTTTGTGTAAACATTCCATCGCAATGGTAACTGCCAACATCAACAATGCCAAACAATGCAACAATGCTTGCAAATGTTCACCCAGGTTTGCAAATTTGATTGCATTTCTGTATGTATGACAAATGTATGACAATATCATTTATTTGGAAATATCACTGCACGCAATTGGACAACCAATGTTTCCTGACTGATTCTGGACTTCAACGTTAGAGCGCTGCAGTCATCTATTTAGCTCGACTCTGGCACGCCTATATCATATACAGTATATCAGGTCGTATCCATATATCATGTTCGCTCCAAGGACATAGGTAATGAGAATCATTACTGTTTGCCAGAGTGACTTGCTGAGGAAATTCCAATTGTGCTCTCGCAAGAACTATGGATTTCAAGGGTGATGTGCAGTATATGGCCACACATTCCAAAAATGTAATGCTTCTGGCCAGAGCTATCGCTAACATGGAGGCACGAAAAGCTAATCATTAGCCGTGGATGAGTAAGGGAGGAATACCTGAGCATGTGGTGGCACTCAGCATTTTGCATGTTGTCTCCATTCCAGCTGTTCTGGAGCTGCGGTCCATCAAAGCAGGACATACGGTCATAAAGGGTCTGGCTTCGTTGCTGTTTCTCTGTGTCAACCAGAAAGGACAGCTCAGAGGAGAGGTGAACTTAAGACTACTAGTATTTTACTTTCATGCAACTACAATTAAGCTATTGCCCATGTTATTTTGTTCAGAAAAAAAAACTAAAAATGTTTGGACCTAGAATACTAGCATATGTCTGAACAACAGTTGAAGCAGTAATAACAGTAAAATACTATGTCATGTTCATATCATGCTGTATTACTGTTACGTCAATGCTCAGAAATCATTGCACTTTTCACAGCGGACCTACATAGCCTCTGACTGTGACCTACAAGAGGTGCTGAGGGCGGACGGATATTCCATCTTCTTGTCACCTCACAATGGACTTCCTCTGTCCCTCGGAAAGAGAAATGGACATACCCTTTCCAAGTTCTTGCCGCTGACAAGTGACCTGTTAGTGGAGGGACAGAAACATCAGGAAGAGCAGACCTTGAGCACAGGCCAACACAGCACACATTTTGACTCGGATGATCCCTTGGGAATGGTACAGTCCCATTCCAACTCTGTCTTAAGCCCAAGTCTGGACATAAAGAGATAGGAATTCACAGCATTCATACATTTTTGGGACATGCGAACATTCTGGGGTGGTCTGGGTATTATTTATTGAAATATCTTTAATAACAAAGAAACACTGACAGTGTGATATTTTGTGTAGCCTTTGCAAGGCGCTGGTTGGAAACGATCAAAAACGGAGGATCTTCAAACAGAAAGTTCCCAACCTAGTGAGTGGTCATTTTCAGATAGAGATGGGTAGTCAGCACCCTATATGACTCTGGGGGTAGTAACATGCAAATTTCCCTTATTGTGACATCTCAAATAGAGATTTCTGACTAGTTAACAGAAGCACATAGTTTCTGAGATAGGAAATATCCTATTTGCCTGTTTAGACTGCAGTCGCATTGGCATATATCCGATTCGTATCGGATTTATTTCCACATATGAATGATGCCTGAATCCGATCTGAACATATCGGAATCCATGCGCTTTTATCCTGTTTGCACGTCGTCCATGTTGCAGATTGGAATTGTGCCACATGGCCACATTGAGTCACATTGATGGTGTAATACATAGCCTATATCAATGGAACCATTCCTCAAACTGACATTATTGTCAATCTCAGGAACTGTAGGTTATTATAGAAGAGATTACTAGACGGCTGACACTAGTCGCATTTACATGGATGTTTTTATTTCAATCCGATTGAAATGAACCTGATAAAAGATTTCAACTGAACTGTTCACATGAACGCTAATCCAATTTGAGTTTATGCCGCATTCAGACAGCTGGGAGGTTTGATGTATCCCACTGCCAAGGAAACTTATTTGTCTGAAACTCATTATTGCTGGCAAGAAAACTAATTTGTCTATAAAAATTGACAAAGCTAATATCATATTGCTTCTTCTGAGAAGATGTAATAGTAATGTAAAATGATGGTGAAGTAGTCTACGGAGTCTTGGTCTGTTTTCCCTTATATGTGTACCTTGATTCTTCTATTCCTTTGTGTCTCCTGCTTTGATTACTCTTTTACCATGTGCCCTTGTTTACTTTCTGTGCCTTGTACAATAGACCTCTGAAGTTCGCCTACTAAAAAGCTACCATCTTAATATAAGGAGATCGGTATTTAATATGGGAAATAACATGGGGGAACTACACAGGTTTGGCGTTTTCTCATTTTACACTTTCAGGTTACTCTGCAGAAATTCCCCTACAGCTTTGGCGTGTATATTTTACAACAATTCTCAATTGGTCAGTCTGCCTTTTCATGAGCATGATCGCAAAGCTGCGATACACTCACAGTCGCAGTAATATCCTCACTCTTGCACTTTCAGTTTAACTTTGGAGTGAGGATATTACTGCACAGAGTCTAAGTGCTCCCAATGTTATTCCGCCACACAATAAAGTTATTCCTTTTACCTGCTTAGAAATGCACCACGTTTTATTTTGTCTCACCATACTTGGTCGTGTGACTACTCGTGTAACTGTATTTTAATAGGGAAAACATGGAGATGTTTGGTCGCTTCTAACTTCATCTCTGTTTGGATCCTAATGAATGCATTGGGCTAGCTAAGTGCTATCAAAGTTGCGCCGCACACCAGAGCCAGTGAGTGCACGCATTGAAACGTGAGAGGTATACATCAACTTGTCTTAATTAAGGGAATAACATAGTTTAATATGAAAAAACAGTGAAGTCTTCCTTTAAGCTAAAAAAAAACTGCAGTCCCCCTTTAGCTTAGTTAGCAAGTTAGCTCTGGGGTAGCAAAAAGCAAAGTGTGCTGCCTTCACATACTGGAGATCAGTATCCCCTCGAAGGCAGAAGACAAAAGTGTGTTCAGGAAAACGTCTGCATTTAAGACTTTGTCGTCACCGCGAGAGTTTAACAGGTGCAATAATTCAAAATCCCCATGTTATTTCCCCATTAGAAAAATCGGCAGATACAGGTCTATGCACTCCATTGTTATTTGTCCTAGTCATGTGCGTTGTGTTCCTCATACCTGAGTCTCTGCTCCTCACCTCTCCAGGATTATTAGTCCTATTTAATCCCTTTGTTAAGTTCACCTATCTCTTGTTACCCTTTTGGCCTACTGTATTTAAACCCTCTGTCTTTGTCGTGTTTCATGGTTCACGTTTCCTTGGTTCCTTGTGAGTAAAGTTTCCAGTGTTTACAAGTTTGGCTTGGTTTGCTTTGCCTTGCCCTGCATTTGGGTCAAAACCCCTTAAAACCGTTACAACCACTAGATGGGGGATTTTGAACTTGCATGCTTTATGCATTTAGGAATAAACAAGACAGTTGTTGCCATCAACAGATGTTCACATAATCAACTACAAGATATTGTAGTCACGGGGGGGCAGCCGTGGCCTACTGGTTAGGGCTTCGGGCTTGTAACCTGAGGGTTGCCGGTTCGATCCCCGACCAGTCCACGGCTGAAATGCCCTTGAGCAAGGCACCTAACCCCTCACTGCTCCCCGAGTGCCGCTGGTTGGGCAGGCAGCTCACTGCTCTGGGTTCTGCGATTCACCTCACTGTGTGTTCACTGTGCTGTGTGTTCACTAATTCTGTTAAATTGGGTTAAATGCAGAGAACTGAATTTCCCCCCACGGGATCAAAAAAGTATATATTCTATTCTATTTAGAGTCAGTTATGAGCAATGAGCCAACACGCACAACCAAAGATCTTAGCGCTCAAAAATCAACACAATCAATAATGTTTGTTATTGACACAGCAATCAACCAACCAGCGTCAGCGTCAGGGGCGGGCCTTAGGGGTCCAGGCCCGTCCAAACGGGTCACTGTGCCCCCCCTAACCGAGTGCTCGCTTAACATGGAAAAACCCAATGTCATTACTGTTATGATTTAAATTAAATCTATAGGCTTACAGTAGCCTATTGGTCACTGTTGCGGGCACAGTATAAAACATAAATGATGCATTTTCCTTTTAACTATACGACACTGCCTAGCCCAGTAAGAATAGGCTACTGCCGCGAACAGCCAATCAATTGGCTATGACACTGAATTCACGTTGTGGCGGTTAACTCACTGTGCAATGTTCAATGAATGAATTATGGACATTAGAAAGTGGTGTGCGGGAGCGGTGGCAAAAAAACAAAATGACAACACATGTCAACCAAACATTGGTGCAGGTGCAGATTCTGGCTGCTCACTGGCAAGTTCCCACTCTCAAGGTAACGTTAACGCGAATAGGCCTAATGTTCCAGAGACCGAAGATACGGAGATTGTTGGGACTAGCCATACTAGCTTTGCTAGTCACACGGAGTACCTCGATCCTCCTGATGACTTGAGTCTAGATGGGCCAACACAAGTGGTGCTTAAAAAGTACCCCTCACGCATGTTTGGCGTGAAAAAGAGGTCTTTTACGTCGTCGTGGTATGCCAATCGTGAGTGGCTTGAGTATTCAATACAACGGGATGCTGCTTTTTGTTATCCATGCAGAGTATTTCGTCCCTCACAGTCTAAATGTGACATATTCTCAACTAAAGGCTTCACTGACTGGAAGCATGCAGTGGAGACTAATAAGGGACTTATTAAACATGGGACTTCCAAAGAACATTTAGCCAATTTTAGCCAGAGGAAAGAAAGAGAAGCGCGTATAGAGAATGGTCTGGAAATCTCAACACTAGTTAATGCAGACCAGCTCCAGAAGAATCGGTACTACATTTCCAGCATTATAGATGTCATCGAGTTTATAGTTACCAAACAGTTGCCTTTTCGTGGGAATTTGGAGGCATTTGAAGATATGTCAGAGGAGGGAAATGGGATTTTTATGTCTTTGTTTGACTTCAGCATAAGGAAAGACGCGGAGTTGGCCCGAATTGTGAAGAGCATTCCCCGAAACGCTACTTACACAAGTCACGAAATACAGAATGAACTTATTCACATAATGAGCACTGTTGTGACCGAAGAAATTGTGAAAGAAATAGGGGATTCGTGGTACACCATAAAAGTAGATGGAACAAGGGATCCTACTGGAAAAGAAAATATCTCTATAGTTATTCGTTTTGTCAATGAAAAAACGCTGGAGATAACAGAACGATTGCTTGTTATGGCCACTACTGACGCAGGTGATGCACACTCCATTACTGACATTATTCTGGCAGAATTAGGCAAAACTGGCTTGAGCCCCACCAAGATTCTAAGTCAAGTGTATGACGGGGCTTCAGTGATGTCAGGGAGGCACGGAGGTGTGCAACGAATTTTGCAAGACAGACTTGACCGCGAGGTGCCCTATGTGCACTGTCTGAATCATCAATTGCATCTCGTCGTAGTCCAAGCTTTGTCAGCTGAGCAGGCCATCAGTGACTTCTTCGATACATGCGGCACACTGTACAACTTTTTCCGAAAGCCAACGGTTGCCATGCACTATACAGGAGACAAACTGAAACATTTGCTGGACCAGAGGTGGACAGGACACCTAGCGACTGTTGTTGCCATTCTTGCTTCACTTGAAGACATCAAATCACTCCTCAAGAAAATCGATGCTACAAGGAGCTATGGATCAGAAATACGCATGGGGGCTATCGGGCTGTTACGGGAGGTTTCAGAACAAAGTTTTGTGTTCATCGCTCATTTGATTCACAAGGTAGGCCATGCATAGTAATTTGACCTACTTTTTGAAATTGTTCACTGTTAAATTAATTGTTGTATTGTTTTTATTTGTTTGTCGCTTTGGACAAAAGCGTCTGCCAATAGCATAACCATATAGGCCTAATTGCTTTTAGTTTTTGATTGTCCCGCACGTATCTGTGTTTCACAGGTGCTCAAACTTCTGGACCCAGCTAACAAGTTGCTACAAGCAGAGGAGACGGACCTTTCAACCGGACTGGCAGTGGTGTCAACCACTGTTGCTTGTCTGCGCAAACTGCGGGATGAGGAGGGATTTTGTTCACTCTGGGCGAGTGTCACTGACACATCCATCCTTCCAGCAAAACGCAGACGACAAATGAACAAAACTCTGGACTCATATGTCGTTGAAGAGACGACTGGGTCCAATGAGCTTGACGAGGTTGAGTTAAGGAGTATTTCAGCGCTTTAGATCACGTTCTCGGAGAGATGGACTCACGTTTCTCTGAGCGCAACACAGCCCTTGCCAGGGCTCTACAAGGGCTTGATCCCGAGGACGAGGCATTTTTGGATCCTGCGACCGTAAAGCCCATTATGGACCTGGCAAATGCCACAGTTGTGGAGTCGGAATGTATTGTTGCAAAGGAATACATCTCCAAACTTAAAGACAATAACAGGCAAGACGCCAAGTGGACTGCAAGAAGGCTCATGTCAGAGCAGCACAACGTATTAAAAGTTATGCCCAGTGTTTTGTTGGCTCTAAAACGGTCCGTAACATTTGGCGCATCTACCGCCATGTGTGAAAATTCGTTTTCTACCTTAAAGAACATTATGAGCGACCACAGACGTGCAATGTTGCCTAGTCGGAAGAGTGAGCTTGTGCTGCTTGCATTTGAGCATGATCTTACAAAAAAGTTTCGGAATGAGTAGAAAGACACCGTGATGAGGAGATTTTGCCGTGAGAGTAGGCGAATCCAACTGTACTAGTGTGAGTTAAAGGCTACAGCCTGCATGCGCAACTGAAGCGCTCTTTTTGCAAATGGATTTACTTTTAGAAGGTTTTGTTTTTATAAGATTTTTCCAATTTTTTCAAGCATATGTATTACTATCACGTCTAGTGTAGGCCTATCCAGTAGGAATTTAATTGATTAGTGAACGCTTCAGTTACGACTGGTGTAGCCTCAGATGCGCTATACATTAAATGTAGGCATGACTGGTATGTTGTAGGCGAAATGTTGTTTTAGTTAAGGTAACCTACAATTTAATTAAATCGAAAGTCTGACTTCTATTCTTAAATATAGCCTATAGGGTTTTTTTCTCTTTTCTGTCAAATAACAAATTTAGTTTGTTACGGTATGCCCAGATAGCCTCGTTGTGTTAGGCTTAGTGTCGGTGTTTCTGACTATATACACTTTATGCTTATGTTAAAGCCCATTTTCTGTGTTGCATTTGTCTAAAACGATCGAATTGCTTTATTCAATGCCTTTTTTTTGTAACACAACAAATGTTAATAAAAATCCATACAAATGTAGTGGCCCCCCTGTCGATGCACATAGCCCCCCCCACTCGTTGCTCTCTGGCGCCGAGCCTGCAACCAACACAGAGAAACAGGCTGATGGAGTGTGAATCCGCAATGGTGTTGTGCCAAACTAAGCTGGCAGGCTCCAGCCGATCAGAGAGTAGGCCTACACCACCTCTCTCGATCCAATTGAAAGCTGAATCAGATCAGGTTGAATCTGATCGGTTGGCGTGCGACATGAAGCATTTTTATTTCCGATTAAGCCATTAGGCCTCCACTTGTGATCAGATTAAACGTGTCCAAGTAAACGGGGCTACTGAATTGTTGGTTTAAACTTCAGGATAAATGTCTGAAACCAACATAGGTCAACAGTATACCTAGCCTACACCTCGCTGCTTAATCCTACCTCTTGAAAGCTTTCTCCTAATAGAGACATAAATAAGATAAGGAGATAATACATTTGGCCTTGCCCTGTCAAAAGTCAGAATTAAGCAGCTGTTGAGTAGTAGCCATTGGCTGGGTAGGAACTTATACTTTGTTCTGCAGTGTTGTGCCTGAACGCGTTCATTGAACGAAAGTTCATGTACTCGTTCATAATTTTGGTGAACTTGAAGGAACGAACTGTATTTCTGCCTGAACGCGTTCATTCTGGTGTCTGTGAGCATCATGTTCACTCTTTTTTAATTTTGTTCAAGAAGGTTCAGGCAAAAAACACACCGTTAATAGCACTAAACTGTTGCCCAACCGTTGCGTGTGCTTCTTTGTCTATGCCAGATTCTATGCCTGACAAGTGGGAGAGCGCCAAAGTTGAGTAGAGCTCAACTTGATTGGATCTGGCAACCATAGGCAACGGCAGCCACCAGTGTCGCATTGCCCCATGCGTCATCATAACAAAAAAAACAGCATGGAGGCGACAGCAGCATGTAGACAACGTAAGAGGGTATCATATAATCATCTTAGCGATTTTTTTGAGAAAATCGACAAGGAAGGGAACAATCTAACGTTTCTGTGTAAACTTTGCCCACCGGCTTTGAAAAACAAAATCCGTACTTCAGTCACGTCATTTGCGAATCTAAAACGGCACATAGAACTGAAGCACCCGGGTAGCCTTTCAAGGTATGTGCAAGCAAGTAAAAAGTCAAAAGACCAAGACAGATCCTTGACCCAAATACCATTAACTGCATACTGCAGCGGCTTCGTTGTCATCTCCCAGCCGCAGGTGGACAACTTGGTGGTGCAGTATATTGTCTTACAACCTTTGAGGAAAGTGAAAAGCCCAGCTTTAATAAACTTAAAAAAACTTTAAAAAACATGTGTGAACTTAAGGGCGTATTCACACCTGCCTTGTTTAGTTCGATTAAAACGAACTCAAGTTCGTTTCTTGCTTGATTCGGACCTTTTTGACTGGTGTGAATGCAATCAATCGAACTCTGGTGCGGACCAAGTAAGCGGACCGAGACCCAGCTGAGGAGGTGGTCTCGGAGCAGTTCCTATCGAACCCTGGTGCGGTTCCTTTAGGGTGTGAAAGCAGTCCGACCTCGATCCGACCCAGTTGTAGAAATCTACCTTTTTTGGAACTCCCGTAGTTTTCGAGCATTATGGGAAATGTAGGATAGCTCAGTGACACACAACAGCTGTGCACAGCAGAAGGCGAACGCTTTTTTGGCAACAATAATTTGCATCTCCTACCTGTTCCGTCTTCCGTAGGCCTGCTGTTAGTGTAGCATGCTGGACACACGAGAGCTCTCCTTCTCAGAAAAAAAAATTTGTTCCGGACCAAAGCAAGTGAACTAACGGACCTTCCTGGCGTGAATACGCCCTAAGACTGAACTGTCTGCGATCGATGTTGTGTGCACAACAGCAGATTGCTGGTCTGCTGTGAACAAGGCATTTATGGGAATCACCATCCACTGGCTAAACAAAACAGATGTTTCCAACAGAAACTCTGCAGTACTGGCATGCCGGTGAATTAAAGGAGCGCACACACATGATGTGTCGGGAAAGTTGTTGTCAGACGTCAACAAAGAGTTCAAAATCCGCAACAAGGTTGTTTGTACAGTGACAGACAATGCTGCTAATTTTGTCAAGGCATTCAACTGTTTTGTGATGGATGTTGCTATTGAAGATGATGTGCCAGAGACAGTTGAAAGTGAAAATGAGGTTGAACCAGTGTCAGCCTTTGCTGAGGCCAGTGAGAGCTCAGATGAAGATGAGATGGAGCCTGAGCCACTCTTGGATCTGGTTCATCCCTCTCTCTCTCCTCACAGACGGTGCATGGCACACACATTGAACCTGGTGGCCAAAGACACAGAAAAAGTTAGTGATAAACGTTACCGCACTATATCGACGGCCGTTTTTGGGAAAGCATCTGCACTGTGGAATCTGGTTAAGCAAAGTACAAAGGCTTCTGATGCTGTGGAGGAAAAGCTTGGAATTGGCTTTGTTGTGACAAATGACACAAAATGGAATTCAGTCTTTCTTGCGATGGAGTGGCTGTCTCGCATAGCAAAACTAACTACCAAGGCAGAAATTAACATGGCTGAGGTCACCCCTGAAAATGATGCTACTCCCTTGCATGATGAGCTCCTTTTGCACACTGTGAGTGACGAGTTTGGCTTTCGCAGATTCTCTCCACAGGAAGTTGAATTCATACACATGTTTGTGGATGTGATGAGGCCTTTGGCACTTGCACTAAATATCCTCCAAGCAGAGGAGAACCATTGTACAGCTGCAACGTCATATGAATGACCTGTTGGAAGAGAGCAGAAAGCCCACTGCAGCAGAGGGTCTCATTACGTGCCGACCTCTCATAAAGAGTATCTTGGAGTCACTGAGCACACGGCTGGCAGGTCTACTGGAGAAGAGGGAATCATATACTCTCCGCTATATTGGTGCCAAGATCTACTGTAGACTGGGTCTAAGATGAGGAGAAACGTATGCAGTACAGATTGATGCTGAAAAGAGAATTTCAAACCCTCATCTCTGATGACTCGGCTGCAAAAGACTCAAGCCCAGTCCTCTGCAATTGTCAGTCTCCTGAACTCTCACGAGAATGAGCATGGCCCTGTTTCCTTTGCCTGTGTGGCCTTTGTGTCCTGGTGTGAAGATGCTTTCTTGCATCTGAACATCAGCAAAACCAAGGACATGTCCATAGAATTTAGACGCCTTCCACCTGCTCCAAAGCACAGTATTATTAACAGCCAAGACGTTGAGTTTGTGTCATCTTACAAGTACCTAGGCACGTTGATTGATGACCGACTTAAATTTGACCTGAACACTAGTTCTGTGTGCAAGAGAGGGCAAAAAAGACTCTTTGCACTTAGGAAACTGGCTAAGTTTCAGGTGGACAAAACATTGATGGCACTATTTTATAAAGCTTTTATTGAGTCTATCCTCACATTCTCTATTATCTGTTGGTATGGAAATGTCACCATGAGAGATAAAAATGCACTTTCCAGGATTGTGAATATGGCCAGTAAGATAGTGGGAGTGAAGTTTGTTAGCCTCACAGAATATTTTAGCTATATTCTGAATACATGCTGCTGCCATCTGGTCTGCGTTTTAAAACTCCCATTGCTTTTAAACAAAGGTACAACAATTCTTTCATCCCCTTTTCTATCCAAGTACTGAATGCACACAACAGGAAAAGATAGACACCCCCCCCCCCCCCCCATTCACTTCCTCCCCTGTTATCTACGTAACTTATTTACTGGATTTTATCTTTTACTGATTCATCTTTTTAGGCACTGTCAGACCTATCTTAACTAAATTATTCTTTTTGTGTATTTGTGTTTGTATTGTAATATGTTGCGCCTATTGTTGTGTGGTATGTGATCCTGTCTGCAATCAAATTGCCCATTTTGGGACAAAGGAATAAACTAAACTGAACTGAACAGTGATAGAAGTGGCAAGAAAGATCCTGCAGCAGCATTCTTCAGATTTAACAGCAACACTCAGGTTCATCAAAAATCTGAACTGGACGCCTATCTGGATGCCCCAACCACAGATGGGTTTGATGAATACATGCAGTTTTCAAAGCTCAGAAGGCTGTTCATAAAACACAACACTGCCCTGCCCTCAAGTGCTCCAGTTGAGAGGCTTTTCAGCATCAGTGGTAGGGCTGTTCGATTTTGCCTAAAAATAAAATCTCGATTTTCTTTTTTCAAAATCCGATTTTCGATTAAGATTACGATTATTTTTGAAATGACAAAAGGCAAGAATTTGTTTGAAATATGCTGTTTTTTATTGAACATTTTGCAAATAATCTCCCCATTGGGATTTAAGTGCAAATCTTGCTCTTATTAAACAATATGAATTATTAATAATTCATTTTAAATGACTGATATTAAGAAACTTTTTTGAACTTTTGCCGCAAAATTCAACACTTGCAAACATAAGTACTGTTATTACCCTGGTTAAAGTGAAAAATCGATTTTTACGATTTCACATTAGATTACGATTTAAAATAATAATCTCGATTACGATTAAAAATCGATTAATTGCACAGCCCTAATCAGTGGTCAAATATTCTGGTGGGAATAAACTGTTATTGTAATTATACTTTTTGGTAATAAGTACAGTAATCTTAGTGCAAGGTGATAATCATTCTAATTCTGATTTTAATATAAATATGTGGTCAAATTAGTTCAGTTATTGTCTCAGTGCACAATTATTTTATTACTGTTACATTTTGCCATAATCATGATGTTAAAATGTGTCATTATCTCATGCCAACCTTGAGAAGCAGCTGATCTTGAATGCCAACAAAAAGATTTGAAGGTACAATAACTATTGCCATGATCAGTTTATTGGGCTGTAGGCCTGGTAGTGCAGTGTATTGCTAATGGATATGAGTATGATGTGTAGAGGTGACCTGTCCTTAGCCCTGCACACTTTTGTGTTCATGTTATTATTTTAGTTGTATTTGTGAACTGTAACCAATGACAGATATTCATTGAGTTAAGGTATTTTCACTCACTGGACAGAATTTCCATGGTCTTGGACTCTGACTGACTCTTTTAAATTTTTAATATATACATATTTTACTATTGGGCAAACAATCCAAACAATTGAAAAGTGACTTAATAATGTTGACATGTTTTGCACTTTGAATGTTGCACTTTCAAATTCAACCTTGAACTTCAACTACCTCAGCCTGGTTCCTAACTCAGTTTCTAGTCAGTAGAATGGTCTTGAGGGTTTGTAATTTTCTTTCCAGAATTCCAGTATTACTATTTAGTAATGTTCTGCTATGGAATTTTTAATTATTATTGCACCTTACAAACTACTGTCCTGTTTGTTTTATAATTTCTTATTAAAAAGGACATTCAAGCAAGTTTTTCCTCATGTTTTTGAGAACATAATGCTGGGGTGGTGAAAGCTGCAACTGCTACTAGTGTGGACTGAATGGACAGAGTTTAAACAACAATGGGGAAAGGCTGCGTATTACGGAGTGCAAGTGTGAAGGCGGCTTTAAGTAGACTCTTTCTTTCTTTGGTCTTAGTAGAGTTGGGCACAGAAACACCATTCTAGGTCATGGCACCGGTGTCGACGCGATTCAGGCTAGTAACCACATCGAATAACAACGTGGATCTCTATGGGGCGCCAAGTGTAACATGCCTCATTTTGTTGACAGGATGCCTTTTGTGTGACGAAATGCACATATTCATTACGAAACCATGTTACACAGTAACGCATTTCGTCCACGGAACACAGAAAATAGATTACATTGTGTCCACGAAACACTGAAGAGAGCATGTCGTTTCGTGGACGAAACTGACTGGTTACCTTTCGTTTTGTGGACGTAACGCTTAAAGCAGTATTCACTGTCGTAGACGAAATAATAAATATTCCATGAAATAGGTAACTTACGAAATGCATTCAGTGACATGCTCGCATTTCGTGGACGAAATTACTTAACTGAATCACGTTTCGTGACTTGACAATACATTCCGTGGACGAAATGCATAATAAAATCCAAAATGGCGGAAAATTACGTCATAGGGTGCGTTGAACTCGGGCAGGTCCAAGGATTACAATGATACCTGATTTTGAAAATCGGACCTACGGGTCAAAAGTTACGCGCGTGGAGGCACGTCCAACTTTGGCCTGTTGGTGGCGCCTACTCGCCTAGAGAGTTTGAGGTGCCGACATGAGACTTGGTGACATGAATCATTGGACTGTCCCCAATCAGTGTGCCAAATTTCACAACTTTTTCAGTTAGAAAGGGAAAATGACTTTGTGTCACAGTGTCACCTACTGGTCATTGAATTTGAAGTTGACATTTCTGCACGGAATGTATTGTGAAGTCACGAAACTGATTTTGAGTCAGCCTAATTTTGTCCACGAAAATGAGAGCAATCACTGAATGCATTTTGTAAGTTACCAAGTTGCTATTTCGTGACACATAATTAATTCCGTAAACTGCTGACTCACGAAATGTATACTAGCTGCACGACTAATTTCGTGATTCGCATTTCGTCCACGGAATTCAGTTCAGTAATTTCGTCCACGAAATGCGAGCATGTCACTGAATGCATTTCGTAAGTTACCTATTTCGTGGACGGAATATTTATTATTTCGTCTAGTGAATAGGCTACTACTGCATTAAGCGTTACGTCCACGAAACGACGTGCTCTCTTCAGTGTTTCGTGGACACAATGTAATCTATTTTCTGTGTTCCGTGGACGAAATGTGTTACTGTGTAACATGGTTACGTAATGAATGCATTTTATCACACAAAGGGCATCCTGTCCACGAAATGAGGCATGTTAGCCTACTGGCGCCCCATAGATCTCATGCCACACTCCCCTTCAAAGGAGTAGTAAGTTTAGGTTAGTGGACTGTGTGAGAGAGCTCACGTGAGCTCATGCCAAGTAGGCCTAACTTAGGCCTAGGCCTAAAGCAATATCATGAACTATTGTCAAAATCTAACTACACACAAGCAAAAAGCTACAGCTACAATCAAAAGTAGCATAGTCTACTTTACACAATAATCTTGCTGTTGCTGATGCGCTAACTGGCATATGTTATGTTATGAGCAAAGTTAAACCTAATGTGAAAACTTTGTTTCGCGGTGTGTTCCGGACAACATGACATGACATGAATCTTTGATGAACATAAGGCCCGCATAGCATCACAATGAATATGAAAATCATGCTACAGTAAATGTTAGCTTGCTAAACCTATGTGTATGGTTAACAATATACTGTCCTACCTCAGATATCATGAGCTGTCAAAGAAAGGAGGAACCATTTCGCCGGAGGCTACGTTGTCGCTAATTATGCTGCTCTAACAGCTAGTAACAGTTACTCTGACAGCGAGTAGGCCTAACAGCTAACGCATTTGCTGTTAAAATGCCTAGCGCTGGGAATCGAAACACTTCAGTATCGTAGGCTATAATGTTTAAAACTAGGGAAGACGTCACAATTCTTGAAGTACTGGATGATAAACCTGAAAGCAGAGTCCCTCGAGCCTCGACGTTAGACATGCCTTTGTCCATGACCTGGCAGTTTTGTGGCAAGCCGTTTTAACATATCTTATAGCATGCGGCCTATTGCATAAACTTGATAGTTGTTAGTGCATCTATGGCAAGCTGTTTTAGCATTCAAATGTATTATGCATAGCAATGAGATATTGATATCCTAAATTGAATATGACAGTTCCATCTCTCATGTTCAAATTTGTCGTATGAATAATATTTTTTTTTAAAAAGCAATTCATGTTTTAGACCAGTAGCTCGGTTCTTAAGGATCTTTGGTGGTTCTCAACTTTTTTGAGCAAACACGTTCTCAGTTAACAAAAACGGGTGTACAATATTTACTAAAATGAGAGTTCATTATAATTATTTCATCCTTAATTAATTGAAGGATTCCATGATTTATTCACATAAACTAGCCTAAAGGCTAGGCTAAAGACCAACTCAACACACACATACAAAGTTTCCCTTGATCATTTACATGCAAACTTTTAGGAATGGCCTTATTTTCATCCACTCCAGTTATCCTAGCTATAGGCTAACTGATCTAACCCATGTCTAGTGCATACTATTTCCAGTTACAGAGCCAGGTTTTACAGAGATATTTCCATTTTTGCTGTTGTGAGAAAACGTGTGCTGGTTTCACAATATCATTCACCAATAACATGAGGTTGTTTTATCATGGATTAATTTTACGAAATTGTGCCCTCGGTTTAATTTAGCTAAAAAATGTGTAAAATTTGTAAAACAAGTGCATGATTTGCTCTAAGGACTGGAGCACACAATCTTTAAGTGAGGGTATAATTTAGCACAAGGAGTGCACAATTTAGGAAAAACAGAATAGCCCTGAACTGAAAAAAAACTGTTCTGATTGAAAAGTCTTGAAAAGTCTTGAAAAGTCTCTGTCATCTGTTTACATGGGGCACAATCAATTCCGATCAGTTCATAAGCGCTCTAGAATCTTTGATCAGAGAAATTGCTGCTTTGTTTTTGCTTGAGGAGCTTCAGGCAACTCGATTATAGATGGCTGTTCAATCAAAATAAGAAAGGAATACACCACCAGTTTCATTCCGATTATAATTGCCATTATTCCAGTTCTAATCAGATTGAAAATCCATGTAAACCCACCTATTATGCCGCCAGCTAGTCTATCTCATGCAAATGCTGAGTGATGCAACATGGCACCTGCCAATCCAAGTGAAGGGCACGTGGCGTACGTTGCTTGAAACTTAACTCTGAAAAATAATCCATAATGACGGAGCTCATAGACGACAGTATTTCTATATAAAGACATAATGAAGGAGTGCACCAGGGTTGGTACATGGGTGGAAGGAAGGGGTGATGGCAGGCAATGTTCTGAAGTTGGAAGAATCTTAGAGAGGGATTTAATGTGGGGATCAAAACTGAGTGAGGGGTCATGCTATCTTGTCTTCTTCTGATTCTATTCCTATCTCTAGGTCATCTCTGAATGCTTTAAACAAACACACAAACAAACAAGCAGACAAACAAAACTACATATAGCTTTCCTTGTGTGTCCCTTGAAAATGCATCCACATTCTAAAATGCATGCGCAAGTAGCCTGTGTTCTTGTTGAAATTCTCAGCCAAAGCTTGCCTTGCCAATTTAGATTAGAAACAGAATAGGTTTACCCAGCATATGACAGCTAAGGCTAGCAGCCAGTGATATTTTATTAGAAGGGTTAACAAATGTCACATAGACATTCCATTGTAACCTTAGCTTTAAGTAGTCTAATAATGTTTTTTAGTCACACATGCTTATACGTAATATGAGTGGGTATTGGGCAAGTGCCTTTTTGAAACATTGAACACTTCACTTCATGTTCGATGAGCAATAAACCTTTCAAGTTTCTTCATTACGCTTTTTGTTTGTTTTTGTAGGAAGTTTGGAGGCCTATTTGAAGAAATTATGTAGCCCATACATTGGTGAAGATGATAAGGTAATCTTTATTAAATACATTTACATAATATAGAACATGGTGTCCACACAACTGTCTGCTCATTGACAGTCCACACATCATACTGCGCGCACACACGCACACACGCACACACACACACACACACACACACACACACACACACACAAAGCTCACCATACAAGTCATACAATTAAAATCTTTAGTTTATGCAATTATTCTCATTCTAGTACATACATTTTACAGAATTAAAATACACTAATTGAAAACTATACATTAAAAATTGTATTGGCTGGCAGTAGAACACATAATGTAATATCTCTGTAAGAATCATTCACCAGTAGGGACTTATGCACTTAAGACTTATTGGTGAGTTGGTTACCACTGCCCCCCTTATGATGATGGTTGTTTTGACAACAAACAAGTGTCTACGGATCATATACATGTGCAACATTGACCTCTGTGGCATGTCAGTGAGACAGCTATAAAAAGTCAGTTAACACCATGGGGGAAGCTGTTCCCTCACGCATGAGACCACGTATTTCAAGATAAATATTTTATTTACATGTTTATTTCTGTATTTATTTGTATAACACTGCAGCAGTGATATTACCATCAGCTTATCCTGTTATAACACTCAAACTTCTCAATTTGAACAGAATTGCAATTTTATTTCTCTAACTTCAAACTCAAATTCATATAACATTTAAAGTACAAATAGTAGACAATATATGAATATTCAAAGCTTTAACTTTTGTATATGAGTTTTACTGTGTGATGGATGTTGATCTGTGGAGACTGTTCAGTAATATAAAACATTTTTCTATACACACCCCTATTTAATGTGCGTAAAATGGTACGTCTAAATCAGTCATTGCGTAGCATGTGACAAAGTCCATTCTTTGCCTCTCTTCCACTTTCCTCTCTCATGTCTGAGATAGAACATACAAGTCTGTGTTCGCCCCCCAAAGTCACCACCCTTTTATCTCTATCTCTTTCCACCTCTCTTTCTTTGTCGTCCCTCCTCATACCTGTGTTACCAGTGGCTCACGCAGGTACACGTTGCCTCCCAAGAACTCCTCGCCCTGCCCGGCGCACAGTCCCGCCAGCAGTGTTCCGTTAAGAGGCCCGCAGATGCCCCTGTGCGCCGTGCCACCGCCCCCCTCCAGGGGTGCGTAGTCACTCTCCCCCTCCATGCCCTCCCTGTCCACGTACTCCTCGTCCTCGTCGTGCTCCTCGTCCTCCCAGAGGGAGGTGTTGATGTGCGTGTACTCGTTGGTGTCCTCGCACTCCATCTCGCGGTGGTAGAAGTAGCTGAAGTTGGAGACGATGACGGGCACGGGCAGCGAGATGGTGAGCACGCCGGCGATGGCGCACATGGAGCCCACCAGCTTGCCGCCGACCGTCACCGGGTACATGTCGCCGTAGCCCACCGTCGTCATGGAGACCACGGCCCACCAGAAGGCCTCGGGGATGCTGGTGAAGGAGGTGTCCGGGCTGTCCACCTCGGCGAAGTAGACGGCGCTGGAGAAGAGGATGACGCCGATGAAGAGGAAGAAGATGAGCAGCGCCAGCTCGCGCAGGCTGGCCTTCAGCGTCTGGCCCAGGATCTGCAGGCCCTTGGAGTGGCGCGAGAGCTTGAAGATTCGGAAGACTCTCACTAGACGGATGACACGGATGATGGCCAGGGACATGGTGGGAGGCTGGCCCTTGGTGCTCACCAGCTCCGTGCCGAGCGTCACAAAGTAGGGAATGATGGCGAAGAAGTCGATGACGTTCATCACGTCCTTGAAGAAGCTGGTCTTGCTGGGCGAGCAGATGAAGCGCATGACGAGCTCAAAGGAGAACCAGCAGATGCATAGCGTCTCCACCACGAAGAAGGGGTCGTCGAAGGGCGTGCTGTCCGAAGGCACCGTGATGGTGGTGTTGGGGATGTGAGGGTGGGGCATTATTCTGGGTTGCTAGGTAAAGAAGAGAAGAAACAGAATAGGGGAATACTGCGTGACAACAGGGAGTCATGAGCACACAGCACTTCTGTTTTGTTTTTAAGCCATAACCTTTAGTCATGTAAGACAAATAATCGAGTTTGTGAGAGAGTGAATTTGACTCCACATAAAGTTCACAATTAAAGAAATGAGTGTAATTACAGTACACGCAGGAGTAGAAACAAGGCAGATACATTTTAAGAGTGCGCAATCAAATTAAAAAAGAAAAGTGAAAATAAAAGAATAGAGTGGGTAAAAAGAGTGCAAGACTGAGTGTCTTCTCCAGCACCGAGCATGTGTCATGAACACATCACTCATTACTGAGCGGCTGACTGTAGCAACATGTATCCTATACTATCATATCTCTCCCCTGCTCTGTTTTACACCCTCTCTCTCTCTCTCTCTCTCTCTCTCTCTCTCTCTTGCTCTCCTCCTCTCTCTCTCACACACTCTCTCTCTCTTTCTCTCTCTCTCTCTCTTTCTCTCTTTCTCTCTCTCGCGCGCTCTCTCTCTCTCTTGCTCTCCCTCCCTCTCCCACTCTCTCCCACTCTCTCTCTCTCGCTCTCTCACACTCTATCCATCTATCTGTCTGTCTCAATAACTAACTCACTGTATTTTGAAATCAATGTGATTCTATTTTTACACCCTTGGAAGAAAAACACCACAAGCTTGGCGTAAGTTTGTGGAACAGCACACGCCTTCGAGCTGCTGGAATTTAACACTTCATTTCTACCGTAAAGCAGGGTTAGGCACCTCTCTAAAACAGTGGGGGATGACTTGAAGTCAATCGGCTGTCACAACAGCCTATTGGGTAAAAGTACACTATGATGACGCATGTGGAATATTTCTGTATTTGTTTAATGTATGGAGGTACGGTACTACACAACATATACGCTCTGCACTTCTGCCTGAATGTCACACACCTCAGTTGATGTTCAGTTATAAATGGTATGATAAGCAGTGTATTTTGGTGTGGCAGTGTGTGTGAAGGTTGTGTGAGGGGGGCATGGGAAAGCCCTTCTACCCTTAACTGCCCTCTGACTGGTGTATGTGCCCCTCATGCTTATAATACATGAGATGGAGGACATCCCTCCCTTGTATTACTTGCAAGACACTTGTCCCCGCCAAATATCCCACAAGTCCTTAACGGTGTGCTCCAATAAAAGATATGATGGCTGAGTTTCAGTGAGACTCTTTGAGAATATCTACAGTATGTGCCTATATGATATGTGGGTGCATTTATATACTTTATTAAGGACACATAACAGGTGTAATAGTACACATGATTAGTGTGAATTACGGTATTGTGTGAGAGATTGTCTAAGAGCCTAAAAAGCTTTGAGAAGCAATAACTGGCAGAGGCAATTTTGAGAGGAATTTCCTCACCCACTTACAGGTCAGGGGGTTCTGTCACGTTGGTGAAGTTCACAAACAGTGACCTGCAGCTTCTTTCTCTTTATCACCCCATAAAAGAGGGCTATGTCTAATAACAAACCATGTTTAAGTCAGCATTTGCACCTTGACTTCATACTGTGTAACTCACCTCAAATTTCTCACCTCTGCCTTTTTGTGCTCATAGAACAAAAAAATATGTCAAGTCTCTGAATTTATGTCAGGACACAGATATGTATTTAGTGTGCGTAAATATGAGCTTGTGTATATTTGTGTGTGCACATTCACGAAAGTGTATGCACTGTGATTATATTTACGTTCTGTGCATTGGAACGTGGCGTATGTTCTATGGTGTCATGCAGGCGTACTCGCAAAAATCCAGAGACATCTTGTCAGCATGAGAGGTTAATATCATTTTGTGCCAGTCATCAAATAGGTGGTCTCAAAGACTCTTTCCATGCCTCTTTCAGCCCGTGAGTCAGTGTGTTTATTAATACAGGCTGCCGTTTATGTGTTGATGTGCTCCTAGGGTTGTCCTTCCTCTATATATAGTCTGCCTTAGATCTCCAAGGCGTAACTTAAGATCATGCCCCTGCTCCATACTTCATGCCTCCCTCTCTCTCTCTTTCGCTCTTTTTCTCTGTCCCTCTCTCTCTCTCTCGCTCTTCCTCTCTCTCTCTCACTCGCTCCCTCTCTCACTTACACACACAGAGTCACACTCCCGTATCATCGCCCACCGTCCCGACTGCTGCTT
Organism: Sardina pilchardus; assembly: GCF_963854185.1. Lineage (NCBI taxonomy): Eukaryota > Metazoa > Chordata > Actinopteri > Clupeiformes > Clupeidae > Sardina > Sardina pilchardus. The sequence goes on along the minus strand of NC_084996.1, from coordinate 10,536,677 downwards.
TCTTGGCATGGCTCCGAGATGATCAGGAGCCAGTGCAGTTGGACCGAGATTAAGAAGCAGATTTAACGTGTCTGAATGCTACCCACCTCCCTGTCTTGCGCCCACCCTCTCTCTCTTTCTCTCTCTTTCTCTCTCGCTCTCTCTCCTCTCTTCCATGTGTTCACTCTTCAACCTGCCCTCTCTCAACATCATCTCCTTGTTCTCTCCCTTCTCCTACTGTTTCCCCCCCTTTTTGTACCGCAGCGTGACTCCATTTTCCCCTGTGTTTTTCTTTCTTGGCCACCGACTGATCCACTTTCTCACCCTCCTCCCCTTTCCCTGCCATTCCTTCCCTCAATCTACGTGTATCAGATTTAACGACATGGCTAAAATAATCTCAGCATTAACCTGTCTCTCACTTTCTCTCTAACCTTCTCCATCTCTGTCTCTTTCTTGTCGTTTTTTCCCTGCAATCTCTTCAGGTTCCCAGCAGCACATGCACTTTGACCCCAGGCCTGGCCCCCTAACCTCTATGTTTGTCTGCCCCCACCATGTGACATGGCATGGCTGGCCCCCTCTGGTTCACACTTAGGGAGGAGAAGTATGTATGTGTGTGTGAGCGAGATTTTGTGTGTGTGCGTGTGTGTGTGTGTGTGTGTTCAATATAACCCTTCTGTTTGTTTGTTCACTCGGTGTTAATGTGCTACATCTTGTAATTCACATTCACCAACTGTCATCAACAATTGATATGCAATTAAGTGCTTCATTGCTTTTGCTGTCCTATCAAAGTTATTCTTGGTCACCCTTCGGCCCCTGTCCCGTCTTCCTTCCTCATTGTCGACTCCCAGTCTGATTCACCTTGACATCTTAACTTTCCTCACCCATACCCTCCTGGTTGCTGTTCTACTCTTGGATGAACGAAACACCCTTCACATATATTCTCTGCAATTTTGCAGAACTTCTACGCTCCCGGCTCCCACACACACACACACACACACATAGACACACACACACACACACACACACACACACACACACACTCACACACTTCCCAGTGTCTCACCTCTCGCCGTTCCTTCTCCTGTCTGAAGTCGGGCAGTGTCTCCAGGCAGAAGATGAGGATGGACACCACGATGACCATGACGCTGATGATGGCGATGATGCGAGCGCCGCTCGACGACTCCGGGTGCTCAAAGAGCATCCACAGCTTGCGCTGGAGCTCGTTGTCGGGCAGCGGACGCGGGATCTCCTTGGGGAAGCCCTCGTCCTCCTTGAAGCGCGCCACGATGTCCTCGCCCAGCTCGTAGAAGCGCAGCTCCTCCATAAAGACGTCCAGGGGCACGTTGGCGGGCCGGCGGAGGCGGCCGCCCGACTGGTAGAAGTAGAGAATGGCGTCGAAACAGACGCGGCTGCGGTCCAGGAAGAGCTCGTTGCGCAGCGGGTCGAAGTAGCGCAGGCGGCGGCGCGGGTCGCCCAGCAGAGAGTCGGGGAACTGCGCCAGCGTGCGCAGCTGCGTCTCGTAACGCATGCCCGACACGTTGATGGCCAGGCGCTCGGTCAGCGCCCAGCCTCCGCGCCACAGCGAGCCCGAGCGCCGGCTATCGCGCTTCGCGCCCTCCTTCTCTTTCTCGGACAGGCTCAGCTGCTCCTCCTTCTCGCCCTTCTCGGCCTTGTTGCGCTGCTCCTTGCTCTTCTTGTCACTCTCGTCCATATTGATGAAGAGCTTCTTGCCGTCCTCCCCTGTCCCCCCTTCATCGCCGTCTTGGTTGTGATTGTCCATTGTCCAAGTGGTGACTCTCTATGCTGGTCTCAGTCTGGAAAAAAAGTTTTAAACAGAGCAGGTGACCTGAAAAGTACTAAATCAATTACCAACCAATAAGTGCAAAAAGTGTAAAAAAAAAAAAGTGCAAAAAAACCCAACAAAATATTAGAGAGATTGACTGTCCTGTCCAAAGAAAAAAATATTTCATTATACAAAGCACAATATCTCAGTGGATGTATAATGATCAAGGTCAAGGTCAACTGCAATACAGTTACAATATTATTCAAAATTGGGGTCTCTGGTCATAAATAAAATGTATTCGTAATCAAAAAAAGCACATCTGAATTTGAACCATATTGTTACATAATATCTCAATCCAAATTTTACATTGCAGCTCATTACATATTATTAATCTATTACATTATATTAAGCTATTACTTTAGAGATACATGTTCACATTAATCTTGTCTTGATTTTTTAAAAGATTTGACATTTCAAAATGCATGTCAGTCAGCACCTTTTCCCGCTTCTGTTAGGACCAAGTACAGGCTATAACTCAAAACTGCTGACTCCATATTACAGTGGTTAGAAATTAGAAGTTTCAAATATTTAAATTATTTATATCTAGCACTTCACGTAACAATAAACAATATTTACAGTATCAATTTCACCTACAATCCATCATGCCAAGTTAAACTAATCAAACAAGTTATTAATATTAGTAGTAGAGCAAGCTTACACCAGCACAGGAGAGTAAGGGTTGTAAGTAGACAAGTGCATGTGTGTGTGTGTGTGTGTGTGTGTGTGTGTGTGTGTGTGTGTGTGTGTGTGTGTGTGCCTGTGTGTGCCTGCGTGCTTTCTTGTGTGCATATGTTTGTGTGTCTATGTGAGAGAGAGAATGTCTGGCTGGCTGGGAGTGCATGTGTGCGTGCATGTCCCTCTGCGTGTGTGTGTGTGTGTGTGTGTGTGTGTGTGTGTGTATTAGTAAGTAGCTCCAACTGGCTGTGTGCGTGTGTGTGTGTGTGTGTCTCTCTCTCTCTCTCTGTGTGTGTGTGTGTGTGTGTGTGTGTGTGTGGGGGGGGTTATTTTCTCCAACTCACCCTTGCCAGATTCAGACTAATCACAGCCGGGGCAGTTGCGACGCCTTGACTCCCTCCACAACACCATGTGGCATCTGCACCCACCTTACACCGTCTGGGCTTGAGTCAGTCAGTCTGTCACTCGGTGTGTGTCAGTGTCTCTGTCTTCCCCTTAACGTCCATGAGGGGGCCTTCTGCTCCTCCTGCACCTCACTTTCTGTCGGTCTCCAATCTTTTTCACTCCTTTCTGTCCTTCTCACTACCAGCTCTCTGTGGCTTTTTTTTAAGCCTCTCCTACTCCTCCATGGGGATTCAGGGGTGTGTTGATCTTACAGCCTGGGGCGGTGCAGTTAGGATAGTTAAACTTGTTTGTGGGTCACTGTCTTCAGTCTCTCCTCTCTCTCTCTCTCACTCTCATGCTCACACAGTCCCTGTGGGAATGCTGTCATGTCGAAATTCAATCCTGACCCCATCAGCACCCCCTCAAGCCTCCTCACAACCTTCTTCGCTGCCCCCCACTCAAATGTCACTGCCTCTGCTCACATGAAGACCAACAGACCTACACACACACTTATATTCTCACACACATTGAAATAATACCCTTTTTTGTTTCAATTCAATTTTGGCAGGTGTATGTGTGTGTTTTGTTGGAGTTGCATGTAATGTGTTTCCCTCAGGAACCCGAGAGGTGTTTTGTATATCCAGAGAATGTGCGCTTGTCATGCGCTAATTTTTTTCTAAATCGTGCACGAGTTTTACGAAATGTTACCCTCATTTTACTACATTTATATTCTTAAGAAATTGTGCACTAATATGTATTAATTCGTGCCCTCGTTACAATAAAACGAGAGCACAGTTCAGTAAAATGAGTGCACAAACTAGTGAAATGAGCACACAATTTACTGAAATTAGCACACAATTTAATAAAATTAGCAAACAATTTGTCATTTTCATGAGAAATGTTTCATTTATTTCTCTACATGATCTGTATAATAAATTGCCAGATTACCCTATTCTTCTTCTTTTATTTATTTTTTTTTTTAGCTATGTTCGCACATAACAGCATCTCCCTGTTTTGATTCCATTTTTTTTTGCCAGGGATTGTATGTGCCTACCATCCAACTGCCATCAAGAATAAAGACATAATGTGACTTTACTGAAAACGAAAGTAGGGCCTACTGCGGTAGCCTTAGCTAACATATCGTCGAAACGCGTCTCAAGTTCCCCATACGTGTTGACCACTCCAAAAATGTCCACGTGGTTTTATTTGCGTAAAAAAAAAAAAAAACTACGCATGGACTGTATTTTGCAATTAAAATCAACTACATTCCCCACAACACCCTGTTGTGCGGAGTGTGGCCAATCTCATGACTATAGGGGAACTTCGAGCCCATGCACAAGTGCCAAAATCAGGTGATTCAAAAATGAAACCCAGTGTTGTCATCCGAGGATATTGAACGATAGGCAAGTCCAGCTATACTGCGAGATAATCAGGGGTCACACGCTATAGGCCTACCGTATTTTGAGCTGAGAAAGAATTTTGCCACGGACTATTGCTGATAGTGTTCTTTGGTAGCCTAACGAAAGTGTAATATTGCGAGGATGGCCACTGCCCTGCGCTACTGTAACAAAGTTGCCATCGTTACAGGAGGCTCAAGAGGGATTGGAAGAGGGATTGTTAAAGTTTTCGGTATGACTGCTTTTCATACTGTGTTCAAGTCAAGTCATGAATTGTGTTAAAACGTCCATTAAATGTAACCCTTACCTGTATGCCTCTTCAGTGGAAAACGGGGCCAAGGTTGTTTTCTGTGCCAAGGAGGAGGGTATGTATCATTCAGTCAAATAAGCCTACCTTTAGGCAATTGCCTATCTGACATTTCCAGGTTCATAGAGTTCAAGTCCCATGTCTTCAGGGACTCATGCCAACAAATTAAAAAAAAGATTATGACCTACTTAAACTGGAAATGTTTTGTTTTGAGGTTTTGTAGCTGTTTTGCTGCATTGGCCTAATCAAGGAAATAATTGTGTTTTTCTTTCTCCAGCTGGCGGTGAGGGAAAGTCACTGGAAGCTGAATTAATCAAGAAAGGACCTGGAACTTGCCTCTTTGTAACCTGTGATATGTCCAAGGAGGATGACATTAAGGTGATTTTGCTCATAACATATTTTCAGTGTAGTGTAAAAGATTGTCTACATTTGGACAAAGTTAATCTGACTAGGCCTCATCATATTGTGGTGATGTACAGTGTGATGTTTTGAGAGAGTGAAATGCACACCGTGAATGTTTAGTGTGTTTTAGTAAAATATGACCTCTCTGTGTGTGTCTTCTCTTGCTCTGACAAATTAATCCTCATAAAATGTAACATACTGTGCTGCGGCGTGAGTAGCCTATTAATTACTTGAAAAAAACCCTGAGTGTGGTTGGGTACATGTGTGGACAGATATTGCAAAACCAATGCTGCATGAGGACCAAATGAAAAAAAGAATTCCTGATGGTTAGTGGTTTTGTTTGCAATAAGTAACGTACTGTATCTTTGGTCAGTAAGTAGTAGCCGTAACACTTACTGTTAATCAGAAGATAACATAATGATTTCAGGTACCATGCACTGAACTGCCTGACTTTCTTACTGATTTCTCAAACTCCCTTATCTTGCAGCATTTGATTGCAGAAACTGTTGAACGCTTTGGACAGATCGACTGTTTGGTGAACAATGCAGGATGGCGTGAGTGTCTTCCTGTTTGTTGCCGTCTCCATCTAGTGTTTGATTTGGTGAACTGGTTATGGTGCACACATTTAACAGGAGCCTCCTCTTACTCTTCATATAATGACACACCCATCATTTTATAGATCCTTCCTCAACATTACCTCAGACATTATGCTGGTTTAAGTATTTTAAGTATTATGTATTTTAAGTCTCCATCTTCCTTGTTTGTGCTCAAAGCTCTCAAAGCAGAATTTGAACAACACAAACAGACATACTTGATGAGCCTATTACAGTAGTTCTAACCTCCCAACATCCTAATTTTACCCATTGTCATATGTCTGTCTATAGACCTACGTACTGTCCTCTCATTTCTCTCCATCTCTCAAGGCCGGCGCCCACCAGACACGGCGTTCGGTGGGTGGGGGCTTAATGCGCGGCAGACGTTTCTAGTGGGCTTTGCTCCATTTTTTTCTTGTTGCGTCACACCACGTACAGTACGTGTCCGGTGGGCAACAGCCTTTATTCTCATTTCTTTTTTTGTCTTCCCCAGACCCTCCACACAAGTCCACAGATGACACCACAGCAGATGAGTTCAGAGACCTTCTCAACTTGAATCTCATTGGTTACTTCCTGGCATCCAAGGTAAACAATCAAGCCATGCACACTCTCTATATTGGTATAACTATTTCTTCTATTTCTATTCTGAGAAAAATATACATTGAGGATGAATTATACTCCAGTATAGAGGATGTAACATTTAACAGGTAGGCCTATTGGTATTTAAAACTGTTGGTAGAGCTTGTTTTGGGAAGTGAAACCTGGTTGCTTGCTGGATGAGGATAGCGAAGATATCATGAAGCAGTTAATCATAGAATTTATCAGAGTTGGTATGACATGAAAACTTGAAAACTTAATTCATGCCTTGATATGGAAAGGACAACACATTGGTAAAATAAATGGTAGTAAAGCATTTTCCCATTTGGGTTAACCTTGTTGAATGTTGCTAAATTGGTCTGAATACTTGAAGTGTCTTGGTGAAGCTTCAAAAATGGTCATGTCTGGGCTTGTGTGAGACCATGCTATTTTGCAGCAATAGTAACACTTTGCTCTGCAGTATGCTCTGCCCTTCCTACGACAAAGGCAAGGCAACATCATAAATGTGGCAAGTCTAGTGGCCTCCATTGGACAGAAGCATGCTGTACCTTATGTAGCCACCAAGGTGAGTTCTTCTGCAGTGTATAGGACATGCTACCAGAAATTCCTGACCTTCTGTAAGTTTAGGGTTGTGGGGCCTGACTTATCTCATCCACCAGGGGGCGGTCTTAGCCATGACTAAAGCCATGGCTGTTGATGAGAGCCGCTATCATGTCCGAGTCAACTGGTAAATATAATATCCTGTCTGTTAGACTTGTCTTTGCCCAGTCCTTGTGTTTGTGTCCCTCTTTGTGTGTCTCCATCACCATAATTTGTCTACCTCTCCAATGTGCAGACCACAGCACAGAGTACACACACAAATATCAACTTATTTACATCATTTGGATGCCTCTATAAAAGTTCCAAAATAAGTAATCCTGAAATGGCAATATTGCAGTCTCCTTTCTATCTTTCTTTCTTTCTCTCTCTCTCTCTCTCTCTCTCTCTCTCTCTCTCTCTCTCTCTCTCTCTGTTCCTATTTACTAAGTCATTATCTCTTCGTCTGCTCTCCCCATTACTCTACCTTGACATCTCTGTTTATTTTTTCTATAGCATCTCTCCTGGTAACGTGATGACTCCTTTGTGGGGGGAGCTTGCTGCCCAGACAGAGGATGCAGCACGCACTATTAAAGAAGGAGAGAATGCACAGGTAAGACAAGCATCAAACTAAATGGCCATCCGCAACAGGAAAACATTGTCCTTGTCCCTGAAACACCAAAAAACATGGGCATTACCTTAGTGAAGATATCACTGTTAACAAATGGTGTAAAAGGTCACAAATCATATTGTTTAAACTCTCCTTGGTTTCACAGACATGATTCCCATATTTACCGTCTGTTGCTAGACATAAAAATGACTAAACAGCATAGTTTTGAACTTTTGACCTTGATATAATAGCTTTATATCCTCAGGAGTCCTACTGTTTCCATTTTGGCCTTACTCATTTTGATGTTGCCTTGTAATCACTAACAGCTCCTGGGTCGGATGGGAACAGAGGCTGAGAGTGGACTGGCTGCCCTGTTCTTGGCTGCAGATGCTACCTTCTGCACGGGGATCGACTTGCCTCTCAGTGGGGGGGCTGAGCTTAACTATGGCTTCAAGAGTCAGCTGCCCCGACCATAAGTGTCTATATATACAGCACTACACCCAAAACCTGCAGTCTCTGCTTCAGGCCACAGTTAATATGGTCTTTACTGACACGTTGAACTTCAGATTTCAGATGAACCTGTATGCCAGCTTAAGCACACTGTGATTGCCATGTCATGATTCCACTGTGATTCTATTCTTGTCTGGAGGTAGAGGGAAATGGTTAAATGATAACCAGTACAGTTTATTGTACATTCACAAGTATTAATATGTAACAATTCCTTTTAGTGTGGTCCACTATCTGTTTTTTAAATCTTATTTTTAATACTTGTTACATTTAATTGTAGTTGGAATTGTACGCTACGCACTCATATTCTGTTTTATTCATGAAAAGGCACCTGTCTGCTGCACTCCCTGGATGTTCATTTCATCATGAGAATTTGAAATGGTTGTAGATGCAGCAAGTTAGAAAGTTCTCTGCATTACTGTTAGCCTGGTTGACACCAGGTCAATTCTCATATATCAGTTGAAGATTGGTCATGGGGATCACTTCTAACTGCCAATAAAGTATAGTTTTGGCTGAAGTAGCCAAAGCATCAGCCATTGAAATTAATAGGAGTGGTACATCCTCCCTTTCTGCTGTAATATACAGTATCATACCGCCATGAACCATACTTTTCTGTCTGTCAAAGTAGGCTCAATGGCGGATAAGTGGTTGTGTTTGGTTCCTGGGTTTTTGGTCATTCAATGACACCAGACTGACCTGCTGCAGGGAATTCAAATTTGCTTGCATAGTCCTCTGGGTATAGCCTATTAAATCATGTGACATTTTTATCATACCTTAAGCATACTGATTTTTTGCTCGGCAATGGACACAGCATCTACAAAACAATATTCACAGATTCATGTGACGTTCTACCTCATAAAGAGAAAGCCTTTGTCCTCAAGTGAACTACCAGATGCCTGACAGAGTTATTGTATCCAGATGTCAGTGTGGATGCTCTCCAAGGTACTAGGCACACATTTAACCCTGCGGAGGCCAGGCCTAAGTGAAATAAGTGTGGGGCTGAAATTCCTTACTTTTAAATTAGCATTGATACATTTATTACATTTATCCAAGATACATTCTAGACGCTGTTTGGATCATTTATTGTGCTTGCATGTTTGTCATCCCACCGTCCCACATGATAAGGCTAAGGTAGAGAACAGTCACCCTGACCTTCAACATTTGGGCATTTAAACTGCGAAGTATCTAATTATTACATTTACACTGTATTAACAATACTTGAAGTATTTCCTGAACTTTAGTAGTTATTGAAATGGTCTGCATCAAATGGTGCAATAATCTAGCAGTGATATATGATGGGGTGAGACAAATACAGCTTTGTTTTTCCATCACAAATAAGCTAAGCTACTATCATATACGGCTATACAGGCAAACAAAAAGTAGGCCAATTTACTTAAAAATGGTTGGCTATATTGTTCAGCGTGACTTATAAAGTGGAGGCAATATATGTTTTAATTGTTTTATTCTATCACCCAATCAAAAAATCGTATAGCAACAACTCCCCACCTTACATCCAATAGGAGTGAGGTGTATTCTTTTTTTATGAACTTGTTTAACCTCCGTTTGCTTAACCCAGACTCCCCGTTCGTCCAATCGCAGTTTGGACAATGGTCACGCCTACCACAAGGGTTTCTTTTTAACCCGTTATGACCTGTTTCATTATGAGTGCTTGTGTTTAAGAAACAATCGTTGGCCAAAGAGAGTTAATTTAACGAATACTATAAATTAAGCCTATAGCCTAGGCCTAGATGTAGCCTAAAGACCCCCATTATACAGCCTAGGCTACATTTCCTTTAATATATTAGGGTATCATCAGGACTGTCAAACACTGAAGAATAATAGGCTACAGACTTGAATGAAGGGGTATGACGTTTTTATATAGCCTATATATTATCATGATTTAAACTAAATAAATCAGATATTAGTGAAATATTTTAAGATAAATGAAGGTGAGCAGCATTAATGTATCCTCTCCCGTGGTGTTTACAAAAAGAGTGAATGTCGTCACTCTCGCCATCCAATCCGGAACTTGAAGTACGTCTTGTAATAGAACTTGTTTCCACTCGGACACTTTTTCCATTCATTACTTAGCGGCAATGGCAGCACTGAGGAAGGTGAGTCCAAAGAGCACTGTTTATCTCTGTAATTGCCGTCTATGTCAATAATTCACAGCGTAGATGAATTTGCCAGAGTCAGGGAAGATGACCTGTAAATATTAGCCTTTGTAACTGCTTTTGTAAGCGTTTCAGCGGCCTAACGTTACTTAACATTAGCTAGTTAGCTGAACAAGCCAAACTGTTTTTACTTGACTTGCCATTAAAGTTGGCACTACATGCATGAAAAAGGTCATTGTCACATACGCAAAACATAGATACGCGATACGAACAGTAGTATTCGTAAGGCGTGAATTATGTTGAAAACATTGCAAACTTGTAAGCACTTGTAACTTTGCGCTCAAATAATCCGCCCGCGGCAATCGGCTCCACTGTCTAGAACTACGTCCGTAATGGGCTGCAACGTGGTGGTTTTAGAGACAACTGTCTTGAAGGAAATGGCTTTGGTTTCTACTTAGAACGGCAGCATAATTTATTAACCTAATCAAAGCGAAAAAAATAAATACTGTAAAGAGCTCAGCTCAGTTGGTTCACTTATTTGTAGCGTGTCAATCTGAAAATCCAAAATACGGCCAGACCACTTTTTCTGACACCCAGTTCATTTTGCCAAGTGGATGTGGCCAGCTTGCGAAGACAGTGTACAGTTAGCATTTGCTATTTAAAGCACCAGGCACGAGCTCAGCTGCCCGATAGACATTCTGACAAAGCGCAGGTATTGCCTCATGCTGTCACGCTCGTCTAGCAGTTATGTCTGTCTAGCTCTACTAAGTAATGTATGCTAGCATGCAATATTTCACCTTGTTTATCAGAATGCTTCGGTGTCTTTGTCTGTGAACAGGTCATTTTCGCTCACTGCGCTTAAGGGCATAATTCACAGGAATGTGGCATTCACTTCCTATGCTACCTCCACCAAAAAAAGCATTTCCTTAATGTGTAAATGTCTGTCTGCAAAAATACCACAACCCACCCGGCCAATATTCCCCCCCACCCCGTACACACACACACACACACACACACACACACACACACACACACACACACACACACACACACACACACACACACACACACACACACACACACACACACACACACACACACACACACACACACACACACACACACTCTTATGTGGGGCATTTGGCCGTAGGCTAATATGCACTCAGTACCCTTGCCGTTCTGATGTGTTCCTTGTTGCCTAGGCACTCCATGGACGCTTCATTCAGACCCTCCCCTCCTGCTTGGGGTCCTTGCGGTTTGCCAGCTCCTCTTTCAAGGTAAGTTATTTAGGTCATTTAAAACCTATCTGCTCTTTTGTGTTGTGTGATGGGTCTGTCTTCCTACAGTATTAGGAATGAGAATGTGTCGTCACAGCCGTGAGCTGAGCTCCTCCAAACGGAGCTCCTCCCCTGGTTGGAAGGGTGGTCCTGATACCGGGCGGCAAAGAATTGTTTAAGGTCGTGTGTTGTTAACCCGGTAGGTTCTAATTCCGCACAACTTGACAATGATTGGAAATCACTGCTGTGTGAAGAACTGCCCCCGTACCTCTTCTTTGTTTTCCCACTTAAGAACTTAGCTAGATAAGTGCCTTGCACCATTCGTACACTAAACGCGATCATACGGTAGAGTTTTGTTTACAAGTGGCAACCGTTGCTAAGAGGAAAAGTCATGCCTTCAGGCACTCCCGGTTATCTTAACTTTGAAACGCTTTTCTTTCTTGGAATTTGCCGTTTTTACTAGATAATGCTGCCATTTCCATGGACTTTAGATATTTAAGAAATGAAACGTGTTCTACTCTGACGTCGACGTGCGCCGAATGCTGGCAGGAACCCTTCGGTCTAGCAGCTATGCGAGTTTTCAGAGGACTGAGCTACCGAAAACAATAGCAGCAAGCTAAAATTAGCAATAAATGTTTGGCTCATATATCGTGAGTACACATAATAAAGGCTGATATTTCAAACGAGCTGTCTAAAACTGGTAAATGTGTTTATATTTAGGCCCGACTTTACACTGTAACGTTTTTAAGACAGGTGCGGGGTTGTCTTAAAGTTGCGAGGAAAATTAAGCCTACATTTAAGATCTTTGTTTTCAAGAATACCATTTGTTCTTAAGTCTTTATTCATGAATATCAAATCTTCTTAAATTTGCTCTTAAGACAAAAGATAAGAAGAAAGCACCACTTAGGAAGTATTTTTGTCTTAAAAAGGCTTCGTGAATCCGGCCCCTCGAGGCTTGTAGATCCTGCACCCAACCACAGCAGAAAGTCTCATAACTTTCTAACGACTTGTGGCTTTTGAACTCTTGCATAGTGTAGTAACTTTGGATGCTGGAGAGCTTCTCCAAATATCGCTGCTTTGCGCTTGGTATAAGCTTGTCCTTGTACGGTCCTTGTAGACAAGAATCTAGAACTAGACCACAGTTTTGATGAGTCTCTAAACGCGACTCTTCGGAAGGCGTTGCCCCTGGCAACCAATGATACACCCTTCCAAGATGGAGGATAGGCTCAGCCCCCTCCCAAATTGTCACGTGCTCGCTCATTCCTAATATGTCCACTGGTCTTTGCTCTATTCCTGAGGCTAGTGAGAGAGGGGAATGTTGGCCTGCTTGTTTCACCAGGCTGGTTTATGATACTGGTATACTGGTATGACTTGACCATTTAAAACTTCTAGGAATTTAGTTATGAATGTTTGTTTTGTTTGTCCTTGTAACACACATATTACTTTCTCTTCTGTCTTTTGTTATGCTTATGTTGTGTTCATTTCCTGAATTGTTCTCAGACTTTTCCTCCTCTTGGCTCTCTGCTCTCCCCGTCTAACAAATTGGATTTAATCCATTTTCATCTAATTAAACTGGCACGACATTGATTGATTTTTTTTACCGAATGTATGTGTAATCAATAATAATCGACATAAATGTTTTTGTTTGTTGGCGCTCTTCTGCTTCCCTCTCTTTCTCTCTTCTTCTCGCTCCCTCCTTCCTTTTGCGCCTTTCTTTGTCCTCGTCACGGCTGGCCTCTAATAGGCCGCCGACCTCACTATCGAGAAGAACCCCTCACTGAAGCCCAAACCCGACCCCTCAAAGCTGCTGTTCGGCAAGCAGTTCTCCGACCACATGCTGACCATCTACTGGTCGGAGCAGGACGGGTGGCAGGTGCCGCAAATCAAGCCCTTCCAGAACCTCTCCCTCCATCCAGCGGCCTCTGCCTTGCACTACTCCATAGAGGTGAGAATAGGGCAGGCCTGGCTTCCAGCATGTCCTGGACCAGCTTTGACACAGAAACTGGTTTTACACATACGGATGGCACCTGAAAGTCTCTGTTCATGATTTAAACAAAGTGATTTGTCATTTCCTCTAGATATTTCCTCTAAATTTGTCATTTCCTCTGGGCTGTACACTGTAAAAACGTGGTTGTATTTGTTCAATGAAGATGTTACACAACTGTTCTGATGAACTCGATAAAATGGCAAAAGCTTTGTAGTCTTCAGTCAGTAGTAAGTTGTCTACAGCTGTATTGAGTGAGTACCCACACAAAACTACCAGTTGTCTCATGGAAAAATGACATGTTTTTGACATCAGTTTTCCATGCGTTTGTTTTCACCAAGTCTCAAGCCAGAAGTGGCAGCGATATCCTCCATAGTTGTCATTGTAAAGCACACCTACTGCCCCCCCCTCAAGGCACACTTGACCATGTGAACTAAAAAAGGTGAAACACTTAGGCTGTTTGATGTGTAACAAAGTGTGTGTGTGTGTGTCCGTGTCCTTCTCCCACAGCTGTTTGAGGGCATGAAGGCATTCCGTGGAGTCGACAACCACATCCGCCTGTTCAGGCCCATGCACAATATGGAGCGCATGCACCGCAGTGCAGACAGGTGCTGCCTACCGGTGAGTTACATGACACACACACACACACACGCACACACCTGCTCCCTCAGCTGTCTTGCATTCCTCAGTGAGTTTGGACAATTATCTTAACACACTCACACACTAGTCTCAATACACAGTCACCCTCTACCTTTATAATATATATTCGTCTTGGCACCCTCTGTCTTCGTAAAAATAAATTCACTTTATTCATTTCATTTGAATGTCCTGTCTGTCCTTGTGTAGCTCTTTGATAAAGCAGAGTTGCTGGAGTGCATCAGGAAACTGGTGGAGGTGGATCAGGAGTGGGTGCCGTACTCCACAGATGCCAGTCTGTACATCAGGCCCACGTTCATTGGTATTGAGGTAGGTATTGCAGCCAAGGCTTCTCTTCAGCATGGAGTTCTGTCTTGTTGCTTAGTGACGTTAAATACTCATATATGTACAAGGAAAAGAATTTGTCTAGTGAGAATGTCTGAAGCATTACTAGGATACATCAAATTGACATTGATGGGCCTCACGTTACGTTCTGAAAGTTGCATTCAGAGCTACTGAACCATAGCAAGCCATGAATAGTTAACCTGCCTCTTGCCACTGGTTGGTGTGGTCCATGCCTTAAAGTTGTTGAAACTTCACTACAGACCAATTTACACCTGTAAAACACATTTTTCGTCTTGCTCACAACTACTGGAAAAGCCAGTCACTAGGTTTGTTGCTGTTGGCTTGTCCTCTCTTGTATCTGGAATGTATTTCTAACCCACCCTTCCTCCTCACACTGAACTTAATCTCTCTCTCTCTCTCTCTCTGTCTCAGCCTTCACTGGGTGTGTCGCGAGCTGGCCATGCGCTCATCTTTGTGATCATCGGCCCCGTTGGGCCCTATTTCACTACAGGAGCCTTCAACCCAGTCTCTCTGCTGGCCGACCCGGCCTACGTCCGGGCCTGCAGGGGTGGAGTGGGGGCCTACAAAATGGGAGGGTGAGTAAGGAAGTACAGACACAGACCTTTGAAAGGCCCATGCAAAGCCATTAGCTATGACTGAAACAAAACAGTAGACTATTACATTAGGTTCAGAATTTTCTTCTTTTCTGTCGAGTTCAGTTTTCACTTGGCAAGCACTCCTTGTAGTGACTTGTCACCATCACAGAGTTGATGAATAGAACAACTGAGGTGTTGCTTTTGCTCCAGGAAGTCCAACCCCATAAAACCACCTAAGAACACAGGGCATTCATTCTTCATTGTACCCATTTCATTTCCTTGTAATGTGATGTACTGAAATGGATTCTTTAACTGCATGAAGTAGCTGTGCTGAGTCATTACCACTTGGCACAGCCTGGCACAGTCAGGCGTAGCCCTCTCATATTGCCACGTCTTGGCCCTCTCTCCTCACCTTTCCACATCTTGGGGTCACTTCAGTCTGTTCAGTCAGTCACGTTGCTACAGTATTTGTCGTTCTGTTGCCATAGCTTGGATTAGACCCGTTTCTTTGGAGCAGGTTTGGGTCAGCACCTGACACTGCCACGGTTTGGGTCTCGTGATTTTGAAAATGTTCACCTAGCGCCAAGTGACTACCGTGCTGGTGTAAAGCGAAGTGAATTCACGCCATTTCTCATGGCTGGACACAGCTGGACTCGGCCGAGGTGGGGGAATGAAATGAGCGTGAAATAATGCTGCATGAAAAAATGTCAGAAGGGGACTTGACAAGGACAGACCAGTCCTCTAAAGTCAGCGAGGCCCTGTGTCGGTCCACAGGGAGGCCTCTGGAATGTTTTCCTAGTGGAAAGTATGAAGTTGGTTCCTGGCTTGCTTTTCATTCCGTCTTGCCGGGAAAGGTTGTGCAAGTCAGAGGACTGACCTAAAATACAAGTGTACTGTGAGTCACGGGCTAACGCTTAAGCTGAACGGGACCTTGACCAGCTCCCTCTTACAGTATGTGGATGTGGCGCAAGAGCTCAGTCACTGACCTAGTGGCTGCCCCTGTGTGGTGTGACTAGGGTTGCAAAGGGGCGGAAAATTTCTGGTAAATTTCCAGAAACTTTCTGGAAATTTTCCATGGGAAGTGAAGCTTGGAATTTGTTATATTATGTTGATTGGTGTGTGCATGTGAGCTCTGTGCATGTGATTGACGTGTGTGCAGGGAAGAAATTCAACTGAATTTGCATTAAATCAGGTTGTTTTAACTAGTATTATGCTGAAAGATGGGTTATTTTCAACTACATTTAGGTCTCTGTTATATACTAACTTGTCAGATTTTAAAAAAATCCAGTTCATTCCCATTAATTCTCCATTTATTCCCGTCAATTCCCATGGAAAGTTTCCAACTTTGAAGATTCCCAGAATTTTGCAACCCTAGATGTGACCGGTCATTTGGCAGGTTGCACCAGTTGGCGCTCTGTGCAGAGTATTGATAGGCCAGTGTGTGTTTTGTTTCCGACTTCCTTTGTTGTGAGAGTTAAGCTGGGCATACACTGTGCGATTTTTGGCCCATTTTGGCACGATTTTTGAGTCGTGCGACTATTTTGGGGATCGGGACGAATTTTGGCTCAGTCGTGCGTCTCGCATCGTGTAGTACACATGGGGTAACTAACGAGAAGCGATTACCACCTCACGACCACCTCCCGATCGATCGGGAGAATATCAAACCTGTTTGAAATCCTGGTCGCCCCTTATGAGTCTATCGCACTGTTGAAGCACTGTTACGAGCCGATTTACCTCAACCTGTCACACTACACTTGCGCGAACACAGATACGGACAACAAAACAAACGGTGTTGCCATAGTCTGCTTATTTTAAGTGACTTGGGCTTGATTTTGTGTGAAGTTGCTGGTTGCACGCAGCGCCTGCCCTACACAAAGGGCATTTTGAACCTAGGCGATGCAGCTGCGTCAACTCTACATTGTAGGCTCCTCTATGACCACCGGCACCCCAGAAATGTAACAGGGGTTCGGGGAGGGGATGCTATAACTTTTTGGGGTTGTGTCTTTATTCTGGCTTATTTTCAGAGACCTGCTGCTTATTTTTCCTCACGTGACCTGGCAACACTGAAAGCAATTAGACGACACAGAGCCGCCTGGCAGCACAGCTGATAAAGTTCTAGATAAAAGAGTCCGACGAGTTGGATATGGACATACAGTGTGAGCAGTCAAATGGCATCCGACCATCGGATCGTGTAGTGTGAGAACAGGAATCGTGAGCTGCCCCTGCGAATTCACTCGCGCAGTATGAGCAGCAGCTGAATACCGCGATTGAAAAAATCGCACAGTGTATGCCCAGCTTTAGTCTATCCCTCTTTTCCTGTCTGTTTGTCTCTATCAGTCTATGTATCTATCTGTTTGTTTATCTATCTATCTATCTATCTATCTATCTATCTATCTCTATCTATCTCTCTATCCATATATCTATCTATGTCTATCTATCTATTCTTCTCATTCATATGGTCCTGGTTGCACACTATTCCTTCCTCCCTCTTTCTGTGTCCCTTTCATTCTCTCTCTCTGTCTGTGCGTCCTTCATATGCTCTTTTTGGCACGTTGTTCTTCATCAAAGGCAAAACATTTACGTCATTCGGAATTCTGTATAGGTGTGAGAAATGTATCTGGAGCTATTTACAGAGAATGTGCCCTTAGCATCAGAAGTGCTCCTGCCAGTTTTTCTTTTCCTTTTTTTTTGACTGACTCTCTGTCTCTCTCCTCAGTAACTATGGACCCACGATAGCCGTTCAGAACGTGGCCAATCAGCAGGGCTGTCAGCAGGTCTTGTGGCTGTACGGGGATGAGGAGGAGATCACGGAGGTCGGCACCATGAATCTCTTCATCTACTGGACCACAGAGTCAGGAGGTGTGTGTGTGAGCGTTGTGATTGAGGTTATGTTGTGTCTGCTTTCCTTTGCTCTCTGTCTCCCCCTTTTGGTTAGATCTGGATAATCTTGGATGATTTGTAAGTTCACTTAAAATTGCATTCAGCCAACTGCCAGCTAGTTACCGTTTCCATTCATGAACCATAACTTCATTCAATTTCAGTGGTACCATTTTGTGGCATGTATTTTCAAAGGAAATATTTCAAGGCACCAAGTGATGTTAGTTAGTTAGTTAGTTAGTTAGCTGTTTTGTCTGGCTGGTAATGAATAATTTTATTATCATTCTAATATTAATGAGATGAACGAGAACAGGGAAGTTCATTGTTTAACAATTCCATACTCATGCCTCTGGTTCTTCACAGAAAAGGAGTTAGTTACTCCCCCTCTGGACGGCATCATTCTTCCAGGAGTCACTAGGCAGTCTCTGCTGGACCTCGCCCGAGACTGGGTAAGTCAGGGGGATGGAGGTGGCAGAGGAGAGGGGGGGGGACATTATTGATTATTGATTAAAGGAGTGAGAATGATGGGGAGTCCACAAGAAAAGGAAATAATCTAGGACTGGGGTGACTAATCAGTCTAGCATGAAGAGCTAAAAAAACCTTCCAAACCACTCAAGAGCTGCACAACAAGTAGGCCTAGTGCAGGCATAACAGCAACAGTGACTTGTAGGCCTACGGCAATTTTTTTTTTTTATATATATATTTATAAACTAATCAGTGGTTTCTAATATGCCTTTGGCTGTCCAGGGAGAGTTTAAAGTGACCGAACGCACACTTACAATGAAGGAGCTGATGGACAGTCTGGCTGCTGGTCGAGTCCTGGAGGTGTTTGGCGCTGGCACCGCCTGTGTCGTTTGCCCTGTAGGAAGCCTGCTCTACAGAGGAAAGGTAAGTGTGTGCGCACGTGTGACGGGGGTGGCTTCTTTGTCAGTTCCCTTTTGTTATTGTAACGTTGTATATTGTCATTGTAATGTTTTTCTCTTGCTTTCCCTTTCTGCCGTAGACTTACGATATTCCTACCATGAAGAATGGCCCAGACTTGGCAAAGAGATTCTACAAAGAGCTAACTGATATCCAGGTAAGAGCAGTGTCTCACCCTACCCCTATTTACTGGCGTAGAGACCATGACGGTTGCCTTACTTGCCTTCTTTAAACATGCTGCAACCGCCACATTTATTGGCACGCCTGGCAGAGTGGAGTAAAAAAAAAAGTAGGAATGCACTGATAGTGCATTGTTTATCAGGCCAACACTGTGCTGATATACTTGATACATTATCTGATACCACTTGTTTAGCCAGTTCCTCCAGCATAGCCACTACTTTTTAAAGGGATGGTTCTGTGAGGATCTTTTCATGGATGATAGCGATTTCAAAACTTTAGTTTGGGAACAAAATTGTTAATTGCAGGAGTTTTGAGCTAGGCCATTGTTTTCATTAGCCACAAAATGGCTAATAGCTTATAGCAGTGGGCGTGAAAAAGAAAATACTATTTTCAAACCTCTGACAAGGCTCTAAATAGCTTTACACATTGGTGGTAGTATGTGGCGAGGAATGCTGACAAATCAAAGTGGAGAGATTATAATAAGGACTGTTTCTGAAGTCAGCGCATTACCTTACTTTGTGCTCCAGTGGCATCTAAGGCTTAGTTCACATTGGCAGTCGAAATCGGATGTCTTGCATATCCGATCAGAACCTGATCTTTCTGACTGACTGTTCTCATTGCATATTGCAAGTGATCACATCCGATCACATCCGATCTTGGCGTGCAATGCTCAGATCCGATATAAATTACACACACCTGGATTCATTAGGTAGAGTTGTACACAACCAAGTCGTCATGGATGAAAGTGGATTTATTTTGTATATTTTCCAACTTATTATGCGTAGCCGCGGCGCAAATACCTCATCACCCTTAACGTTACAGTTTTCCATGTTTCACCATAAAATGATGACTTGAGTGTGACGTTGGTTTTTGTTTTGCTGGTAGCCCTGGCGCACGCGCTGAATCAATCAATCAATCACTTCCGTCACTCAGAATTGCATTGCAATTGTTAATCGCAGTGCAAATGATGAAAGGGGCATGTTGAAATCCTATTCAAGTTGTTCGACTGTTCAGATTGAGTCATATCCGATAGTAAGTGATATTGAAACCACCTCTGTATGTGGTGCGAATCAGCTTTGGAAAAATCGCATTTCATGCGGTTTTGTGCCGTTCAGACTACCCAAAATTCAAGCTAGATACAATCCAGATAAGCAAAAAATCGGATTTCGACTGCCAGTGTGAACTAAGCCTAATTAGTGGGTCCTGATCTGGATCAACGTGCTACATAGTTGTTTTGTTAGATTCAGCCTGATCTGTGCATTTCTGCAATAAGTCTCATCCAGTAATGCTGCTTAGGTCACAACAAGCTTCCCTCTTTTTCCACTGTCAAGTCAATACTCCCACACACAATCCAATAGCTATAATTCTGTGTCCATCATGAACTTCCCAGCAGATCAGTGAATCAAAACATTTGTCCAGATATGTTCAACACAAAAATGGTTAGTCGAACATAAAATCAAGTTTCTGCCATGGCCAAATCCCTTGTTCTTTTTTCTCTTCATGGGATGTCATAGCTGAAGACAAATACGTGTTTTATTGGCAAAGAAATGCTTTTAAAATATTAAATAGAGCTGTGCCAATAGTTGTGGCATATTTGCTTTTGTATTTTTCTCAGAATAAATTTGCTTCCTACCAAGGTTGGATTTTTCCCTTGTTTTCATTGCGAGACTAAAATAAATAGCCAGAAGATTATTTATACATACCTCCTTTTACTCAACTTTAACAGGAGTCCCAATAAATACAGAGGGCAGTGTAGATATGATTCTGTTGAAAACTGCTAAATGAAATAAAATAACTTAAGTTTTTTATGGGTGATGATGAATGATGATGTGATGACATTTTGCCGTACTTTTTGATTGTTTGTTATTGTACTGTATGTCAGTACTTGGTTGGTAGTACATGGATAAGCTTTCAAGTGTCTGATGCCTAATTTTATCCTTCCTCCCTTTATCACACTCATGCACTCAGTATGGACGTACACAGAGCAAGTGGGCACCTCTGGTCGTTTGATTGGCCCCTGCACCTGCCAGTCACGACTATGACCATTCTTCCATAGGCAAAGGCAAAGAATGTGTGCTCCAGCCCGCCTCCCTTTCCACCCACTCACGCACTCTTTCTGATTGGTTGGATGACTGAGATGGACGGGTGTTCTCTGATGCCCACAGGTCACATTGAAGCCTGTTTTTTTTTTATTTTGTTTTATTTTGTTTTATTTCTGTGTATCTTTTTAAATGTAGACTTTTAAAGGGACTTGGGTACTGATGCATCTGATTTTAACTCTTATCACAGAGCAACCACTAGATGAAATAGGTATGCACTGCAGTGAATGGGCCTCAGTTAGTCTAGACTATTTACAATTGACTGGAATCCCTCCCCCCGCCCCCCAACATGAGAGCATTTCTTAAATAATCCACTACCTTAGCAGAGCACAACTGTCTACATTGGTATACCACCCCCCCCCCCCTCCATAGCACGCTTTATCAGAAGAACCTAGGCTAAGTCCGTAAACGCACAACAGACTGACCCACATTCATTGCTTTTATGTAGATTCTGTTACTCATGCAGCTGTTCGGTTTGAAGGAAATGTCATATCAAAACCTTTAGGCCTCAAAGGAATACACAAGGAATATAATTGTAAAATGTTTGGTAAACAAGGAAAAAGGTACTGTAGGAACAAAATGTTACTGCTTCACACAGAAAAAAAACATCGTTTTTGTTTGTTTGTTTTTTTAATATAGACGTACTGTAGTAAATCTTTTGGTTACATGAAATGTACAGACTAACTCAAGTGTTGTCATTGGGATACTGCTATTTTCTATGATGCTATGTTGACATAGCTTTTTTATGGGCCAGGTAAACAACTGTTATATCATGCTGTATTCATGCTCACTCTGGTGGTTCTTTTCCCCCCTCTGAGAATCATATACTGTTTTGGGTCAATTCTGAGTGAATGAGAGTGTGTCTGTATGAGTGCAAGAGTGTATGCATGCTTTTTTTTTTTGGTGTTTTGTCTCTTTGAGTTACTACCATGACAAGTTTTTGTCAAACCAGCTTGAGATTAAAATGTAGAGGTCAAGACGAACCTGCACGCACAAATAAAGAACTTGTAGGTGAGCTGCATAGTACAGGCCGGAGAAAGACCACTTTTAGATATGCGGTCAGGAACACTACTGCACTAGGTTACGTGTCATGTTATGTGACTTTTTTTTGTGTGTGTGTTGACCGTACAGTGCATATTTGTTAGTACACTTGTAGAATGATGGCAAATATTTTTCTTGGATTTTAACTTATTGCAGTTTGTTTTTCTCTTTACATGTGCTTAAGTTTGGAACTCCTCTATCTTTGTATGTGTGGTTTGAGGTGGCTACCCAACATGTAATAGGCCCTCATTTTTCTCCATATTTCTGTCTGCTTTTTCCTGTTTATTCCTTCCCTCTCTGTGCTTTTACTGTTTTCCAACAACACTCCATCCTTCTCTTTCCTTGCCTTTCTAAGTGCCTGATGGAATAGGACGTAGTCTGTAGGCTTCTTTGGAAGCGTATGCATCTCCACTGAGGGCTTTGCTGCTGAGGCTTTTATTGAGTGTTTGTACTGTACTTTGTGTTGTTCTTAACTTTCTGTTGTTAAACTATTTTTACAGTAAATAAATGTGTCTCTTATTGGCAAATTAATCTCCGTTTTTGTGTTAATGTTGCATTAGTTACTGTAATTGTTTGCATGTTGTTTTGCCTGACTAGGAGGCTGAAGGTGATTCTGTCTCTCTAGTCCATGACTTACTTACTGGATCATGAATGCACTGGAAATATGGAAAAATTTCTTACGCTATGAGGTTAATACAGGAGGGCAGTTAATATGGTATTACAGGTTTTTTACAATCGCTTTGCTACTATTTTCGGAACCTTGATGTCATTTTTCACAACTCTAGATACAAAACTCACAACCGATGATCAAAATGCACATTTTTCAAAACTCTAACCCTTTTCTCAATTGCTTGGATACAATACACATACAACTTAGATAATTTGTTCATTCAACGAAACTCACCTGTTCAATATGATACAACTTAACATCAGAGTACTACTATTTCAAAAAGCAATTCACACATTACATTTAAAACTAGAAAAGCACTCAGAGTGTGCAGACCTCCGCCTGTATTGTTCCTCCTAGGTTGTCATATTTGAACCTAAAGTATTCTTATTGCCACCACATGGCCATACCATGCCATTACACCACTAAGCAAAACACATAATCGTTTCTTCCTTGGGTCATGTCCGACCTTCCCTGAAAATTTCATCCATTACTTTTTGAGTTATCTTGCTAACAAACAGACAGACAGACAAACAAACAGACTGACAAACATACGCCGGTCCCCGATGAAAACATAACCTCCTTGGCGGAGGTAATAATGAGTGTCTATTCATTTCCTTACAATGATCTATCAATTGATACAACTGCTCAAAATGATAAGTAACTGTTGCATTACTCTTAATGCATAGTTGTATGGAAGCAGACACACAATCTTCCATGTTTACTGCAAATCATGAAAGTTTCAAGATACTGTAACGAGATTCACTGTCACCAATTAGCGTGGAGCATGAGCCAATTAGACTACAATATCCATGGATGTGGTGGTCTAACATCTTATATAAAATAAAAAATAAATATTTTCATCAGGCTCTTTTCTTTTCTATTTCATAGCTAATTATTTTTAGTTTAATTCAAATAAACCTATGTTGTGATTGTACTGTAGTGTTTTGCATCAATATACAGTATTACAAACTTTGTTCGATGATTCCACTTGGTCTGTAGTATTCTCTCTACTACTGCAGTACTTTTACAGAGATGTGTTTACTGTACTGTAGTACAAGTAGTACCATAATGAAACCTGTATCACCTATTTTGTTCTACAATATCTAATGATTGTACGAACAATGACACAGTGAAACTATCAGTTGCTTGTGTGTGGGTGATCTATAGTTATGTTTCAGTGGTACCATATTTCACAGTAAATTTGTTTTTTGAACCAATGATTGTGCAAGTGCAAGATTTCTTTGAAGATGTGAATGCACAATCCAATGTTTTGAACATTAGACAGCCTGTGTTACAAGTGATAACCGTTTTGAGTTTTGTGTCTAGTTTTGAAAAATGACATAATAGCAAAATGATTGTAATTTGGTTTTGTTTCTTTTGACTTGCATAAAACACTGTCCTGCGGCTTATACACAATGCGGCTTATATGCGGGAAATTACTGTACAATAGAGCTGTTGTCATATAGGCTTTAAACTTGGTTTTAGGTATGGAATTAAAGTAGTCTGGCTATACTAATGTTCAATCTTAAAAGATTGAGCTTAGTATGATACAAAGCTCAATCTTTTAAGATTGAACATTAGTATGGGGAGTCTGCGCCTTATTTCTACTGCACAAGAGGCGTGATCAATGGACGTCATTCAAATTACTCTATACACTTGGATAGTCAACCAATCAGACCGACGATCCGTTGCATCTTTTCAATTAAACTAGTTTGTGATTGGACCCAAAGGTTGTGGACAGGATTAGGGGAGATAGATGTGCAGGTTTCCGGCCTGAGCTGTCGGGCGAAATCCAAATTCGCCGGCAGGTCAGGCAGGATTCACCCGGCCTAGAATTATAGCCTACAGTATAGCCAACTGAGCTGTGCTTTGGCAAAAAGCGCCACCTACTGGCCAAGTAGGAGAGTTATGTCCTAACAAGGATCCCTCGTGAAAAAAAGAACTATGCTTGAGATTTAGACATGTCTTCTCAAAATCTCAGTTTAATCACATTTTTGCTGGTTGTGCATTGGACTAACTGTTAATAATTTGATAGTAAGGAATGATCTTTTGTCTTAAAATATGTTTGTACTACAGCACTTTGTGATATAAAAGCAGGGACACACACAGCAGTTCACTTAAGTTACCCGGTTTACTCATGTGCATTTCATTCAGGTTATTGTACAAGAGAAGCTTAACACAAAATATAAAGTATATAACCGAATCACCCCCACTGAGACCCATTCACTAATATTACAGAGTAAGCCATTACACGACATGAAAGACTTTACAATTTACACAATGACGGAGAAATAGCTGATGTCCAAGATACAACCCAGCATTATCATTATCAATTATGAGGTAATTGAGGATTCCTTCAACAAGAAGCTCTCATCTGACAATCCATCCCATAAGGAGTATAGCCCTTGATAAACATTGAGGAGAGTGCACCTTAGACTGAAGTGTGGACATTTCACTGGCTCTGGGCCTCAGTGGAAGAGTCCTCCTCAAACACAGCCAGTGTGTGCTGACCCACAGGATTGTAGATGACGTCGTCCACCTCTCCGCCACCGTTGCTGGTCTTCTGGAAGTGGATCTCCAGCAGGTCCTGCAGGCTGTCTTGTTCCATGATGGCCGGGATGCCCGAGAGCAGCACGCTGCGTTGGCACACGGTCTCACGAGTCTGAGGTGTGGAGACATGTGGTCAGAGGGAAACTCAGGACAGCCGTGTTTGTTACATGTGTTTCACTATGAATTACATTGTGGTAGATTGTGGTAGATGCTATTTGCTCCCATGGTGTCGATAGACAACGCAATGCTATTTACACCCAGGTAGCAGGGAAAAGCACCCGTGTGTCTTTAGCAAACAACTGTATTTACACCCAGATCCTAGAGTCTTCATCTGCTGCATTAAGGACGAAGATGAGGGGGTGATTTCATGAGGCCAGGAAGAGTCTCTGCCAATTAAGCCTACCTTACAGACGTTGACAAGATTTGGGAAAGATTCTGGAAAGATTGTAGTCTAATGCCCCTCATTCAAGATTTACTCAAAAGACTATCTTTCAAGAATCTTTCCCAAATCTTGTCACAGTCTGTCAGTGAAAGGTAGGCTTCAGTAGGCATCACAGCAACCGCCATGGACTCACACAAACTCTGATCCTGTGTTGTAGCATGCTGAGTTTCAGAAACATTGTAGGCTACATACACAAATCAATGTTATCATACCTATCTATTTTGATGTTTTTGCATTTATGGAGATGTTTTTCTTTGATGTTATTGTAGGTACATTATCAAATGTAGCTGAATCAAATAGAATTTCCACAATGGGGGGATAAAGGGAGGCCTAAATGGTTAAATCCTAGTAGTTATTCACACGTGGGTGTTGTGGGCATAGGCTACTGTGTTAAACTGCCTTCTACGCCATTCCGGAGTTGTAGTTTGCTTTGCTTCACAGCTGCTACTTACAAACATGCTTTTGCAGCTGGCTTTGCTTACACACACACATATATTGCACATACTGTATCTCCATTCTTTTTGTGATGTTAACTATGTTCTCTTGTGCCAAAGTGTCAAACAGAATTGTCCCTACTGAAGTTCGATAAAGGTATGTGGCTTTCTAATTACTCACAAAGGTAATGCTAAGAAATTTAGCAAAGGCTTCCATTTACGGCGAAAAAAAAACAGCTATCAACCAAGACTTTCAAATAATATACACCTTCTCTAACCACTGCACCACTATCTACTGTATTTGTTAATCAGGTGTGCAGTTTTCTGCATCAGGCACTGACTCAACTGTCCTTATCTTACCATTGATTTTGTTGTATAGCTAACAAACTAAAGATTGTATACATTCACTAAATGAATGTCATGAAAACATATGTTATTGCCAAAACTTTATTAAATTTAACCTTCTACTGAGAAGAAAATGAATGTCCACCATGTTTTTTTGTCTGCATTCCAATTAAGTACTGGCTGTCAATAGTCTCCTATCGCTCTTCATACTGTATCTGCACTACCGAGATGCAAATAGACACTGTTGCATTATTTGCCTTATTTGATTATTTTACACATAATTCCTACACATCATCCAACAACCACATGATTGTTTACTTAAACACCTCTGGATTCTGACATGTTGGAAACTTCCTGGAGTGACTTTACTTTAAAAAGTCAGATTAGAATAATCAACAAAAAAAGACACGCACTTAGCTAAACATACCTGGAGGTTTGCAATTTTTCCGTTGAGGAATGGTGTGACTTTAACCTTGTGCTTTTTTTCTCCAGAGATTTTCACCTCGTGGTCCTGCTTATCAGTCAGGCCTTTGGCAACTGTGAGAAGAGATTTCAAGAGTGGCTGAATGTTGTACAACAAAGAAAGTCCACTAGGGGGCACAATAAGAGAGAGGAAATTACTCAAAATAAAGAATTACGGAACAAGGAAGTTCACTTGATCCCGAGGGTTGCTGGATAACTTGATATCAGTCAGAATCAAATCACAGGTAGTTAAGCACGTCTCTCCCTAAGAGTCATTCTGTGTGTGTGTGTGTGTGTGTGTGTGTGTGTGTGTGTGTGTGTGTGTGTGTGTGTGTGTGTGTGTGTACATGGATTGAACTGTACATACTATTGTTGTCTGTGAAGGTGATGACCACATTCCCAGAGTCATGCAGCATGTCTGCCTCCTCCACCTCCCCACCCCCATTCTTCTTCTTAGAGAAATAGATCTCCAGTTTGTCCAGCAGACGTTCCACGGACTCCACTTTGGGGAGGTTGGACACCAGAACACGGCGAGGACATACCTGAGTATCCAGCTGAGAGACAGTCAACAAGAGCACTTATTTGCACTTCCACTTACATTTAAAATGAATATCATGCCATTCCAACACTTAAAAGGACATGATATCAATTTACACTAGCTCAAGTTTGAGTATAGATCAAACAAACTTCCCCAAACTGGTTTACACTTTAAAATGAAGATAAATCGTTATTGCAATAGCCCCATATCAGTATGACATCAAGGGATTTACAGCACCTCCACATAGCTGGGCACCAAGAGATGCACAGGTAAGGCCTGCACATTGAGAGTGATGTTTCCTTCCAGCTGAACCTCATGGTCCCTCATTTTTAGGATATGCTGAGCCACTAGAGTGGAACGATGGGGGAGAAGAGAAGACAAAAAAAGAGAAGACAGTACATTTATAAGCCATGAGAGCACTAGGTTTTAAGTCACATTTGGTAGACCCATAGCCTTCATACTGAAGTGAATCAGCAACAGGCAAACAAGGTTTTGCACAAGAAATTCTTAAGTGACTACTTAAGACACCTTGAGTTCATCATGCATTCTGGGATAAAGTTATTAGGAACCATTGAGATACCTGTATGCATTGCTTGAATGAACTTTAAAGGCTTCATTTACCCCTTCAAACGGCCTTCTTATAACTCCGAAAAAGGCCTTTTCAGTTCTGGTAACCTACAGTTGATTCAGCTGTTTACCTCTTACCTTTGCTTCATCTCAGGTCATTGACTGTACATTGATCTACTTAAACAATGCTTCAATAAAACAGGAGAAATGGGTTGTTGAAGGTTACCTGTCTCATCCTCAAAGGTGATCAGTGCAGTGCCACCTTCCATGGGGTACACAATTTTGGGCACTATGTCAAACCCTGAGGAATCCCCTGTACCAGATGTCTGGCCCTTGAAAACCACTTTTCTCTCAGGAACTGCAGTAGACACCTGGGGATTATTCCAGAGAGAGGGTTTTGTGAAATTCCTGAGTTTGTCCACCCTGACATTAGAGACACTCTGGGATTTCCGTACCACTGAGACATTTAACTCAAATCTTGGATCAGTTTTCACAGCAACTGACTCTGTGCACCTAGTTGGCCATAGTATACTGTAGTGTAGGTCCTTAGTTTGTGCTTATTTCTGCCTATGGTTATGCTATAAAAATATGTAAATAATTTCCAAGTCACTGTCCAAATATACGTATAGCCTGGGTGAACCCAGACGAACGTGTTAGAAAATGTTAACATTGTTGAGCTTTGTTGAATCTGAATGCTGTTATGTAAACATTGGTCAGTCAGTTGTTCGCTTTAAGGCACATACAAAATGATAAGCATCGAGGCAATAGCCATGAACCCTTTGTATCTGCTTGCCAAATTTAAGGCTCAACATATCTTTTTTCATATCATATCTGTAATATCGCCATGAAACATGCAACAACTATGACAACAATAACAACAATTACAACAACAGGGCCTTCAGGGAGAGGTCGCACACAGGCCCTCTTTCTTGAACTTTGTTATTGAAAGTAAAACAATCACCTCAGATTGCAATGACACACACACACACACACACACACACACACAGACACACCTTGACACAGACATCCACACACAGTCCGCCCCTTCCCCAATATAATAGACCACCAGACTTAGTGGCATGTGCCAAACTCACATCTGATTGCTGTTTCAGGCAGTAGTTGGTTTCCTCCATTTGCAGGATGTCCTGCTGCACGCTCTGAATTTCTGACTTGAGCCTGCGCTGCTCTTCCATCAGGTCAGTGATTTTCCTCTGCAGCACAGACAGATCAATTTGATATTAATAACATTAGACTCATTTTCACACAGCGTCTTTCAGAAGCTCCTACTGTGACAGCACAACTCGGATGTATAATTTCTGAGGGACAAATAAGCAGTGTCCAGGCACTTAAGCATGACTGACATATTATTAGATTGAATAACAAGTGAGGAAAAGCTGCAGCAGTTAAACAGTAGGTTTAACGGAGTTGAGAACCTTGAACCAGTCGACAGTAAAGTTTGATGTTATTTTGTTGTATGCCCAGTGCCAAATCAAATGCCCATCCTAATGCCTGAACAGGTTGTAAAATAATGTGCAACAATAACAGTTAATGCAGGAAGGGTATCGCGCCAATTACTCCAGGGCTTGCGGGTGCGTTAGTTCTAGGTACTGAAGATCAATGGAAGAAGAGAACTCGCACACCATGATAACATCATAAAACCCAGTAAGCTCACTTTGTCCATTTCCAAGACTTCTTCTTGCCTCTTCTCCTCTGCTTTCAGGGCTGCCCTCATGGTAGCAGCACGCTGGTCAAACTGTTTGGTGAAGTGCAAGTTGGTTTCACGGGCCTCAACAAGCATTTTCTGATCACTGATGATACTGTCATATGCCATCTGGGGAGAGGACAAAAAAATAAAGACTGCTGTGATTTCTGCAATCATACATTTAATCTACGAATAAACAATTATGAACTGGCTTACTTTGCATTTATTTGTTTCAAACTGGATTCTTTGCAATTCAGAAGCCTCTGAGATCAGTGAGTAATCCTGGGAAAAAAAAAAAAAAAACAGTCCGTCAGTCAGTCTGTCTGTCAAAAATGTCAAAAGTGTTTTCATGATAAGCACTGGAGTTTCCATTGCCTCTTACCTCATCAGAGGACATCATTGTAGTCCTATTTAGTGCCCTGTGAAAAGCAATGCCATGTTAGTTTATGTTTTACGTTTCTACATTTAACAAAAGACTGTCATCCCTGGTTTGATCTGGGTTTTAACCTAGGCTACGTTCGCCATCGGTGGATCTGCAGCATAGGCTATAGCCTTCTGCAATTTGTTTAGGCCCATCATGTGCCTATTTTGAAGTAGCCTAGGCCATTAAATGATTAAAGGTTAGACTACTGACAATGTTCTGTTGTTATCCTTACGTTAGGCTACTTTCACTTTGTCTATATAGGCTACTCGGTAACAATCGGCCAAGAAATCGTTTACAAACTGGTTAAGACTTCAACTCCCTTGTGAATCCAACTATTAGGCCTACAATTCTTATTGACGTCATGTAAAATGTAGCTGATATGTTCATTTTCAAAGATATCCAAAGTCTTTTGGACTTACGTGAATCAACGTAGCTCCGCACCTCTGTTGAAGCTCTTCACTGAACGAGATCTTCGTTTCAGTTTCATTTCTCTGCCAGTGTAGCCTATGGTTTCCTTTGCCACTCAGGCAGCGATGTTTTCAGGAGCTACAAAATGTGAAGCTTTTCTAACTGGTTTAAAACCGTTTCGTTATATCAATGGTGTTGTCGATATTATTATTATTATTATTATTATTATTTTTTTTTTTTTTAAACAAACAAAAAAATACGTGTATCCACACGACATGTTTTGGAGTCTAAATAAAATAGCCACTGTATAACTGAGCGTTTGCTGTAAACCTGAGCAATTTTAGTTGATCAAGGTTGAGGTTGAGGGGCTTTCCATGATATGCAAAATCCACGCTTATAAACATAGCATGACCAACCCACCTGCGGATTGACATTCGTCCGAGCCTATTGAAGAGGCTCAGGAAGCGCTCCTCGCTTCCATGATCAGTGGGCGTTTACTGACAAAAATGAAATTCAATTGAGGATTGCACACGTTAGGAGTGTTCCGTAGGCTGCTGTAGGCTACAGTGAAGGTAAGCTTGCACTTTTGAAATATGTTAGGTGGTATTAATGTATCCTCAATTCATTTAGAAGAAGCTAGACCTTAAAACAAAATAATTTGCACTAGAATTATTTAGAATTATTTTTTTAATTATAACTTGCACTACTTTTTTAATCAAGTCTATTTCAATTAATCGGCAGTCAACAGTTGTCAAACACAGAATGGAAATGTCTGACTTGAAGGCATAGACCTGCCCTACGATTAGTGATGTATACTAGCCTATGTAATTAGACCTCAAGGCTTTTTTTGCCCAAATTGACAGGCAGAATTAAGATACTTGAGTCTGACATATTTTACTTTGGGTGTAAAAGAAAATATTTCACGTCGCAGCTAAAATGAGATAAGAGAAATGTCCGGTTTATTCATAACAGGTCTGGTTAAAGAGGGAACTTTGGTAGGCAACAATCAGGCAAACTACTGGCAAACAGGGAAGTTGTAAAGTGAAAGTTGGCACAGTATCGTATTAAAGGTGGGGATTATCTGGTTAGTCAGAATTTTCACAATCACCAGTTTCTTAGCCTACATATATATCATTTAAATGTAATACAGCCCAATGATGCTTACATTTTAGGCGTCTCAAATAGCCATTGGGGAACATTTCCCCCTCAAAAAAGAGAACTACTCATGCCTAGACCAAACCAGTATTAAACAGAAGTGAGAGGAAGAAGGGAAAGCCATGGGTAAAATCTGCAAATCAAGGGGGATCTTGATTTACTTCCCTTTTTCTTGTTCCATCCCTTTGTTCCCAGATGTTCAAGGAGGCTGTGGTCTTTCTGGCCATACAGGCCCTGGTGGTCTCTAGTGACTCTGTGTGCCCTGACAGAGAGGTGTGCCAGGAGGAGCACACTTGCTGCCAAGGTCCCACTGGAGAGTACAGCTGTTGTCCTCATCACCAAGTGAGTTAGACTTTCCAAACAACGTTTATTAAAACTTAAAAAGATGAATGTATTTATTTGAACAGTTATTAAAATTCCACAGCTAATAACTGGTGCATATGATGCCATGGCAAGTTCTCAAGCGCTGTGTCTGAACTCAGGTGTGGGCCAGGGTGCTGCAGACATTGAACACATTTCATTGCAGCTTGAAAGTTTGAAGCTTTTGCACAAAGCTCAATCAGCAAGAAGTTTCTGTAGTTGTTCCTCTCGATATTCATCCCCTTATCAGCTAAATGTTCAAATAAGAATTTGAATACGCACCTTGCTGATAAGCGCACTGCTTAAGACACTGAACAGAGTGTGTGTGACATTGCAGTCACTCAGTTATAGATATGCCCTTTATTACTTTTACTTCTCATTTACACAGTTGGTGAACTAGGATGAACATGATAACCAAATGATTGTATTGTATTGTGTGTGTGTGTGTGTGTGTGTGTGTGTGTGTGTGTGTGTGTGTGTGTGTGTGTGTGTGTGTGTGTGTGTGTGTGTGTGTGTGTGTGTGTGTGTGTGTGTGTGCAGGCTGAGTGCTGTGATGATCACTTATTCTGCTGCCCTGAGCACACTACCTGCCTTATGGAGGGTGAGCACCCAAGATGTGTCAACGCTACCATCTCACTACCAAGGACAGAGAGGATTCCAAGTCGACAGTCCAGCCTCTTAAAAGTACAAAATAATCATAATGATGCATGGAATTGTTATAGAGCATGATGACGTGTGTGGGGGGGGGGTGTGAAATGTGTGTTCAACTCAAAGATTCATCTTTGCATACTGTACATTCATTTTGTCATCTGAGAATTAACAAGGTCTATCTGAATTGTTAGATTTATTTTAGTTTTATAGATGGTAGCACAGGCAAGTGACTGCCTGCTAACCATTTCTGCTTGTCACACCTCCGACGGTGCCATTGCGGGTAGCTGCAGGTATAACAGAATATTAATATTTGGGGCCAAAAATGTTTTACGATTTATGAACATGACAGAAGAAGAAGGCAAGAGAGATCAAATGCTTCCAATGCTGTCAAAGTAAAAAAAAAATGCTTGATGTGAAACTGCAACACAGGCAAAAACAAAACAAAACAAAACGATGGGAATTGAGTATCATAATGCTGCGTGCTTGATTGACAGCGGTTCTCTCATTCCTTTCAGTCTCTGCGGGTGATCTCGGCCTCTCCTGAGATCAAGGATGCTGTGGTGTGCCCAGACAAGAGCTTCTGTCCCGCAGAGTTCTCCTGTGTTAAGCTGCCCATCACCTTTGGATGCTGTCCCAGCACACAGGTACCCCCTCACCTGTGGCCACTGTCCAACCATAGAACGGTCTCTAGGCCCTAAGGACATTGGCCGGGTTTCCCAGATTTGTTAAGAAGCTCTTAAGTGCTAAGAACTTCTTAGGAGCGTTCTTAGAATGTTCTTAGAGCGCTCCTAAGAAGTTCTTAGCACTTCAGAGCTTCTTAACAAATCTGGGAAACTCAGCCATTGTTGACACATTTTATATGTGCAAGAATGATCATGGAGTCCATGGACTGGAGTACAGGCTGCATTCTTTTATTACAATATATATTACATTACATTCGGCTGACGCTTTTTAACCAAAGGCACTTACAACATGGTAAAAACATTAAGCTCTTAAGCTTCAATGAGTGTAATAAGTGCATCAATGAGTGCAATTGTCTGTAGTGCTATGAGATGTTCCCTGAAGAGCTGGGTTCTTGAATTATTGACTTGGAGGAAATATTGAAAAACATCTCATTGTGTAACTGTGTGCAGAGTAAACAAGTGAGAAGTGAACAAATATCTACAATAGTAGTTATTGTAACCATGTCACTGCTATTTATAAATGGGTTAAGCACAGACATAAATTCCTTGGAATAATTGCCTCGAAAACTTAACCTGACTTTCGCCAGATCCTGTAGTTCGCTGTCTGCATCACACAAGGATCTGGGACTTCTCGATAGAAGATGTATTTCTGAAGGCGGGTCCTTGTAAAACATCCTCGCATGTGATTCGATAAACCACTTGCCTGTTATCTTGAATGACGTGCTAGGCTTCTTCAAGCTCTTGCCAAACCCGGTCGGAAGAAGAGTAAAAACATCCTTGCCACCAATAAATGTCTTCAAAACTATTCTCTGTTAATCTTTTAAAGAATGAATACTCGATAGATTCGACAAAACGGTTGAAATAGCAGAATCAATGTCAGCACAAGACTCCTCGCTGCGTGCCGCCATTGTTATTTGAATCAAACACTCGCTTCGGCGCTCCTGATTGGTTGCTTATTTTTTGATCACTGGCCCAGGGGTTTGGAATGCCCTCGCGTCCAGACCCTTGTGTGGAGCTCAGCGAAACGCCTCTGGTGGAGCATGGCGGAACTACAAGGGTCTGGCGAAAACTGACCTGGGATGAGGAATAAGAGACAGACGCAGCGTGGGATTTAGAACCACTGTGACAGAAACACAGTGTACACTCCTACACACCTTGTAGAAACACAGTGCACACTCCCAAGCTGATGAGTGGCATTGTCATACGAAGAGCCATTGATCCTGGAAGGCATTCTCGATGTGAAAAGAACAGTGGTCATGCATGACCAGACAGATAGATGGACAGTCATTTGTTTGTTTGTTTGTTTGTCTGTCTGCAGGGCATTGTGTGTGCAGATGGAAAGCACTGTTGTCCTGAGGGTCTCGAGTGCAGTTCTGACGGGAAATCCTGTGTTCAACCACAAGGTCAGACTTGACGAGTTTTTGTCTTGTTTGACATTTTCAGCAGCTTCAGAGCTGCCAGTTTCAGACATGTGATCACGATAAGTGGGCTATGTGATTGTTTTAGCTGTGAGAAAAGGAAGTGATTGTCACATGATATGTTTTGACTGTTAACCAGTGAAAGAGAAGAGAGTCTATGTAGAGAGGATACCGCTTCTTAATGTCAGGTAAATTGTTGAAAGTGTTATAGATATGACCATGTCAACCTCAAATATTTTGTTTATTTCACCCAAAAGAAAGCAGACTTGATTTACCAGTTTCAGCTACATGTGCAAACAAGCACAATAACAAGGAAGTTGTTGTTTTAATATACCTGGGAAGGGCCCTTATCTGGAATGTTTCCATGTTTGATCACAAAGGCTGGTGTTGGCAGTAACCAGGGTGGGAATTATACCAAGGCCATGAGGCCATGGCCGCCGTTGCCCTACACTTTGGCCTTGATGCCCCCTGAAAAAAAAACCCAT
The DNA here is from genome assembly GCF_963854185.1 of Sardina pilchardus. Classification (NCBI taxonomy): domain Eukaryota; kingdom Metazoa; phylum Chordata; class Actinopteri; order Clupeiformes; family Clupeidae; genus Sardina; species Sardina pilchardus. The sequence continues at coordinate 10,501,443 of NC_084996.1, read as the reverse complement.
CTTAAGGCCACAGTGGCCTTTATGCCCCTGACTTAGGTGTCAAATACGGAATCGTCCCGTGCAGAATGTGCAGAAACCTGTCTGAAAGCGGCTTATGATGCTTCCATGAGGGAAACATCCCAAAACAATGGCACTCATATTTGCTGTTGTTTTCAGAAGTATCTCATGCAAACATGCAAAAGAATGAACTATTGTAATTATATGGCCTATCTTACATTAGTAAAGCACACCCCTGATGTGCATAGTTTTCACAAACTTTTTGTAAATAATTTTGGCACAAACATTGACTGCTTTGAAGTGAAAGTGCATGTCTAACAATATAGCATAATACTAATTGTGATATGATGATTTGATGGGGGGTGGGGTGAGGTATGTGTAGATGGGCCCTATGACCCCAAAGTCTGCCATGATTGGGCCTCAACTTAAAGAAGTTTGAGGCTGTGTTAGTGTTTCTCAAAGCATACAGCGGCTAGCGGGTCTATGTATTTGTGTCGAGATAACCCTGAAATGTAAAACCATCGAATTTTACTCAGTGGCCTTTGTGCCCTATCATGTGGCCTTGGTGCCCCTAAAAAAAAAAAGAAGGTGAAGGCCAAATGGCCTTGCCCCTAAAATGACGAAATTCCCACCCTGGCAGTAACCGTAAAAATCTAAACTTTGCTAACAACACTTGGGGAAAAGCAGAGTGGCAGGGTGTCCATTAGCGGAACCAACTCTATAGAGGAAGCCTATCACCCAGTGACACCCACTGAATTAACTAAAATAAAAAAAGACAATAGAGGAAGTGAAAAAGATAGTGTTTGGAGAACCTGTTAGTCAGACCACTTCATTTTCTACCATTGTGCAACGTACATCTTGCCCAAAAAATACAGCAATTAAAGCTATTACAGCACCATCAACATTTATTGGCACCCCTGGTAAAGATGAGTAAATAGAGGTATAAAAAATAATATTGAGTCATTATTGTTTCATATTAAAACAATGAAAAATCTATAGTCTTAAAGGGAAGCACAATAGCACATCCATAAAAAAAGTCTACTCTTCTTTACCTGGGGTACAAATAAATATATCCTTGTGTTATATGCACAGGTTTTACATGCACAGCCCTCAGATTATCTACCTTGATCAAGAGCTGGAAATGTGCCCCACATAGTTCTGGCTAACTTGTCTCACATTCACGCTCAAGACCAGTTGAAAAGTTCAAGGACAGTTCAAAGTGGCATGTCTATAGCAGCATAAACCACAGATGAATAAGGACAGCTTGTTTAACATTACTTTCAGGACAAGCTTAGTTAGGCCTAGTCAAAGATTGTCCAGTTACTAAGATTAATCATGAAGGGATTTTCCAATGGAATGAAATGGCACTACTTCCTGCCTTTTAAAGGGGCGTGATCAGTGACGGATAGACGTGTTGGTTGATGAAAGAAGCAGTGCGCCGTTGAGAACAGGCAGCCTGCGCTTAGCTGAGACAGAGACAGATCACAAACAAAGTTATTTTCCTATTTATTTATTTTGCTGGAAAATACAATTTCAATGTGGGAATGTTAGAAAGATGTGCGGCTTGTAGAATATGGGATTGTAACTTACAGTACATCGCTGAATATAGGGCTATGGGATTGGTCATAATCCAAGATAATGTTTATTTTTCCCATGGGAATACATACTGGACCTCCCGATCGACTCCTAAAGGGGAGTGTCATTTGCGAACCCCACGTCACAATGATGCCAGAATTTACCCTCTGATGAATCGTCTCGCTTTATAAACAGTCTCTGGCCTAACTGTGCAGTACATTTGGTTTGGTACTGTATGCTGTCCCTGCAAAGTCACCTCTGTCCCTGGAGCTGTTGATTTTCGGGTTGAACAGTTCCTGACATAGCTGTGTGTTTGTGTCCACAGAGCCTATGGTGGCTGTGATATGCGGTGATAGCAAGTCTGAGTGCCCACAGGGGACTTCCTGTTGCCAGGCCTGGGATGGACTCTGGGGGTGTTGCCCCTTCCCACGGGTATGTACTGTGCTGTAATTTGATTTAATTTAATGTAAGATTTGGGTACATAACAATGTCATATGGAGAGGAAAGATAATGTCCAAGAAGTTAGAGAACTGAGAAGAATGTTCTGTTTGAAATGTTGTTTGAAAGAGCAGCATGAAAGAGAGAGATTCCTATATGCAGAAATGCTAGGTGCTGTATTAGCAGTTAGGTTTGACACTCTTCTCTTACCCTTCAGGCAGTTTGCTGTGATGATGATGAACACTGTTGTCCCAAGGACAGCACCTGTGATGTCAAGAACTCTAAATGCATATCCTCCACCGATCAGCACATGCCAATGTGGGTCAAATTTCCTGCCCGCTTGAGAGCGGACTGGGAAGACCATGCCGGTACACTCGCTCCCCACCACACTACTCTTAAAGAGACACTTCACCGATTAGCATTAAGCTTTGTATCTTTAGAAAACCAGTCATGTTTTTGAATGGTTGTGCATCATTCCCTCAGTTTGTCTTGAGAAGGAAGAAATACGGATTTCAATGAAACCCATGAATAGGACTTCCTGCTTTCAATGATGTAAAATGATGATTTTTACATCATTGAAAGCAGGAAGTCCAACATTGAAATCCGTATTTCTCCCATCTCAAGGCAAACCGAGGGAATGATGCACAACCATTCAAAAACATAACTGGCTTTCTAAAGATACAAAGCTTAATGCTAATCGGTGAAGTGTCCCTTTAATGATGATATCATCTCGGTCATTCACATCTGATGTGCTAACTGGGTCTGTCTTATCTGTTTTTATTGACCACCCACGACCCAAACAGTCACTCCAGCGCCTGAGACATCAAGCCAGCCAGAGGCTGCAATGGGTACGAATTTCACTGCACATGCACTCAAACACAGGTGCTGTTGAAGAAGATGGCTAAGCCATTTCAGTGGAACGTGACTGACTGATATAAGTGATCCTTATGCTGCTGTACGCATCTAAGACACTCTCTTTATCTTCCCTACAGCTAGAAAGGTTCCCTGTGATGACAAAGTGGCATGTGAAGATGGCAACACTTGTTGTAAGACTACAGCAGGTGACTGGGCCTGCTGTCCTTTGCCAAAGGTAGTAGACATTAACCATTTTTTTTCTTTGTATGTTTGAGGAATTTCTTTGCCATTCCTACAACATGCTGTTCTGGTGGTCTATTTGTCTTCTTTTGTGAAACCAATGTCTAGTTATGCATATCTTATATGTTATTGTATCTTATACAATATTATATGTGATATATGTTCTAGGCTGTCTGCTGTGATGACCACCTTTCCTGTTGTCCAGAGGGGACGACCTGTGACGTCGCGACAGGAAGCTGCCTGAGTCCCACTGGGCCTGTGCCAATGCGGAAGAAGCTGGCAGCCTTGGCTCTGCCCCCTAAAGAAAATGATGTTAAATGTGACTCCACTGCTAGCTGTCCGGATGGGAGCACCTGCTGCAAGGATGCACAGGGACAGTGGGGCTGTTGCCCCCTGCCTGAGGTAATGATCTCAAATAAAACACCACCCCTGACATCAAGTCCATCTTCCCACGCAACTTGTCTTGGAATGCTTCACAAGAGTCCACCATTTGAATGCCTATTTGCCCTTTATCCAATTCCTGCACATACTGTAGACAGGGCTTTGAGTTTTGCATCCAACTAAGAAGGTCTCTCCTTTGTCTTTCTTTGTGAAACCAATGTCTGCCAGTATGTTATGTCTGATATGGTCTTATGCAACATATTTTCTAGGCTGTCTGCTGCGATGATCACGAATCCTGCTGTCCGAAGGGGACGACCTGTGACGTCGCGACAGGAAGCTGCCTGAGTCCCACTGGGCCTGTGCCAATGCTGAAGAAGCTGGCAGCCTTGGCGCTGCCCCCTAAAGAAAATGATGTTAAATGTGACTCCACTGCTAGCTGTCCGGATGGGAGCACCTGCTGCAAGGATGCACAGGGACAGTGGGGCTGTTGCCCCCTGCCTGAGGTAATGATCTCAAATCAAACACCACCCCTGACATCAAGTCCATCTTCCCACACAACTTGTCTTGGAATGCTTCACAAGAGTACACCCTCGTCTCGATAGAGATGGGGTCTGGGAACCAGGCATTCATTTTATCGTATTTCAAGCATGGTTTTAAGAATGCCCAGAGCCGTTTATTGGGTGCTATGAATATCTATCAAATGCGTCTGTAACCAATTGTATCAATTATACCAGATGACTTAATGTAGAGTGTTTTAATACTTCAGAATAACATTTGGTAAATTTACCCTACATTTTTCAGTAATGATTTGAACAAAAGCTGCTTTGGTTCTTAACCAAAATACAAGCTTCAGTGTGTCGTTCAGACGCCGTCATCGTCTTGCTATAGCAGCACGAATGAAATTGCGCACAAGGTAGCATGGGAATACCCAGGCTACTTATGCACATATACGGGGGTTTGAGTTTTGCATCCAACTCAGAAGGTCTCTCCTTTGTCTTTCTTTGTGAAACCAATGTCTGACTGTATTTTGGGTCTGATGTTCTTATTATCTTCCAGGCTGTCTGCTGCGATGATCACGAATCCTGCTGTCCGAAGGGGACGACCTGTGACGTCGCGACAGGAAGCTGCCTGAGTCCCACTGGGCCTGTGCCAATGCGGAAGAAGCTGGCAGCCTTGGCTCTGCCCCCTAAAGAAAATGATGTTAAATGTGACTCCACTGCTAGCTGTCCGGATGGGAGCACCTGCTGCAAGGATGCACAGGGACAGTGGGGCTGTTGCCCCCTGCCTGAGGTAATGATCTCAAATCAAACACCACGCCTGACATCAAGTCCATCTTCCCACGTTACTTGTCTTTGAATGCTTCACATGAGTACACCGGTCTGGGAACCAGGCATTCATTTTCTCGTATTTGAAGCATGGTTTTACAAATGCCCAGAGCCGTTTATTGGGTGCTACGAATATCTATCAAATGCGTCTGTAGCCAATTGTATCAATTATACCAGATGACTTTATGTAGAGTGTGTTAATACTTCAAAATAACATTTGATATTAGCCCTACATTTTTCAGTAATGATAGGTGTGCAGATTTGAACAAAAGCTGCTTTGGTTCTTAACCAAAATACAAGCTTCAGTGTGTCGTTTAGACGCCGTCATCGTCTTGCTATAGCAGCACGAATGAAATTGCGCACGAGGCAGCATGGGAATACCCAGGCTACTCATGCACATATACAGGGGTTTGAGTTTTGCATCCAACTCAGAAGGTCTCTCCTTTGTCTTTCTTTGTGAAACCAATGTCTGACAGTATTTTCTGTCTGATGTTCTTATTATCTTCCAGGCTGTCTGTTGTGATGATCACGAATCCTGCTGTCCGAAGGGGACGACCTGTGACGTCGCGACAGGAAGCTGCCTGAGTCCCACTGGGCCTGTGCCAATGCGGAAGAAGCTGGCAGCCTTGGCTCTGCCCCCTAAAGTAAATGATGTTAAATGTGACTCCACTGCTAGCTGTCCGGATGGGAACACCTGCTGTAAGGATGCACAGGGACAGTGGGGCTGTTGTCCCCTGCCTGAGGTAATGATCTCAAATCAAACACCACCCCTGACATCAAGTCCATCTTCCCACGCAACTTGTCTTGTAATGCTTCACTAGAGTCCACCCTTTTAATGCCTATTTGCCCTTTATCCAACTCTTGCACATATAAAGGAGTTTGAGTTTTGCATCCAACTCAGAAGGTCTCTCCTTTGTCTTTCTTTGTGAAACCAATGTCTGACAGTATTTTGTGTCTGATGTTCTTATTATGTTCCAGGCTGTCTGCTGCGATGATCACGAATCCTGCTGTCCGAAGGGGACGACCTGTGACGTCGCGACAGGAAGCTGCCTGAGTCCCACTGGGCCTGTGCCAATGCTGAAGAAGCTGGCAGCTACTGCTGTGCACTCTGAGGTGGAGGAGGTGCCTTTAAAAGTGCAGTGTGACTCCACGACCTGCTGTGCCGACCACACCACCTGCTGCTTCATGAAAAAGGAGAACCAATGGGGCTGCTGTCCGTTCCCTAATGTGAGCCTGGGTAACACACACACACACACACACACACACACACACACACACACACACACACACACACACACACACACACACACACACACACACACACACACACACACACAGACAGAGGATACAATTAACAAATCTAGCAAAAGATGACTCAAACTCAAAATGGCCCAAATGGCCCGACTAGATCAAATATCTTAGATCTTTTTTTTTTCCTTTCTTTCTTCTCCTCTCTCTTCTCCTCAGGCCTTATGCTGTGAGGACGGGGAGCATTGCTGCCCATCGGACTACGAGTGTAACACGGACACGACCACGTGCACCAGGGGAGACACCATCATCCCCTGGTACAACAAGCTGCCCGCACAGAGCACTGCTATGCCCAATGAAGCCATCACCACGGTGACCTGTGACTCTGACAACAGCTGCCCCTCTGGCTCCAGCTGCTGCCAGCTCTCCAATGGGAAATGGGGATGCTGCCCACTGATTGAGGTAAGGGTATGTGTGTGTGTGTATGTGTGTGTGTGTGTGTGTGTGTGTGTGTGTGTGTGTGTGTGTGTGTGTGTGTGTGTGTGTGTGTGTGTGTGTGTGTGTGTGTGTGTGTGTGTGTGTGTGTGTGTGTGTGTGTGTGTGTGTGTGTGTGTGTGTGTGTGTGTGTGTGCGGTCATCACTGCAGCTCGATGAGATAACACTCCAGTAGATGGAGTATAAAATGCAAAGCTAGAGCTTGGGAGCAGACAGGTGACGTGTCAATTATACATTCTCATGTTACTGTGCTCATGTACTCTTCAGTTTGTAACATATGGTAATGAACCTTATGGGCTGAAATTCTATTTGCAAAGGATATAATTGTACTAAACGTAGACTAAAAGTATATTTTATAGCATTACTTGACTATTATTGTTATACTACTGGACTATTTGATAAGATAGCAAAATGAATGGCCATAGTGTAAGAGCAGTAGTTTATTGTAGGCTACTTTTCTTATCAGAATGAGTTTAGTGAAAGTGAATTGCTTGGCTTGGTGAATCAGCTGACCCACAAAAGTTCATGACGTGTTGGAGAGCGGTGCTCTGTCCTTTATCCTTTATAGGACAATAAATACTCTATCTATCTATCTATCTGTAATATTCACCCCCACCCCCCGCACTCCTCCAGGCTGTGTGCTGCTCAGACCAGGCCCACTGCTGCCCACGAGGCTACAGCTGCAACCTGGAGGCTGGCTCCTGCGAGAAGTCCATCCTGTTTCAGGCTCAGATGCTGCCCCTGATCAGGCTCGTGGAACGGGAACCAGAGACGCCTGCTGATGACACCTGGCAGAAGGACGACCTGGAGATCCAGTGTGATGACCAGGTCTCTTGCCAAGAGCAGGAGACGTGCTGCATGTCCGAAGACGGCTGGGGCTGCTGCCCGGCTCCAAAGGTGTGTGACTGCTTTGCCCTAATTATCACTTTATCGTAAAAGGACAACTTGGAGCTTTATATTCTTTAATAGTCATATTTCTCTATGAAACTATGTGTAAAATGAATATTACAATAATTTAACAGATTTACCGTGGTGGCATAACTCACATATGTCTTAACTAATGTATCAATGTATCATTTTGATCTCTATTAGAAAAGACTCAGTATCTTAGTGTCTCTCTCCCCTCTCTCTCTTTCTCTATCTCTCTCTATCTCTCTTGTCCTCACAGGCCACCTGCTGTGCTGACAAGAAGCATTGTTGTCCAGCAGGCTTATCCTGTGGCGAGGGAGGTACTTGCATTCAGGCCACCAGGTTCCACAAAGATAACTGGCAGGTGTTCTTCTCGAAGAAGAAAAGAGCACTTGTCTATTGAAAATTTTGAGATGGCTCCATACATTACACACACATACAGTTAATTTATACCTTATATCCATTATGATTTGGCCAGAGGGGAGTACATGTTTGGATGAACCCCGAGGTCAGAGTAATTTCTCATGTCCGGAGGATATCCATAATCTTGCACTTAATCAAAATATATGAAGTCAGATTTGACTCATCATTTATTTTACACTGAAAGCTTGGTACCGTTACATCTCCCATGGGGTAACTTATTGCAGCAATCACTTCAGTGGTTGTGGACAGGTGTTGTTAACAAGCTCATTGTAGACAGTTCTTGTCAGTTCTTGAGTCACTCCAAGATGTGATAATTAACATGCACTGCTTATCACTTAAATAAATCAATTTTAAGATGTACAATTTCTTTTAAAAGACATTGCTCATGAATGTCTGAAGGATCTCAAATAAAGCCATTTTAAAACATTTGTGGTTGTGAATGCTGTCTGAAAATTGTGAACTGTCTTAAGGACTCAAATCATGGTTTGGTTTGTAATTCAAAAACTTTCCAGCAATGTTTTAAGATCTGAAGCCACAACACAACGGGGAAAAGGTGCTGCTCCTCTCAACTGTCCTCCTACACATTCTATTCTCTAAACCAGCTGATTCAAGAATACAAGGAGGTTTATTTGTCACATACATATCAAAGCATATTTTGGGGGGCTTTTATGCCTTTAATTCGACAGGACAGTAGAGAGAGACAGCAACCGGGCGGGAGAGAGAGCTGGGGCGGGACCCGGAAAGGACCACGGGGCGGGAACCGAACACGGGTCGCCGGCATGCGGTGCAGGTGGCCCAGCCAGTCGCACCACGGCTGAGGCCGTCACATGCATATCAGACAAAGTTAAATGGACTGCAGCCTAACCTAAATGTATGAAAATCGTCTTCATAACCAAAGAAAGCTATAGCCTCAAATTACTCCGAACCCCCCTAACATGAGAACCAACATTTCATGTCTAAGCCCAGTGGCTCACAATCCATCCATATGCAGTAAAAGAGAAGAATTAAGAGAATCAATTGTTTGGACATTTGTACAATGTACATATATACGTATATATACACACATATATATTTTTTTAGGGATTGCCTATCAGTGTTTCCCAACCTTTTTTCCTTGAAGGCCCCCTTGCCTGCATCTAAGACAAGCTAGGGCCCCCAACCCGAACCCTTACCTGCATACACACACAAGACATTGTTTTATTCAACAATCGGGGTCTGGGGATGAATTACCAATGCGTAGCCTAGCCCGACCTGAAGGTTGCTTATGCAAGTTCAGAGGTCATAGGTAATAAATAGCTACATGAGTTTAAATGTGGCACAACAATATATTTTTATTTGGATTATACTGAGTTTTGATTATGCAATTGGGTGTCTTATTGAGATTTTATACATTTAATGTGCGTAAATATAATTTTAGTAACCTCACAACCGCTACTGTGCGGCCCCCCTGCAATCTCTGGTGGCCCTATTGGGGTCCCTGGACCCCTGGTTGGGAACCAGTGGCCTGAGAAAGAGTAAGGAGAGAGACACTTTGGGTTAGAATTAGGAAAGAATTCTGCTGTGCGTGCACTGACTTCACAATTCTCACTCCAGACAAACACGATGGCAACCCTGTGGATTAGTGATCAGGCTGCACAGTGCACAACGTGCTTGCAGGTGGATTCATTTTGTAGCCATGAAGTAGATCTGGAAAAACTATACTATAATATTTTCTGCCAGACTTGTAGGGGGCTATTAATTCTGTAGCCTATGGACTCCTATGCATGACGTAGGCCTACTGTCTGAATAACTGTATTTTAGTACATTTCATTTGAGTTTATTTACATTTTATATGAGTATTCACCTTGAAATTGGAGGTATTTTCTCTCTTTAACATGATTTTGCAACATAGGGCTTGAAATTGACCAAGGGATATCACTGGCAGGCACCCTCCTAAATTCTAAAGCTACCCTACACGATTCAGAAAAAAAGAGGTCTGATTTGAGGTCTGAGGTGGGCACACATACATCAAGCACTTCTTTGTTTCATACTACAAACTGGCTCACAAAATGTAACTAAATGAAATACAAAATTAAACGATGTAAGCAATGATTGAACTGACAAGAAACAGACCTCGCAACTAGGGTTGCCAACTATGAGAACAAAAATACCGGGAGTGGGGGGGATTTATCCCGACACAAATACACAGACCCGCTAGCCGCTGTACGCTTTGAGTAATAGCCTCAAACTTATTTAACTTGAAGCCCGGTTATGGCAGAGTTTGGGGTCTTAGGGCCCACCTACACGTACCTTCACCCCACATCAAATCATCATTATGATTATCATTATTATTATTATTATGCTGTATTGTTAGACAATGCACTTTCACTTCAAAGCAGTCAATATTTAAAGTGCTAAAAGTGCTTAAAGTGCTAGTTTGTGAAAACTATGCACATATGCACATATCCTATGCACATCAGAGGCCTGCTTCACTAATGTAAGATATATTTCCAATAGTTCATTGCTTTTGCATGATTGCATGAGAAATACTTCTGAAAATAACAACAATATATGGGTGCTATTGTTTTGTGATGTTTCCCTCATGCAAGCATCATACTGGCAAATGGAGGATAAATTGGTATGATTTATAATGAAATTTCATTTGAATGCCTGAATGAACAAATCCAGGAAACATAATACCAACTTTTGTCTATGGTAAACGGCCGACCTTATATGCCTGTTGGCAACAGGGACAAACTAACACCCTGCCTGCCCTGAAGGTGACCTGAAAATCATATGGTGGAGGTTGGCCGCCTCCTCCATTTCTGCAAACCTCAGCGGGTGGTATCCCTTTGCGTAAATCCTGTAACATCTTTAAGTGTTTTTAACTCTGTCTTTCTGAGAATGAACATCAGCAATGTCTATGGGGGCTTTTGCTTGCAATATAATGTGAAACTAAAATCCAAGCTATACAAAATTGTGTTTAAATACAAACACAGGCTGCACCAATAACAAAACCACCGGAGAGGTGGCCCTGAACATTATTAGAGCAGCCGTGCGCGTCTAGCCTGTTTAACCTGTCTCCTAGTGCCCAGTGCATTACCTACTGTAGTTGCATGAAAGAGCCTTGGACTTGCTGGTAGATTGACACGACGTTTGACCCACTGGTTGGTAGGGAGGTTTTTGGTATTATTCCCGCGTTATAGCCTACACCTGTTGGTGCTGGTGAGAACTAGGAAGTAGCCAATGTTTTCACTTGGAGTAACCTGCACGCCTCTACAGTTGCTAAGTAGGTGGACGGAATATGATTGAAGAGGACGTGCCAACCTAAGTTTAGGAGAAGATTACTAAATTATCGTATCGTATTCCAACGTCGGATTCGCAAAAAGCTACAGGCATTGAACGATCAATGACCTGTCAACTTCTCAACGATTGGCAGTGTCGCTAAGGCGTACTTCAAAGGTATGCCTAGCCTATTGTGGTCTTCAGGTTAAGGTCTTTTCACGACAGTATCATTCGCTATGCATAATTCTTGATAGGCCTAAACATTACGCTACCTCAGAATAATAAGGTTCTATCTGCATTCAGGTCAGTTTTGAGATATTGAGGTTTAAAGTTTTAGCATTGCAAATAGCAAAACTGACAAATGGAGCAGATTTCTTTATAGCACCAGAGTTACATACACCATACATGTATTCTACATCTGAGATATCAAAATTCTACATGAATTGTAAATTAGAGTTTTTGAAACAGGTCAATTGTAGATAGAACCTTGTAGCTCTAAACACTTACAGCCGCCTTGGAATTATAAGGTTCTATCTTCAAAAACAGAAAAAGGAACAATGATTATTGATGTATTCTAACAGTTTAGTTATAAATACTGTTGGAATGTTTGGTTTATGTAATAAAAAGGGTATTTTTATTAATAATATTTTAAATTGGCATGCATTTTTGCACTTACTGCTATAACACACTATTTATCCAGTGCATCATTTTACTTTCATCTTTCAAGCATTTTCAATAGAAAAGCAAAACAAGTTGAATGAATATTTAAAATCAGTCTTTATTTTGATAGTTTATCAGATCATATTTTAACAATCTAAATGTAAACTGTGTCATACAACATTACACATAGCCAGGAGACATAGCCCTGCCAGAAGGACACGAGTACTCATTGAGATAAAAACTGATCAAAAATGGTTTACTTATCAACAAGGTATTTCAAACCCAAGGTTGGTTACTTAAAATGGAGCTCATTTCAGATGCTGTTACTTGAAATAAGAATGATCTAATGCAGTAAAATATATACATACAGTAGTATCATTATATTCACTTAGCCTTCATCACATACTGTTCACTTATTCATCAACACACAACTAGCTCATGTTGACAATCTAACATTAAAGGTGCACTATGAGATCCTTTTTGACGTCACTTCTGTTAACGTTCCATAAACACCAAAACAAAACAAACGCAAGGGGCGCAGGATTTTAGAATGTTCGTTGCAAATCCGACATCAGCGTTCTATGCTTCCCCCTTCTGTCGGACTGACTGTCAGCTGAGTTATAGCAAAGTCTTTTTCAAGCAAGTGTCTCTGGTTATAGCCAGCAGTGGCGCCTGCTGTGCGTACCTTGAGACTATTCATCAAGGAAAGAAAATTACCCTTGTGCGTGTATTCACATCAAATTGGCCTACCATAACTTCCCAACTATGCACAGTATCCCATTAGCCGCATGCCATGCCATCAGGCTATTTACAATTTTCTATATGAAGTTTGTCAACACGTTATCAAAATTAACTTAATGCAGAGCTACTGTATATCCACGCGCACATATTTCATTTGAGCAGGAGAGATTACGCACGCAGGCGCGCAAGTAGGCTACTTGTTGTTTTCTTTTACTCGGCTATCTATTATGGTTATCAGAACACAATGTGACGCTAAATCACTAACTCAAATACTCATCGTGGATATCGCAAGTTCTTTTAAACAACGAAAAGAGAAAGAATGGAAGATGGAGGCAGGAAAGCTAGAGGAGATTCCAGATGGGCAATAACAAGCTAGGTAGACAATTTGTGTGCTTGTCGGAACGTTAGACTAACATTACAACACTCTTTAACATCAGACGTAATGCTTGAACAAAACTAAACGTAACTTAGCTGTGTAACGTTGTCCAAATGAGTATTGTGTAAGGGATAATCAACGACGCGCCGTGAAGTGGTGATAAGGACCCGACGCCGCAGGCGGAGGGGACTATAGCCTACACTTCGATAAGTGCATTATTTTCCTATAAACGCACGGCGCGGAGTTGATTATCCCGCTTATACCACTGCTACTATCACTTTCAAATTCATAATTGTGTTATTGCATGTGGATGTTATAGCCTACTATGTAGGCTACTTTTTTGCTGACCAATGCACAAATCTAAAACCGAGAAACGGACAAATATTGTACAATATCAGCAAAATATCAGCATTAATTCCTGCAGGCGCCCCTGATAGCCAGCCTCTGTAACTTGCTAACTTTAAGACCGTTAATTTGGATAACAACGAGATAGGCTACACTTACTCACGTAACCTTCGGCTGTAGGATAGATTATCGAAACACGTTCTGCACAACATTCGTTTTCCATGAACTTGTTCCATTAAGTCTAAGTAGTCAGGCTTTTTAAAACACTGCTAGCTGGTATAAAACGAGTGGAAAAGCCAGACCACAGGCAGCCCTAGGCAAATGATTTCCATGCAAACTGAAAATTGGACGATGAGTTGTGTTGGATTAATCCATTTACAGTTAGCGATTACGCAGTGATGCATTCATTCATCATGTCACGGGCAGACATTTTTTGGGGGGGTGTGAGGTCTCTGTTTTAACGATTTCCCCCCTTTTAATCCCCCATAAATACCAGTGGCCTAGGTCTAGTGAGGGAAATTAGCTTTATTTGTTATTAAAATATGACGAGGAGGACCCCAACGAGTTTCCTTCCACAACATCGGAAATCCTTAAATAAACAGTCTGATAGTCTATGGATAGCGCTGCCATATCCTACTAAACATGCCTTAAACTTCGTCAAACTATTTTATGTCCCGACTCGACTGTATGTGGCCTCGACACTTTGCGCACAGTAGCCTGGGCCTAGAGCCTAATGAAAGGGAGCGAGCGACATCTTTAGCCTACTGTCTATGAGCGACAGAGCACAGCAGCCAATTATGAAAAAGACGAATACCGTTAGACCAAGTTAACTTCAAGGATACGCTAGGCTGTCGTGGTTAGTAGGCTAGGCTGTCTGTCAATGTTGCAGTTGAGAGAAATAAGAGAATATGGGCTACAATGAACCTATTCTCTCAAGTCAGTCGACAACGAAAGATAGGCTACAACATGATGCAATTGGATCGGTCTTAAATTAAGCTATGGCATAGGCTTCTTGCAAACGACCGCTACAGGCATCAAGCTTGTGTTTTTTTGTGCTTTCACAGACTGCACGACAAGCTTTCACTGGAAGCAGCATATGCAGCGTGTTTTACAATTTTGATTATGATCACTGCTTCTTCATTACTCACAAACTGTTCGGTCCTGTTCTGGACTCCCGTTTTGGCCTAGGCTTATAGTGGTTGTCGTACCATGTTACTTGACTTAGCCTATACATTATATAGTGATTGGTAATGCGCCAGTGGCCGTAAACAAAGCTAACTTAGCCTACGGATAGAAAACAAGAAAAAAAGATGATAATATAACGTAGCTAAGTTAGTTTGCCTGCTAGCTAGCTTAACAGAATCTCCCAATGGGAATTGATGTGATCTATCCAGCGCATTTATAGGCCTACATTAGCCTATCTGACTAAGTAAAGGATATAGGCTTTCCTCCTTATTCAGTGGAAAGTTGAAAAAATGATAAATCGTGCCTTTCACACGGCCAGATCTTGCAGTTCATTACCGAGTAAAAAAAAAAAACCAGCTGACAACGGCAAAAACAGCTGTTTAGGTGGGTTTATGATTGAACTGTGTCTGAAATGTTGCGCTGAGTTTACCACAGTGGCGCGCCTGACGTCGAACTCAGAGCTTCATTCTTTTGACGTAATAACTGATCAATCTGGCTCTGTTCTAGAATCTTTGGTTTGTTATTGTTTTGGTGCACATCCTGCGCCCCTATTGTTGTTAACGTTTGTTTTGAGGATCACAGCCCCTGTGTTGTCTTTTGATATCGGGTTTTTTCACATCGTATTCAGTGGACAGACAGCAAGCTGATCAAGGGGAGAAACATACGATTTGAGATACAAATGAAATCTCGCTAAGATCAAGCAGGATCTCATAGTGCACCTTTAAGGCTTATGGAACAATAATTTTCTCATATCAATAAGGATCATATCAAAACAATTGTCTACAGACCACAACTCCTCTTTTAGGGTCCTCAACTCCTCCTCCACAGGTCTTACCTCGTCCGCCACCATCACAGAAATGCTCAACGATACCAACCTGTAGGAACATTTAAGCAATATAGCACGAGTGGGAGTGGGTTGTTGCTGGATATTCCCACGGGTGTTGTTCGGCCGTAGCCTCGAGGCCGGAGGCCGAGTGGCGCAGGCAACAACACCCGTGGGAATATCCAGCAACAACCCACGACCACGAGTGCTATATTGCTTTTATACAACAATTCTACCACTTGTTTTTTGCGCTAATTTCCCATTATAATGTAAACGTTTAAATCGCTAAAACTGTCTTGTTTGTAGAACTACTTCTCTCCGCCACAAATTTCTATTACTTGCAGGACAAACTGCCGTTACTAGTTCTAAATGGATGGTTGCTATGGCCAAAGGCCAGTCGTTAGTTCTAAAAGCACGTTGCTATGGCCAAAAGCCAGTCGTTAGTTCTATCTCCCCCGTTGTCAAGCAATGTAGCCTAATAAACGTTAGCTCGCATTGCGTCTGGTTAGGACATGCTTTTAGCTTTGAAACATCACTATTTTACTTGGCCTATATGCCATCCAACTAGCTAATATCCACCTCCGTCATATTCTATGTTCTGAGCGTCTGTATTTCAGCTTGGATGCAACGTGACAGTTCGTTTTACACTTCACAATTTGACATTGTATCGCGGAGTGATTTATTATTAGCTGTGAAAAGTCCGAGTGGATTATCGTGGGATATTTCAACTCATGGAACGTCTCTCGGCCAATCAGAAACCAAGAAACAGCTTCATAGAACCCAATTGTTGTATAATTCTGATTATACCATTGTTGTAATAATGTAGCACAATAGAAAGCATAACATTAAAGTCCTTTTAGGCCCATGTATACCCCCCCACACACACACACACACACACACACACCCACACACACACACGCACACACACGCACGCACACACGCACACAGATAAAAAGGTTACCTTTTTACTTGCTTCAGTCCCTCCTGCAGGTGATCTTTCTTTTCATCCCCTCTCTGCCTGGCATCTTCCTCTACAAACACATTACAGCACCATTACAGCAACAAATACAGTCAAATCCCAACAAAATCTTGGCAAACATCAGTTCAAAATAGATTTGTTATGGCTGGCGCTAGCTAGTATAAAATATACTCATGTCAAGTCAATGTATAATATAGCACATTTAAAAGCAGCAGCATTACACCAAAGTGCTTAAATATGTCCTCAGCAAAATCCAAAAGCTATAATGCAATTGCACATGGAAATTCAGTCATATCCAATCATCTCCTTGGCAAACATAAACTTAATTTCCAACTTGATTTGTATCATATTAGTTACTGATAGCTGACGCTATCTAACGTTAGCTAACGCTAGCTAACGTTAGCTAGCATGAGCTATTTTTAAGAGTTCTCGTCAGAAGAATCCAAAAGCATGTTAAAGAAAGATATTATTTCAACAAAATCCCATTTTAGGTTGAGGCTTGCCTTAAAATGATGGCTAAATTACAGATAAGCTACTAAATTAACATTAGCACTCTACCAATAGCCTGGTAGTATAGCCTAGCTATTTGGCAATGAGTAGCACTGCTATCTCCTCAGCTAGCTTCTAATACTTCACAGGAATGCAAGGGGGCAGCGAACGTTCTGAGAGTGTAGACAGTATGGCGGCCGCCATGCTAACGAGAAGACCGTGGCTAGCTGGCCATTCCATTGAATCCTATGGGGCGTAAGCGCCACTTTGACATCAAATTACGTTAGAGCTGAAGCGTTTTAAGCCTTTATATGAACATTTTCTATTGTCGGGGTACATACTACATTGTGAAATTGACATAATAATCTCGTAACTGTCTTATCGGCTGAGTAATTAACGTTTTTCGAAAGTCAATGCTAAAGTGTTAAAGGCGCATGCGTCCAGCGAGAGTAAAGCGTCGCCATAGGTCAGACTACGTGCCTACGTCACATGTACGACACCTGAGCCTGCGCAGGAGACCTATGACGAAATAAGAAGACCTAAAAAAAACCGTTGAAATTTGCTTCCTCGGTCTCTGCTGCCGTCTACGTGATAGCTCTGTCCATATCTTTTACTGTCTATGCAGGAATGACAATTTCCTCAACTAGAACAGAAATTAAAGCAGTTTTAAGAAGAGCACTCACCTGTTCTTATTTAGTTCATCGATGAAATCACAAACTCTTAAATTGCGGGTAGATCAGGCTTTGGCTTTAGATCTGCCAAATACTGGGGTGAAAATGACCTGGCACCGTAAAGAGACAGTATTTGATTGGTCCTTCTGTAAACATTCCAAAAGATGATTGGGCCACATAGATAGAACCTTATAATTCCAAGTCTGAGTGTAACTTTGTAGATAGAACCTTTTTGTTTTCTGAATAAAACACCCAAATTTTATTTTATTTCTAAAAAACATCTTAAATAATGTTCACAACTTCTACCAGAGTAAGAATATGTAAATAACTCAATTTTGACAAAAATGTCAGATAGAACCTTTTTATTCTAGGGTAGCGATTAGTTACATGAATAATGTTAATAATTATTAGGCCTATCTTCTGAATGCATTAACCTCAAGGATTTTTTCTTTTCCTTCAGTCATTGGATAGTGTCACAAAACATACAAAATTCTAAACACAATTGAAACACTTTTGATTTGTTTTATTTCAGGCTGGTTCAACTATGCTGAAACAGAAGGCACTGAGGGTGTTTGTTTTTTGTTTTTGTATCTTTCTTTGGATTGCAGTGAGGTTTTTTCTTCATGAGAGGTAAGTTGATGATTTTTCTTCTAGGCATCTAGATCAATAATCATAACATTATTATTATAGGGTAATTATATTGAAAGTGTCTTTCTTCTCAGTAGAAGTTGTCTCTTATGTTTACAATTAATTATAGAATGAATATGACATGTGTCCTAAAACTGTTGAATGTATTGTCATGAACTGCTTGCTTTTGCTACTTTCGTCATTAAGACATAACAATCTAATTTCGCAGCTCATTTATGTTTCCAGTGACTTAACAAAGAATGTTGAGAGGGCTTTCCCTCAGCAGCAGTTGCAGGATGAGAAAAGCGGTGTGAATGGACAGAAATCAGGGGCCCTTGATGGGGCTCCTCATGGAGAAAAGGACTTGGCAAATCTCAAGGCAAATCTCAAGGCAAAGCTCAAGGCTGAGGTAGAGGAGATGCCAAAGCAATCGAAATCACACATAGAGCTAAAAAGATCCATTGATGATCTACAAAGACCCATCAAGAACCTACGGAGCATCGTACACTTAGATCTGAAAGGTGCTGCGCCAAAAGTGAAATATCTCGAACAGGTAGGTGACTGCATGGGAGTAAATTCATCTTTGTGTGAGAGGAGCAACAACAACAATCTACTACCAGCTGAACAGGTAGAGCCCGTATAGCCTCTCATTACCTTTTGTCATGGTGTGCCTCCTAGATCTTCCCTCTCTTCTCATCTCTTGGAGCAAGTGCAGTTCTGATGGAGTATGAAGACATGTTTCCATATGATGGAAACCTTACTCTTCTAAGATCCTCATTTGCATACAGGTCAGGTGCCATGTAGTCAAGAAGTTAATCTTCTTTAGATCGATACTGTATATACACAAGTTACAGTGTTAAAGTATTTATGGAGCAAAATTGTAATTGTTGCTTTGTGCCAGAAAAATAATAATATACGATCACACACATTCTCTTTTTTTGTCAGTTGATAATGCTGATAAAGCAAGTTGCTGAATGTTGAAAATGAGGGATGCCCTCAATGAGTTTCCGAGAACTAAAATACAGGTTGAATGTTGCTTTTCCATTTAATAGTGTGAAAGACATCATGGAAATAAAGCGACTAGCGACGATCAGTAACCTCGAGATTATTCCACTGGTGCAAACCTTCGGACACCTTGAGGTACACCACTTCTAAGGATTTTGACCATTTCAAAGACCTTCGGCAGTGGTATATTTTACACTGCGTTCAAATATATCATTTGTATTTAAATGCCTTTTCATAAGAACACAGACAGTGTTTGCTGACAAAACTAAACTCAGTGTTTGCTGTTTTTACTCCCTTTTCATTCCTTTTTACAGTTTGTTCTGAAGCATGACAAATATTTTGACTTAAGGGAGGTGGCAGAGTTCCCCAACAGCCTGAATCCGCGTATTCCCAGCTCCCTAGCACTGCTGAAGGACATGCTGGCACAGGTCATGAAGCTGCATCCAGAAGCAAAGCACTTCCACATCGGATGTGATGAGGTCAGCTGGGACAGGGCTCAGCAACAGGCTGAAATGTTGATCTCATGGAGTTTACAGTGTACATCAGCTTTAGATGCACCACCAAAGGAGATTGACTGTATATTCTCCTGTATATGTCTCAACTAAATCAGTGAATGGAGGTGAAATCTGACAATGCCAATCTGACATCCTGTGGTGTTCAGTGGAATACCACAGTCATTATTGGGGGTCAAGCAAGTAAAGCCGCGTAGTTTCATAGTTTAATGTCAGCAACTCAAGCACTCTAGGGCCACCAACAGGTCAAAGTTGGATGTGCATTCAGGCATGTAACATTCAACCTGTTTTCCCAAAAATGAGGTATCGTTGGACCAAGTCAGTTTCCGCCATGATGAATTTTCGGCTATACTGGATTTTTATTAAAAAACCCAAAAAGTTTTCATAGATCACAAAATTGCCACAGACCATCTTCAGACCATGTCAGACCAGTGCATTACCAGAGCCATTGACAAAAAGTATACCATGTTCATGTATCAAAATTAAACTTGGTACATGAACTTCGGACCCCATTAGGATGCTCAAGAAATTTGGTGACCTTTGACCTCTAGGGGTGCTGCAACTACCAAAAATGTTCTCGGACATGCGTTAATACATGTTACGCATATTTGACCTGTATGCCTGATGTTGAAAAATGTGCTGTTGGAATCCTTGGATCAAGCCAAGTTCAATCCTCCCAATTTCACTGGTGGCACCCGTTAGTGAACCGCACCTGAGCAAGCACACTTTGAAGTTCCTTGGAAATACTCTAGTTTACTATTATCATCTATTCACACCATCTTATATTTGTTCATAGATATATGGGCCTCTTTAGAGAGAAGAGACAGCTCCAGTCCTTGCTTTACTCTTAGTGGTCTGTTTAACACTGTTTGATGAGGTTGTCTTTTGCATGTATCCATCCAAACCTGTGTGTTCTTACTCTTGCTCTGCAGGTGTATGGCCTGGGAAAGGCCCAGGACTCCAAGGCTATAAGTCAAGAGGAGCTTGGGCAGCTCTACCTCAGTCATGTTACTGCAGTGGGAATGTTTATGACTGAGACCTGGCCCAGTGTGAAACTGCTTATTTGGGACGACATGCTGAGAAAGATCAGCGTTAATGCATTGAAAGGTACAGACTTAATTATTTCGGTCTCTTGAGAAATAGCCTGGTCTCTGGCTACCCTCTTCGCAATATCCAAGTCAAGCATTACCCTGCTCAGCTCCCATAGTGCTTCACTTCAAACCTCTATAGCCTTTTTCCACCTACAGAGAACGGGTTCCGTTTCCATTCGTGGACCAACATTTGAACTATCCAGAATATTTCGACCAAACAAAGAATGGTTTGGGACGTGGCACCTTGGTTTGGATCTTAAACCAGAACATAGCTGTTTTGTTCCGTGAACCAGAGTAGGCGTGTCATCCTGCTGCTCATAAGTTTTCCATATCAACTGTTGCCATGAGTAAAAAAAAAACTAGCCAACTACTGCAGTCGTTAACTAGTATTTTGCACAGCTAATTTCTGCTGTTTTTATGGGACAACTGTTCATATCATTCTTCCGTTCAAGCATCTCATTAATGTCTGTTTGGCAAAGGCAACACCCATTGTTGATAATGGCCCCTTGATTCGGTTCAAACCTGGTGGAAATGCGGACTGGTAAGCACCAATTGGTTCAAAGAATCCTGAATGGAACTGGTTCAAGAACACATTCTCTGTCGGTCGAAAAACGCCCTTAGAGTTTTCTTTAAC
This sequence comes from Sardina pilchardus, assembly GCF_963854185.1. NCBI lineage: Eukaryota > Metazoa > Chordata > Actinopteri > Clupeiformes > Clupeidae > Sardina > Sardina pilchardus. The sequence continues at coordinate 10,480,155 of NC_084996.1, read as the reverse complement.
TTGTTTCAGACATCATAGTAGTCTACCTTGTGCAAAGATTAAAAATATTTATAAGCTTTGACTAATTATGATTTCGCTTCCTTTAACCATAAATTCTTGTCTGTTAGTTTATTCATAATATAGTTAACCTGACAAGGATACAAAGATGCTTATTTGTCACATACATATGATCACTAATGTAAAGAATGCAGTGAAATTGCAGTTCACAGCAGTCGTGTGTGTGTGTGTGTGTGTGTGTGTGTGTGTGTGTGTGTGTGTGTGTGTGTGTGTGTGTGTGTGTGTGTGTGTGTGTGTGTGTGTGTGTGTGTGTGTGTGTGTGTGTGTGTGAAAGTTAAGAAGTCTGAGACTTCTTAATAACTTAATAAAGACTACTGAATAACTGGAGAATTGTATTCATCAGAATCAGGTTTGCCAAAACTAGCAGCCCCAGTGGTTTGGAAATATTTACCAACGCTGGACTTCAAAGCCATAAGTATGTGTCTTCGTCTACATCTTTAGATAAAAGTGATAACAATAAAAATACCACAAAGAATGTATAATATAACAATGCTTGTGACTTTGTTTAAAGATGGCTGGTTATCTAAATACCAGGAAGCTGGGTTCAAGCATGTGTGGTTTGCAAGTGCATTTAAAGGTGCATCAGGACCTGACCAGATGTGGACACCATTTGGAACCCACCTATATAACCACTTGTCTTGGCTGGACATTGTAGCGTACATGAGCAGCTATCCTGACTTAACTCTAGAGGGTTTAATACTAACTGGCTGGCAAAGGTGAGAAAACAATTTAATGGCATTAACTTAAGCAATCTTAGAGAGCAGGTGTGCACATCCAGAGGCAGGTGCCGGAATCCGATCATTAACTTAAGCAATACCTAAAAACAAGCTCTGCCCAGCAACCTCACATTTTGAAACTGAATAGCCTCTGACTGTGTGAGTTTTAATTTTCAATATTTGCTACAGTAATCTTATTTGAGACTGAAACACCTTGACTCTTACTAGTGTCCTTGAGTTTATACTATAACTTCCTTAAATGCTTTGCAGGTATGAACACTTCAGTGTCCTGTGTGAGCTGCTCCCAGTAGGGATCCCTTCCCTAGCTGTGTGTCTCCAGACTCTTAAGCATGGTAGGTGTAATGCTGACAGAGGGAGTGGTCGATAAAGACAGGGAGGATGAGAGACATTCAAAAAGGCTGACAAAATAATTGTTTGCATGTTTGTGTGTGTGTGTGTGTGTGTGTGTGTGTGTGTGTGTGTGTGTGTGTGTGTGTGTGTGTGTGTGTGTGTGTGTGTGTTCAGGTTCGTTTAATGATAAGGCAAAAGCAGAGGTTCACCATATCTTGGGCTGTGAAGTAAAATTGGATAAAGAATTATGGTATGCACAGACAGTACAGTATATAACACATTGACACATACAGTACAATATATTTGGCAAGTTCTACTCTAATCACGCTTGATACTCTACAGTTATGGCAGTGGCGCCTTTGCTGGTGCTGAGCTTTATCACCTGGTGCACCGTATCCACATAGATTTCCAATCATCAGTGGACGACTTCTTGCAGAATAGGTAACTCTATTCCTCATGTACTTCATGAGGATAACATTATGTGTGATATACAGTACATCCGTAAACGGACGGACACATAAATACTTGTGCATTAATGTGTAACCCACATTTGATCAGCCTCTCAAATCTCTGTTTTCATTCTGTGGTACAGACACCTGAGAGGGGCTTATAGTCGGTATCATCACAAGTACAGCTTTGGAAATCCACGAAATCTAGGCTTATTCCAACATAAGCTGATAAGGTTAGTAATGACAATATGCACGGGCACAAAGCAAAACATGTTAGAAATTGATTACACATCTTCTTGCTTAGGGGCTTTTAGCATTTAAGTATTTGCTGAATGGTCCGAGACACGGTTCCACTGTTTTGTTTTTATAGCACACTGAAGGAATGGGAGGCTGTGATAGAGAACCTCCGCTCTGAGATGGAAGCCATCTTCTTTCCAGACACGATTGAGGAGTGGATGGAGGAGAATGTCAACCAGCATATGGACATGCTCCGGAACATGTTGCAAGACGTACAGAGGATCAGCCAGCGCAAAGGACGTCCAAAATCCCAAAAGGCTTGATTAGGATGTGACCTATAAAGTATAAGCGGCAAATGCAGGGATTTTGAACTAGCCTACATGGCATTGTTCAAATTAAACTCATTCATAGCTACAAAAGCTATCACTGGGCAGAAGATTGTCTTTTGGAAAGACAGTAGAAATGTCCTTTTTTTAATGGACTTGTTGCAGAGATGTTTTTGAGGAATTGTTGTTTTAAACAAAAACATGACATAAAGGATCTGAGGTGTTTCTGAATGGTGGTGGTGTGTAATCAGGGTGGAGTTATAAAAACAAAGCATTTATACTGTCTGTATCAATCTGTTGCCACGGTGTGTGGATCTGACTGCCATGAAAGAGGCAGGTTATAGGCCAATGTGTACAGTTTTACCTCATTTTCTTTTAAATAACTTTACCTTGAGTGTATAACATATTACTAGTTCTGTAAAAAGCAAAACAAATGTAGTAGGCTAATTTAATAAATAGCCTACCCCAGTGGTGATTGATGCAATGAGTTGCCTTTAGGCCTATTTATGCAGTCATAGCCTACAGACTTTAACCTCCCTCTTTGCCAAATCAAACAGACCAATTGCATAACTAGCCTACAAATATCTAATTTTGTGGCGGCCGGGCGTAGGCCTACACCCTTATTGGTCACTGGCACATTGGGTGGGAATGCAGTGACATGAATGGAAAGCCCTGATAATGGCATGTGCAAATAAAGGCACCTACTTCAACCCTTAAATAGTCACTGAATGCAAAGAGGCCTACACAGGCGTGAGGGGTGTCACCCTTTTTCTTAAATCTAGAGAGATTGAGGTGTATCACTTAATAGCGGTATTTGATAGTAGGCCTAAGAGGCAAAATTCTACCATAGAAGTTGAAGCAGAGACTTTGGTTGAAGAGCAATGATCTTATTCTACTGTGCCTGTGTGTTTCTCTCCCGACCAGTCAGTCAGACAGTCAGTCACCCAGCCCTTGCGTATCCAAGGAGATGTAAAACGCTGGCGTCATCACGCTCTACGTGACATCCTGGTTTAGAAAATCGCTGAGCTGTATGCCAACTGGATTATGGGAAAGACCTGCCATGTCCCATGAAACATACTTACAGATTGAGTAAATCTACTCTTGTGTTGACGTAGCTCATCTAAAACTACTGACTGGCGCACAAAGCTGGATTCAAGATGGCGTTGCACCTGCTACTACAGTCTTAGATTATTCAAAACGAAATCAAAATATTGCCCTAGTTAAGGGCACAAGCCGAAAGTACGGGTAGGTTATTTTACGGGTGCTTGCTGGTCCGGTTTTTAACTAAATCACGAGACGGCGACGCTGTCCAGCTGTGAGACAAATGTCAGCAGAGGAGCTGTCAACATCGGACAGCGAAGCTGTTGTGGCTGGTCATGGAGAGCGATGGGCTCCTGTTGGAGCTGTGGCCAACCCGGAGGATGAACGAGGGAAACGGGACTTGCTGGAGCCCAGAAGGTCAGGCTCGCTGCCGGCCAGTGAAACTGATATGGCTGCCAGGCTGCGGAAACTGGAAGAGGAGCGAGAACTGTCGAATTCCTCGCTTCTCGCCCTTACTTCACACTTTGCACAGGTGCAGTTCCGACTGAAGCAGGTCGTTCATGCACAGAACGACGAGAAGGAGAGAATGCTCATCGATCTCGAGGAGTTCGCTTTCAAAGGTTGTCCGCATGTTGTTGGCTGTCGGGCAAAGGATGCGCAAATGCTGGAGAACTCGGTGAGTGAGTTGCCCATATAATGTCAAACAGCTGCATATGTCTGGATTCAAGCCTGCATGTTGCTATTATTTTCATTTCTAATAGAACAACAAAAACAAGATTTAGAACAGTAAAAGTCCTGCGATTTTTTTCTCAATTAGCGTAGTCTACTCAGTCAAAATCTTAGGGATGCAAATACATAGAATAGGCTGAGAGCTTATAGCTACATGATTTGCTTCGATTTCACGCTAAGACCTGCCCTGGATAAACAGCATAACATCAAGGCACGCGAAGTGACAATATGGAGAGAGATAAGCAGGGAAGCAATCAAAAGACAGCCTCCCCGCTCACGCACTCGCTGTTTGCGGCTCTGACAGATTCAAATTGTCCTGATGTCTTTCAGTTATTCACTTACTCCACACACACACACACACACACACACACACACACACTTTTCTGAATGCTGCGATACGTTATGATTTCAGTAACCAAACGATGTGCAGAAGCAGCAGTGTAAACTGATTGCAGAAGGAAGCTGTACCATTGTTTTTCCTGTCTCCACCCATGCACTCATAAAAAAAAAATCTCCTCTGCAAATTTGCTGTAAAGTTGTTTCCTTTTTCCTTCTGTGCTCTGTACATGCCATCTTTGCAGGAGGAACTCGTGAGTATTTTCTCTAAGATCTGTCTTCACCTCTGTCTTACTCTGTCTCTCTCTCTTGCTCTCTGTCTCTCTCTCCGTCTCACAAGACATTGTAAAACAGATCCTCTTTCATGTGAACACATTAGACAATTTCTATCAAACAAATAAGTTCAGCAAGTTGTTTGACATTCCTCAGTTCCTTGTCTGATTAGCTGTTTAACTTGATCTAATAAACTGATGGGTTTTCCATTTGTGTATGATTGTGTTGGGTCCGCGTGCCTCTTTGATCACAGAGTGAGCGGGAGAAGAGGGAGCGCTTGGAGGCCCAGAGAGAGAAGCAGAAGGAGCTGATAGTGCAGCTGAAGACCCAGCTGGATGACCTGGAGCGCTTTGCCTACCAGGAGGGCAGTTATGATTCCGTGCCTCAGTCAGTGGTGATGGAGAAGCAAAGGGTAAGTGGCTCTGTCCATTGCATCCCTTGCCTCGGAAACGTTGGTAGCGACTGTGTAAGGAGGATGACTGATGATTGTTTTGTTTATTCACAGGTTTTTGATTTCTCTACTGTCAGCACTATATTTTCAATCGTTTTGTGTTTAGTGAAAAACGTCATGCATGCACAAGCATGGACCTGGCATTTGAGGATGTGAAATCAGCAATGTCTTCGTGACATGTTTTCTCTGCAGGTGATCATTGATGAACTGATTAAAAAACTGGATGTGAATCTCAATGAGGACATTGGGCAGCTGAGTCCAGAGGAGCTGAGGCAGAGAGTGGACGCCGCCATTGCCCAGATCGTCAACCCGGCCCGGGTCAAAGAGCAGCTGGTGGACCAGCTCAAGACCCAGATCCGAGATCTGGAGATGTTCATCAACTTCATCCAAGGTACGTTAACTGACTATCTGAGAAGGCATGGTGTTGCCAAGGATTTTTTTACTGTTACAATCTGTACTCTCATTTGTCTCGATATTGGCATCTTTTGACTGAATCCTCGTGAAACCAGTCCTGTTTCGTGTTTTTGGAAAACTGTCTTTTGGCATGTTGCATTGTATTAAGCCACACATTTTGGACTTCCATGTGTGCACAGATGAGGTGGGAAATCCTTTACTCTCTGATGGTCAACACAGCCAGCAGGCTGGGACGTCCCAACCCAACTCCAGAGGCCCAGGGGGGAGAAAGAAAGGTGAGTTATTTTGGTTGTGTATTAGGGCGCACTCACACTAGGTACGTTTCACCCGTACCGTACTGGAGCACGGTTGCCTCTGGTCCCTGGTCTGCGCTCACACTGCATATAATCAAACCGTACTTGGGTACGATTGAGTTGCTGTGTTCTAGAATCTTTATGCAACGTGTGATTGATAATTGGAATGTTATTGTTTATTTCATCATTAATGACGTCGTGCTTCCATGCGTACCGTACCACCTCCTCCAAGCGTACTAGCGTACCGTACCCCGGTACGGAACGAAGTGATCACACTGGTCAAACGAACTGGACTTTAGGAGCAAAGTGTACTCGGGTACGGTACAAATTGCCTAGTGTGAGTACGCCCTAAGTCACAATGCCTTATACTAGTCATGCTGAATTAAAGCCATTCACCATTTAATGCTAACTAATGTAAGGCATTTAATGCAGCTATTTATGCAGTTCAATATGCATGTTATATAATACATTCTTGCTTTTTATGTATGCAATGCATTCTAGCTATTTAACATGTGATAAATTCATGATATAGATGAGTGTATTCCGGTATTTCGAAAAACCCATCTTGTTGTTTGCTGTGTGCAGTGGACCCCGAGCAGGCCCAGAGGATTCGTGAAACTGGCCTGCAGCTGATCCAGCGTGCCTTGGCCGTCCTGCAGATCTTTGCCGTGAGCCAGTTTGGCTGCGCCGCGGGCCACGTGCCCCAGACCCTGTGGTCGCAGGGCGGCGAGGCCAGCCACCCGGACTACGGCCCCCTGCTGCAGCGCCTGGAGGCGGCCGTGGAGAGCGTGCGCATCCAGGCGGCCGGCCGCCAGTCGGTCTCCCAGGAGGAGCAGCACATGGTCAGCTACACGGTGTGCCTGTCGCCCGGCGGGCCGCGCGACGAGCTGACCACCGCCGTGCGCAAGGACCTGGCCATGGCCCTGCGCGACCTGCTGGCCCACGGCCTGTACGCGCCCTCGCAGGGCATGAGCCTGGTGCTGGCGCCCATCGCCTGCCTGCTCCCCTACGGCCCCGGCCAGGCCAAGAACATGCACCCGTGGGAGCTCTTCGTCAAGTACTACCACTCCAAGGACGGCCCGGCGTTCGTGGAGTCGCCGGCGCGCCAGCTCTCGCAGTCCTTCAGCCTGCCGGTGGGCGGCGGCGGGGGTGCCGGGGCGGGCGCCGGGGGTCCGGTGACGGTGACGCCCAAGCAGTCGCTGCTGTGGGCCGTGCACTCGGTGCTGCACGAGCACAGCCGCTACAAGCGCGGCGCCGACTCCGAGTTCAAGGCGCTGGTGTGCGTGGCGCTCAACGAGCGGCGCCTGGTCTCCTGGATCAACCTGCTATGCAAGTCGGGCGCGCTGGTGGGGCCGTACTACCAGCCGTGGAGCTACATGGCCCAGACGGGCTTCGAGGGCGCCCTGCGCATCCTCGGCCGCCTCAGCCACCTCAAGTTCAGCCTGCCCGTCGATCTGGCCGTGAGGCAGCTGAAGAACATCAAGGACGCCTTCTGAAGCGGGAGAAGATACCGGGTACCCGGGGAGACGACGGAGCCTCTTTCAGCTTTCTCGCCCCTTCTTCTCTCCCGCTCCCTCTCTCCACTCTTTCCCTCTCTTTCTCTCTGTCTCGCTGTCTCTCCCTCTATCTCTATCTCCTTGTAGTTCTCTCTTTGCCTTGCTGTGCTTTCCACCGACGTGCTCCTGTGTTATTCCAACTGAAGAAATGATGCAGAAAAGAAAAGAATGAGTTAGGGAGAAAAGGACGGAGGCAAAGAAAAGATGGAGACCACAGGCGATGGGGCCTTCACTGTTTGTCCATTCAAACTAATGAGAGAAGTGGGAGTCATAAATATGCTGCATTGCTATTCCCTAGCAGGGACATGTGTTACGATAAAGCTTGTGTTATCTAATGTTACCTGCAGAAAAATCAAACATCCCTAAAATGCTGGAAAGTTGTTACTTCTCCGTCTTTGCAGTGATTTCTGCATGAGTGCCCTGCAAAGCGGTCCAGACAAATCGAAGTTACCAACACTATGATGCTTGAATAAGTTGTCAGTGAAGTCCATCATAATCATGTGTGTAGTACTTTATGTCCGATAAACTGCTACTATTAATGGTGCATAAATGTTATGCACTTTTGGAGTGTTGAAACTTTTTGCTGCATGCCATTGACAATGATTTGAATGTTAATGCCAATTTTTATCCTTCTCCTTATGGAGATTTAGTATCAGTCTACTATCAAAAAATATACAGTGTGTGTTCTTCATACATAACTGAAAATACTCTCAAAATTAATCATTTGACACTGTTACATTGTGAATTGTATGTGTGTCTCTTGTATTTATACAGAACGTCTGTCGGCTTTAGTCAATGAGTGGTCTCACCATGGCGACTTGTTTTGAAAACCTCTCAAGAATGCTGTTTGAGTGCCTATTAGCAAGAAAAGAGCAGAGGAAACATCCTGATAAACCAGGACTGTTCACACAGAAACATTATATGACGCTGTAACAGGTGTTATTGGTATAGGTGAGTCATTGTTCACACGGCAAGTGATGGCAGCTGTCACCCAAGACGTGGCAGTTTACTATCTTATGAAATTGTCCCTGTGGAGATCAAACTACAAGTATCATTAGTTACCAGACAGTAAGGGACCAAGTCACCATGTTTCCTAGAGCTCAGTCGTTTGTCCCCTGAATGTAGAAAAAAAGGAGGGAAATACCTGCTGCAAACATTACACCATTATATTTTCAACTATTTCTAATTACCTATATCATGTTATGAATATATGTCAATTTGAAATTGCTGGATTTCTTCATTTTTGTAAGCAGTTGATGTCATATCCTCAACCAAAGTTGAGGAAAACATTCTGAAACCTCAGTGGCTTTTAGTGATCAAAAGGCCTGCTTGAATCCTCCCTCAAGTGTCAACCTGCTGCTCATGACCTTTTAAAGAAAGAGGCCATTTTAGTTCATAATAAAAGATAGAACTATATTTGTATAATCTATGCTTAAGCTTCCATTTTATCAATGGAATAGGGGAATGCTTTGTGGAATGTTTCAAGGTGAAATTGTTCTCTTTTGTTTGATGAAGAGTGATATGTTCTGTAATCTTTACACATGAAAAATAGGGTTGTCAAAGTGAACAGAACTGAAGTTCTGAATGTACCAAATTATTTATTCCCAATCTAATCAGGTATATTTGATTTATCTATGTAGCAAATTAGTGATGTCTCTATAGTTAACCCTTTTATGATATTAATTTACTGTATTTGTTCAAAGGTTTTTTTCTCTTTTGTAGATTCCTGAAATTATGTGTTTGTTTTGTATTATTTATTTATTTATCTATCAGCGAATCACTTTAGAAGTAGTTATTTTGGGAAACTTAAATCTATGTTTACCTGACAGCAATTCAGTTACACACTTATTTCACAGCAAGATCTGTAGTGACTATGTGATTATGTTGTTAATTATTTCTCATTTGTGTTCTTAAAAAATGAATTTAGTGTTTATTAGCACTCCTCTTGTACACATCCAGTGTAAATGATCTACTGTTACTCCTCCGTGTAAAATCTTGTTTTTACCCATGTAAAAGAGACCAAATAAACCCACCAGGAACGTGGCTGATGTCTGATCTGAATGAATGAATTATTTGAAAGCATTGTAGGCCCTACCTCGGGGCACTGTGTTCATGGGTGTTTGGGGGGCGGTATGTAACAATTTGTTCCCACAAATCCTGAAAGACCTGGAATTTCAGAGACATTTTCCAATCATGGAAAACACCTGGAAATAAATTCAAATTAATAAATAAGGTATGGGAAATAAATATATATCTTCCATTGAAAAATTTAATAGCATTGCAGCCCCTCATTCATTTAGCAATATTTTTTTTCCAAATTAAGCAGAACATTTCTCAGTTTACCTGCAGCAGGCCCTACTAGACTTGAATGACTGGACTTAGGGCCTACATTAATTTGCCTCTCAATTGACTTACCTGTCATCAACAAATATTTTATAATAGGCCACTAAAAGATTGATCAACCTCGTCACTTTTATCGATTTTTTCCCATAACATGATTCTTTTCTTGATTTGTATGGCCATACAACTCATTTGAAATTGAACGTTGTCTTTACCACTCCAAAACATTAGGTGGCGACATAAGCTTTTCTCTTGTATTGAGGATTTCTCTGGTGTGAAAGGTCACGCGAACGCGAGCAACTTCCTTTCCCGTTTACGTCGGCCATAGTACACCATCAGTAAGTAATGTTTCCGAAGGAAAAATCTTTATCCATCTTTAAATTTAGTCGGCTTTTTCTTGTTTTCAGTACCTCATATCTATTAAAGACATGTTCATTGATATATATGTTTGTAACTTTTGTCAGCTTATGCTCGAGAATCTTAGATAATGGAGATGTTGCCCCCGTTCGGTATCACGTCTTCGTATTTGAACATGGCAGGCTTGTTGTGGAAGTGGTCATTTCTTTAAGTTATATTAACCGACCCATCACTAAACATAGGCTACAACGTTTGAGGCTACGCAGTTTTCTGAATGTTGATTTTGTTATCCTCTCCAGTGTGTTATTATCGCCAGACAAGTTCGGCTCTGGTTAGCGTTAGCATCATCTGTCCTGTCCGCTCGAGTTAGCCTGATGTCGGGATAGGGACATGTGAAACTGTCTCATGTTTGCATTGTCTTTGCATGAGATCCTATGCATAGTGTTCTAATGTTTAGGAGCATAGTAGAGACATACGTTTTTATGTGACCGTCTGTTATTGTCTGTTTTCCAGGCATGTTGGATAAGGAGGTATAGCTATGTAGCTTTAAGTCCAGATTGGGGTACTGTAAATATGTCATGTAAAAACTCTGAAATGTATCTAAACAATTATCTCCCCGTTATTCACATAGCAATGGGCAAGTTCATGAAACCTGGGAAGGTGGTGATGGTCCTGGCTGGACGCTACGCAGGACGTAAAGCCGTCATTGTCAAGGTAAGTGTATCAGTCTCAAGTCCATTAATAAGGGTTTGTGTTTGAACGCCCTTGATGGCTGCATTGTTGAATGCATTTGGAGTTTCTGGAGGTGCTGATTTCATCTATAATATTCCCTCTTCCTCAACAGAACATTGATGATGGTACAGCTGACCGCCCATACAGCCACGCTCTGGTCTCTGGCATTGACCGCTACCCTCGCAAGGTGACCACAACCATGGGCAAGAAGAAGATTGCCAAGAGGTCCAAAATCAAGGCATTCGTCAAGGTCTTCAACTACAACCACCTTATGCCAACCAGGTATGGGTTTCCCTGACCAAGGTTACTTGTGTTTGCACCTTAAGCATTCTGCCCTGTTGGAGGTACTTGCCGAAGCTATTGAGGTCGATAAATTGATTTGGATTGGTGGGTGAAGTTTATACTGTATTCCCTTAGGTGTCCTGCTTCTTATGAACCTCTTTACACCTCTTGTCCCCTGTTCAGGTACTCTGTTGACATTCCCCTGGACAAAACAGTTGTCAACAAGGATGTCTTCAGGGACCCGGCTCTGAAGCGCAAAGCCAGGCGCGAGGCTAAGGTCAAGTTTGAGGAGAGGTGAGTCAGCTTAACTTATTTCACCCAGAAATGATTTGATGCCATTAATGATGTGAATAAATGCAGTGTATGGTTAAATTAAGTGGCCTGAGCCAAGTTTGTGTGGTTCAGAAGTGATGCCCAGGATCTTAAATGTGTAGATAATGTAGCAGTAATGTAGTAATGCAACAAGGACCCATGTGGGCCAATTCCCAGGGCTGGTGGTGTGCCGAAAGTGGTAGTCTTGTGTGACAGGTGTTGTGGACATCAACACTGTGAACGTAGATGCTGCATTTAGAACATGTTATAACAACATTTGACCTGAAGTTACTCTAATGTAAAGCTGACATGCTTTTTAAGTGGAGCGTGTTCCCTGGCAGTAATGTGGTAGCTTTTTTTTTGCTTTGACGATTTTATTTGGTGAACTGTGAAAGAAGTCACACCTAGACAGGTTTAAGTAGTAAGTACAATGTCTGATCTGGCCATTCATCCTGTTGCGCATGTTTTGAGTATTACAGTGGCAAGTTGGTGTGAGCCAGGTTTCCATACGGACCTGTGCATGTCCCCGTGTTAAATAGGCTGAAATATTTTAAACTGTGGTTTGTTGGCAGCCAGGAATACATTTCACAGCAGAATCACAAAAAACTATACTTATTGTAGTGTATGCTCAGTAGCCTTACAGCTTGCAATTACCCACTTCATGTAGTCTATATTGTTATATGGCTGTATTATAGATGGTGTGGGTAACTTCAACTTGATGGGTCACACACCTCAATGGCTCAAATCTACTAACCCTTTGTCTTGTACAATGAGCTCCTTAGCTATGAGCTCAAATCAGGAGATGTAGGTTGACCCAAAGCAGGAAATGATTAGGAAACCATGCCATCTGCCACCTATTCCATATGCCACCTCTTTATTGTCTTGGTTACCGTTCATGTTAATTGTGTATTTGACACATCATAGCCTTGGAATATACCATTGTGTTTATGTCAATTTTCTTTATTAAGATGGCCTATAAGACACCATAATGGGTTTAGGATTTATGTGACTTAGGACAATTCATAAAGGTGTATGCTAAGGGCAATGTCTATCTCTTTGCAGATACAAGACCGGCAAGAACAAATGGTTCTTCCAGAAGCTCAGATTCTAGGCTCTCAATCGTTTCTCAAATAAAAATGTAAAATACATTTGATGACTCCAGTGTTTTTGTTCACCAGCTAAATATATGGTAAGGTTTATCTATATGGGTCTAGAATGTGCTCTGAAAGTTGCTACCATGCTGCTTATCTGAGGTTGCTGCGCTTAAAGCCTACCTTACACTGACAAGATTTGGGAAAGATTCTTGAAAGATTATAGTCTTTTGAGTAAAGATTGAATGAGGGATAATAGTTAAAAGACCTCAAGAATCTTTCCCAAATCTTGTCAGTGTAAGGTAGGCTTAAGAAACATACTAATGTTAAGGAGGATTCCTGCCATTTTTCACAAAAGGAAGGCAGGGTGAACCCTGCATGATCTGCTGGCGATTTAGATGTAGGAAACCGGCACATCTCTCCTGCTTCCTGTCCACATTTTCTGGGTCCGGTCACAAACTAGCCTGTCCAAAAGGCGCACCTGGATCATTGGTCTGATTGTACGCTTTTGGATAGTCCTCCAACCAGTGTCATTTGAACTATGCCCATTGATAACGCCTCTTATGCAGTAAAGTAAAGCAGACTCCCCAAACTAGTGTACAATCTAAGTTACTTAAAAGATAAAGCTTAGTATGGTAATTGCCAGACTACATAAGGCTCCTTCGGACATGATGGTTCTAGGAACAATTCTACTGGACAAGCTACCCCTAGAAACACGGTCCCTAGGACTTTTTTTTTTCTCCTTTCTGTCCACACACTAGGAACTCTTAAAATAACTTCACACTGTAGCCTTATGACTACATGGCCATGAAGTAACGATGAAAACAATCTGTTCTACCCAACTACTTGAGCCCCCATGTTAATGCACCCCAGAGTGTAGCACTTGGCTGCAGTAGCTCAAGCTACTAGGTATCTAGAAACAGATCTGTGAAGAATTGGCAGATTAACAGAATCTAAAGTTCACTCCTCATGATCCAAGATTAGCTTGCAAAGTTTAGGAAACTACATTGTTCTGCAGGGTGATGCCGCTATCAAATCTGCACGTCTAAATGCAGGTGTGCTAAGCTTCAAGTTGATTCAAGCTCCTCCAGTGCTAGGGCAACGTGGGCAGGTTTTCTTTCAAAGCTTGAGTTATTGACCTAGGTATACCATTGATACACCAAGGTCAATAACTCATCGTTCTTAGGACAAATTGCACTATATGGAGGACCAGTGTCATCCTACATTTCTACACAAATTTCTACCAGCCAGTGCTAAATGAGAACATGTGTTATTCATGTTGAAATTGATCAGATGATGGTGAAATGCAACCCCTTGCTCAGACTTATAAACTAATCTGCCAAATCTCTTTTGACCTGAATAGGCATGTCATGAATGTAAGCCTACAATGTATGATACTCATATGTTGAGTTTTATTTGGATTTGCACTGTAATAAGAAAAAGCCTAGGAAGAACAGTACAGTGCTTTTTAATGCACTGTAATAAAAGACTTCCAGCCCAGCAAACCCAAGAAGGATTCTGTGAATTGAGTTTACATGATTTGAATTCCAGTGAAGAAAATACTGAAGTTAATGTGTGGATGAAACCTTCCGATTTGTAAATTTTTGCCATCATTAGTCATCACATTAGGTCTGTGGGCAGAACAGCAGCAGATAATGTCTAATAAGCCCTAAATGGGCTCTGACAGCAGTCACCAACAACCCTCAGCATCTACTGGTGCCTAGTTCCTTTTCTGCAGTAGGGGGCGGTACAGCTTGACTTAGGTAAAGTATGCGATGTTATGCACTACTGCGCAACCTCACAAGTTCATTCACACCATAGACTACGAAATAGAGCCACACTGATCAAATCATGTTAAACGAAGGGCATGGACAGACCGTCCCTACAGAAATTGGTCATCAAACATGAGCCATCAGCATGGTGAAGTTTAATACTTCAGAATCACCCTCCCAGAAGATTTGAAGGTAAGTAGTTAGATGTGAACTCGTTTTTGTGTAATTGGGAATAAATTCTGTAGCTGCTAGCTAAATTAATTTACGTCAGATACGACATGAGCTCGTTCTGTTGAGAGAAACGAAAACAACCAGCTAGCATATAATATATGCTATATTGACAACATTAACTTGGTTTATTAGCAAAGGTAGGCTAGTTGATAGCACGTAAAGCATAACGGTCTCTCTTTCATAACCTCCTCGAAAGTAAGTCAACAGTTAAGTTGACACTGTACATATCTAATTAGCAGGTAACGTTATAATCGTTTAGTGACTACCGTATTTTGACGACTTTTCCCTGAAACTATAATAGTAGGCTTGTAACATACCAACAACTAAAGGCCAGCATAATTAGCATGCACATTTCCAGCTAACATAATGTCTCAGACCTTTCTTACCGCTGATCCAGAGGTCATACTGACAAGAATACTCATTCACAACATTTCATTCACATTGAAGGCTTTTAATTAATTGGCTAACGTTAGCTGCCTAACTAACACACATAGGTATCTTAAAGTTAATGTTAACGTGTCAGTCAACCGCTTGTCATTTAACTGGTTTACCAGGTGTTTATACAAATATTCCCAAATCAGTTATCAATAACTGACTCAGTAGCCGTAGACACCAGTATAACGTTAATATCAAATGTTTGCTTGGCATCGTTTCGTGTCAGTCAGACTGTAGGCATCAAATACATCCATTTAAGCTATTGACGTACTTCACATAGTTTCATCAGAAATACATAATGTACACCATGAACAGCAATCCTCAAGTTATAAAACGTGTCAATTGGGGGACATACTATTCGGTACCCACCAATTTGGCTGCACCAAAAAGCAGCCACCATTGCAGCTTAGCGGAGTCATGGGGAGGGAAACGTGACGTACGTGCGACTGGTTTTTGCAGGTTTTACAGACTGATACTAGGGAAAGGGATGACTAGCTGCTAGCTTGTTACATTCGCATCGCATGTCGGAACCATTGAACACAAACATGAACAAATTAATTAGCATGAATATAAATACAAATTAAACATACGCGTTTGAATCTGCAAACGCATAGGCCTGCATTTTCAAATACATTTGGCAACATTTAGTTTACATGTTGTGCATAGGCAGGCAGGTGTTCGCAAATACTTCATGTCAGCCCACAGTTTTCCAGCGTGACAAGTAGCATACTGAAGTAAATGAAATAAAGTGATGCATATAACTACTTGTAAAGGAAGAAGAACCCCAAGATATCGTTTACATTATGCATGCCCATAACTGGTACCTATGTACAGTAGATGTCTGTATTTGGCAGCTGTTCTAGATTCACTGAGACAGGCTAATTATGGGTGCACCGCCACACATGCTCATGTTAATGATAACCTTCATGACCTAGTTGTGTTGTTTGAGCACATTCTGAGGCATGTTAATCTGTTACAAATGATCCAAAAAGGCCTGCAGCCTTCACTTGCTTAGAAAGTGTAAGGGCCAGGACCAGACTTACCCCTCCCACTGAGTTGCACTGAGTAGATAAGCTATCAGAGTCATAGTGCAGTCTTTATTCCACCAAGGCAACCCCCTCTCCTGGTGATTCTTTCAGTCGTAGCACTTTTGCCTGTGAAAATAGTGTGTCTCATCTCTTACAAAAAAATGACTGCAGTTATGGGCTTTCCTTCTAAAGAACAAAGCAGTACAATACAGGTTCATGTCCAGAAGGCTACATTTCTGCATAAAGTGCAGTACAATGTAGTTGCAATACAATTTGTTCCTCTCCAAATAATGCAATCATGCATATCAACGGCAAACTGCAGTTCTATTTGAGTGGGATATAGAGGCAACTCCTGATCTGGTGGTATGAAACCCCCCCCAACTTTTTCTGTTATGTGGGGGGAAAGGATCTAGAGATTCATATGGTATGCTATAACGGAAAACGAGTTTAAATGTCATAGCCTCAATGAACAATGGAACAATAGTAGTTGTTCAGAGAAGACACATTTTTCCAGTTCTAGTGGTTACGTGTGCATTTGTGACTTTGTTTTGTGGCGTCAAGGAAAGATGAGTAACAGGTTTTTGAAAATATGTCTTCCTTCCCTGTTTTAAAGAGGAACTATCCTGTTTTTTAAGCGTAATTTGGTAAATTTAACAGCTTCGGAGTCATTGGAAAGTTGTTTGTGTTTGGAGAAGTCAGTCTTGCAACTTTGGTCTAGAGAGCCACAGAAAGAGTCAGAAAGACTTCTATATCTCGCGATATAACAAATTGGTTTACAGCAGTTGCATATCACAAAAGCGATGGGTTTGTGTCCAAGCTGCCACCATTTCACCTTTGAGCAAGGCACTTAACCCCAAGTTTCACTAGGGAGACTGGCCCCTGAAGTTGTTATCTGTAAGTCACTATGGATGAAAGTGTCAGCTAAATGCTTAAAAAAAACCCTGTGTGTGTTGTTGTCTCTATCCCTCAGGTTGCCGTGATGGGTGAGCGGTCGGTGGTCAGTCCCCCAACAGGGATCACCCCTGTGCAGCAGATGCTGGCGTCAGGCACAGGGGCCCTCTTGACATCCCTTTTTGGTGAGCAGCTTTCCTCAGTCCCTCTGGCCTAATCCTCCCCCTCCACTGGTGTGCCACCACTAATGTCTGAACCCTTAACCATGTATCATTTGTGGCTCTGTAAGTTTAACATGCTATTTTTACCTGCTCAGTAACTCCGCTGGACGTTGTCAAGATCAGGCTACAAGCGCAACAGACTCCTTTCCACCAAGGTAAGAATGGCGACCCACCAAGGTTCTCATCACATCTTCATTGTGCCGGATTGAAAATGCACTCTAACACAGAAGAGGAGGGAAGGAGGACAACAAGCATGCTTTAGCTAACCGCTCGGATGCTTCGTGCTGTTCTAGTACTCTTCTGCTCTTGTGTATCTGCTCTTCTGTCTGCTCTTTTGTATCTGTTGATGCCTGCTTGCTTCCATTTATTTTGTGTTTCTAGCTTTCACATCTGAAACGGGTTCATGGACTAAGGTTATCAGACCCTCAAAGTGTAAGTATGCTCTGAACTACACACACACACATACACACACACACACACATACACATACACACACACTCACATATACACACATGCTCGGCTGCTATAGCTCAACTAACCAGCTTACTAGACAGGGAAAGGACAACCTGGTACAAACACAGATGATGAGAGGAGCAGTTCTGCCTGGCCTTAGCCTTGTATGCATTAACATGATTTAGTTAAGCTTTCCAAAATTCTAAAACATGCTTAACCACTCAGAAACTATGAACTGGTCAAACAAAAGTACACCCTTTTGTGCACTGCTTTCCACTTCTGTTAATTCCCCCATTAATCTGAGAGTTTTGAGAATATTATTTTCCTTTCTGATTTTTGTTCTTCTTTGGATGATAATTTTATTTGTATATCCAACTATGTTGGAAAGTCAGCAAAAGCAAATCTAAGCTTAGGTAACAGGGCTGTTTACTCAAGTCACATTTATCTTAGCAGAGGCCAAAAATAGCCCTGAAAGTGAGTGTTTTTGCCAGAGTCAGTTGGATTTGGTTTGTCTGGCTGCAGTGACTGTTTATACTGTCACTGTCGCGGCCTTTGATATTTATAGCTGATCTTATCTCTGCCTTGGACCAGCTACCCCTGCCCTGGTGCCAATGAACCTTTTGCAGGCAACCCCTCACATGTTTGATCAAATATGTGTAGTTAGGCATCATGTTCTGCAGTTTCTCAGAATTGTTTTCAAATATCTGAAAACACTATGATTTATTCACTGATGATGATCATCTTCATATATAGAGTATGTAAAGAGAATACATGTGGAACACGTGTGGAACAAATCTGGCCAGATGTTTTGATGTTCCTTACATATTATTGTTCTGTTCTTTGTTGGAGGGATTGGGATGCTCTGCCTTTCTGCTTAAAATACTTACAAATCTGCTTAAAATACAAATGTATTCAGGTGACATAATTGGCCAGGTCACAGTCTTCACTTTTTAAAAAATATACGTAGAAACTCTTGGGTGGATTTATGCAGTGTAGTAAAGTGAAAGCTAATGGAAAAAATCAGTAAGCCTCTTTTTAGGCCAGTGGATCAGAAATTCATTGTAACTGAATCGTTGTCCTTCAGATAGACATTTTTCACATCCACGAGAAACACGCACATAGATTATCACCTAGGTTAACGGAAGACAGCAGGACAGTGGTATGACACCAGACTCATTTCCCTTTCACAGGGAAGTGCTTCCTGTATTGTAATGGACTCATGGACCACATTTACGTCTGTCAGAACGCCACCAGCTGTTCCAGCTGGTACAAAACCCCAACCCACTTCAGTGGGACACTGGTGAGTTTCTCTCTCTCTTTTTTTGTCTCTTTCTCTCTCTCTCTCTCTCTCTCACACACACACACACACACACACACACACACATACAGGCAAACAGGGACATTTTTTAAAGTCATAAAATCAATAACAATCAATATATCAAATTAATTGGGTATGCCAGTGTATGCATTCCACACTAACATTGTCTCAGGCAGCATATGACGCCCTTTTTTTGTGCTGTCATAGGATGCCTTTGTGAAGATCACACGGCATGAGGGGGTCAAGTCTCTCTGGAGTGGCCTTCCACCTACACTGTGAGTAAAGAGTGGCAACAGGGTGGGGTTATTACATCACTCTAACATTATGCAACATAGTTAAAGCAGGAGTATTCTCACCCATTTTTCCCATAAACTAGACCAGTTGAGCCTTTTCAAAGTGATCAATAATAGTTAGTATCTACACTGACAAGCTCAGTCCTTCAGGAAATTGTTGTGTGTAAAGAGTTTATCACTGAAACACTGATGATGTCTGTTCCCTTCCTGTGTGTCCACAGAGTGATGGCAGTTCCCGCCACCATCATATACTTCACCTGCTATGACCAGCTGAGGGACTTTTTGCGCTACGGCATGGGTTACCAAGGCAACCATGTCCCCCTCATAGCAGGAGGCTTAGCCAGATGTAAGTGTCATGCACAAACACACACACACACACTCGCACAGACACACATGCATGCATGCACACACACACACACACACACACACACACACACACACACACACACACACACACACACTCACACTCAATTTGTGGGTAAGAAAAACAACCAGAGTGGACTGCCGTGCATAATTAATAAGGGATTGTGTTGATGTCACGAACACATTCATTTGAACTCAAGTATAAGCGGCTCAGAGACCCTTGTAATGGCTTGTCAAGCACACGCTATCTTCCTGATTACAGTAAAAGCACACTTGTGCACAGATAACAGGAAGAACATAAGAGGGGGGGAAGGAAGAGGCAGAAGGGTCGACTGCCACACCTTGCAAATCAAGCAACCAAAATCCCTGACAAACTCCAGGAGACAGATTAGAATGGAGGAAAAAACTAAAGTGAGAGATCAAAATCACCACGCGCAGTGATCACTATTTCTTTTATATTTTATTTGGAGCAACAACGCGTTTAGCTAAGCGCTTAATCAGTTTCTCTCTGTCAAAAACAAAGTTCCTTTATTGTAGGTTGTTTCTATGTATTTATTCATAAATATAATCGTTTAAATTACATTTTTAATTTTACTCAAGGGTATTAATAAAGCAGAATATAGCTGCTGGGGTATTTAGAGAGTGCAGACTGCCAAGGCCATATTTCAAATGTTACAGAAAGTGGAATAGGTTCAGATCAGCACCAACATTTAATTGCCTCTTCCTCTGGCCCGGCTACGCTCCTCATCCAAGTTTGATGAGAATTGGGTGGGTGCTGGGTGGCTTTTATGTAATCCTTCTGACAGACAGACAGACAAACTAATCTAACAGCACTAAAACAGCTGTGTGTTCTTTTGTAGAATTTAGTTTTGAATTTAGTTTTGAATGCATCATTGTACATAAGTTGCATTAAGAACAAGGTTCATGAGAAATCTCTTTCTCTGTGTCCTCCAGTGGGCGCAGTGACCGTGATCAGTCCACTGGAGCTGATCCGCACCAAGATGCAGTCCCGCCGGCTGACCTACGGGGAGCTGAGCGTCTGTATTCGCTCGGCGGTGGCCCAGGACGGCTGGCTGTCCCTCTGGAGAGGCTGGGGACCAACTGTCCTCAGGGACGTGCCTTTCTCAGGTGAGCTTACGTTAGCATACAACGTTAATGCTTTGAGGTTTTCCTCAGGGACCTGAAGACGGTAGAGCCAAAGCACACCTCGCCTAGAACAAACGCAGAGAAATTACGCATCCTGACAAACTATATAAGCAGTAATGGAGCACTTACAACTGTTGCTGAAGTTCATACAGAGAGAGAAAATTCTCTCAAATAGGAAAAAGCTGTGAAAAGCTTGAATAAGTGGTTGATTCACTTAGAGGAGGGTGGAGTAACTCCTGATTCACATAGGGTGTCCTGTGACTTAAGATAATGGAAATGGGTCTATCTGCATATATTTATGTTTGTTCTAATGTAATTAATTTGTAAAATGTATTTCTGATAAAGATGCCCTGACGACCTATTGATTTGATCTCACAGCTGTTTACAAGTGCTGCCTTGTTTATGAGAGTACATTTTTTCATTATCAAAACACAGTGGATTGAAATAAGCACTGATTCACACCAAATGCACTGACTATGAGGTTATTACCCTGGAAGAACTGTAATCTAACTAATCCTAATCCTAAAATGCACAGGGTATAACTCCTATTTAGTCCTTGAATGACCCTTCATGCAAAGTACTGTAGGACCAGCAGTGTGTGTTTCATAAACGTTGCCCTGACAACCTCATGTTTGGGTTCCACAGCTGTTCTTCACTCCTCCGTTGATTAAGAGAATGTCTATTTTTAATCCGCACAACACCACTGATGGCTATATACACAGGATTTACATTTCCCTTTTGCTGATGTTTCATGAAAGCACTTAAAATGATGCGATCAAGTTGATTGGAAACCCTGCTGTGAAGAAAAGGTGCTATAAGCCAGACCAGCTGCTATAAACCAGACCAGTTGAACCTTTCAAAGTGATCAATAATAGTTCATTCACTCTTACAAGGAAAGGTGCTATATAGAACAAAAACAAATGGTTCTATGGTGCATGCTTCATATATGGCACCCCTAAATGATTATTTAAACTGAGTTCATCAAAGGAACCCCTAAGGGTTCTTTAAAGCCTGCATGGTTCTATATAGCACCCCAAGAACCTTTCTTTGTTTTTAAGAGTGTAAGCATTGTTCTTGCTCATCTGGGTCATCCTCCATCTCTGTGTTCCTCAGCGCTGTACTGGTTCAACTATGAGCTGGTGAAAGCCCATCTCTCTGAGGACTGCAGAGCTCCTCACTCAACCTTTGCCATCAGCTTTACTTCCGGGGCCATCTCAGGAGCGGTGAGTATGCCCTGAATCAGCTCACACACTCAGTGGTGCGAGTGGTATTCCTACTACCCGTAATTTCCCGACTATTAGCCGCGGCTTATACATTGATTTTGCTCAATTTCTTCAGCTACGAGGTTAATACAGGAGGGCAGTTAATGTGGTGTTAATATGGTTTTAACTTGCATGAAACACTGTCCTGCGGTTTATACACAATGCGGCTTATATACGGGAAATTACTGTAATAGCTGTTGGCTCCCTCAACATTCTTTTTTTCTAACCATCACCAAACCATTCCTAACCGTCTGTTTGCCTTCAGAAGTATACTTATCCTCTCCCATTTCAGTACTCTACTCTTTGCAATAACACAATGACATTGAAAACCTTTTTGAAAAGAAAACACAAGCGCGTATCAAATGTTCAGACCATTTGTATTCCCAAGGACTGCTGAGTCATTGGCCTTTTACCTAATGTGCATTGTAATGGTGAAGAGTCTTTTTAGTGGTCATAAAATGTTGCATCATTGCCTTGTAAAATCAATTACTCACATGTTTGATAAAGAAAAACCCAATAATACTTAACTATCACTCCAGTGGCATAACTTTTTTTCACCATGATCACTGTAGATGAGCTATATCAGTTTTGTTAGATGTAGTGAACATCTGCTTTTGCATTCATTCAAAGTTTGAATGCAAAAGCAGATGTTGAATGCATTTTCCTATCTGAATTGGACAAATAACTACCAATTTCTTGTTCTGGTTTACATACACTATTTCTCAGTAAATCGCATTCTCAAATGAATCACCCAAATCTTCCTTCGTCTGCCAAGAAGGAAGTTAAATGCTTCCAGAGCTCCTTCCAAATAGACGTGCCCCTGCTAGTGGCGTTGCTTTCACAGTAACTGTCTCTTAAGGCCTCTGACGCGGTGGCATAATTAGATAAGAGAGGCCGACTGGCACATCCCCTGAATGCGCTGCTTTGTTTTTCTCAGTGCGCTCAAAGCTTCTTATCTCCTCTCAGGTTTGGGACATAGGGCAAGAAAATGAAATGTCAAGGCCCATAGTGGCACACTTCTGTGCCAGTAAAGACGAATAGCTGCCCTATGTCCTACAGAAGGTTTCAAATGGGTTGTTTTAGGGCCCCAGTGGAATGAATGGAAACGGGGTCAAATGTGTGGGATACTTTATAAAAGTGAGATGTAAAATGTGTGTATCTCACTTTTGTATCGGGTGTGTGTGTGCGTGTGTGTATGTGTGTGTGTGTATGTGTGTGTGTGTCTCTCAGGTTGCCGCAGTGATGACCCTGCCCTTTGACGTGGTGAAGACCCGCCGGCAGATAGAGCTCGGGGAGATGGAGACGCGAGCAGGTGAGGGCTGGGGTGGCTTTGGTGAAGGGCCCTCCATAATAAATGATGCATGCCGCTGGCGCATGAAAAAATATGAGGTGCATAATGAAAGGAAAATAATTGGCGCACAGCTTTGAGATATGAAACTGTAAGTCATTATCGTAATGGTAATGAATATGATGATCATTACTTTCATGGTTGTGATTATGACGATGATGCAATAACAGTTAAAAACGCTAACAGGTTCAGAGCTTTTAGGGACGGGCCTGTGTTTGGTCTGTCAGCAGTCCTGTCTCATCCTCTCACATCCTCTCACATCTGTCCCTCAGCCTCCATGAAGAAGCCCTCGTCGACATGGCACCTCATGAAGACTATCTGTGCAGAGTCAGGGTATAAGGGATTATTCGCTGGTAAGACAGGCACTAATTAGATATGTTTTTAAAAACACTTTTGATTTGGCAACATTCTTACTCCTCCTCTCCTATTATCAGTCTGATCTGAATCTTATTTTTCTTATTCTTGCAGGCTTCCTTCCTCGGGTCATCAAAGTAGCCCCAGCCTGTGCTGTTATGATCAGCACGTATGAGTTTGGCAAGGCCTTCTTCCAGAAGCACAATCAGGCCGTTGAGCAGCAGGGAATCTAAGCGGTGGAAATCGGAGGTGTGGTGGAGGCCCTCTCACCCTAAGACCCCCAAAGCTCTTGACCCCAACGACCCCCAGGTTCCCTGCCGCAATGCAGCCAAAGCTGTGGCCTCGTACTGACGTAAAGATTGCGATACAATAGAGGCTACTTGTCTGGGTCTTACGGTGGTCAGCTGTGGTGGTGGGGGTCAGGTCAGGCAAGGGAGGGGTTTGTCCTCAGATGTCCTTGGCTTGTTGCCATGGAAACCTTGCTTCACACATCTCTTTAAAACTTTGCCAGTGGGAATGTTGCCTCGGCCAAAAATATGTGACACTGTTGAGTGGTTTGCTGTGATGCTGTTCGGCTAAAGCCTTCTGAGCTCCTGAGACACACGCCAACGTTACAAGACACCCATGGGAGAAACTGACTGGTTGAACAATTCATTCCTCGGTCATAGGATCCCTGCCTTGTAGGCAGACTTTGCAAAGTCTTTTTGATGCCTTATGAATTGGAATGAAGTCAATGCATGCTGCAGAGCCCAGCTCCTGAATAAGGCATGTGCATTGTCTGTGCTAACTTCCTATGATGACTTACCCATGCCTGTTGAATGAGCCTCCATTTCTCAACAGTGCGTGTGTGGAGCACTGCAAGTTCCCTATGGTCTGTGAATAGACAGCCCCCCCTGCTGGATGTTTTCATAAACATACCTCAGGAGGGGCTTCGACTGGAGTTGATGTGCAGATCTTGCACAGTTTTCCGTCTGATAGAAGCCACTGAGGACTAATGTGATTAATTTACCAGGTGTTTTTTTTTTTCATGCAAAATAGCAGCATGGGCTCATTATGTTCAAATTGCGATACATTTCCAAGGCAATGGTTTGCCGACTGTTGTTATTATAGTTTTCTACTGCAATGACACTCTCTAGTGAGTTCTATGAACATGTTCTGTTTATAAACTATTTTCCCTTCAATGTGAAAAGAAGGTCCAAATTCTCTGCTTCTATACATGTGTTTTCTTTGTATTTCAGATTTAGTTTTCTGATTTTTTTTTTTTTCCTGAACCAAACATGTTTGATCAGTGATTGCTGTCCAATATGCGAAATGACAGGCAGTTTTAGGACTGGTAGAGTACTATATGTCACTGGATTTCTGATGCTAGTTGAATGTAAGGTTTGATGTAAACAGTTCTGTATGTTTCAGGACATTCTTGAAATTGTTTACCATACTTTAATAAAATATGTGATTACTCTTGAGTCCTATTTCATATGAATATTTGCATGACTTATCCTAATCATACTTGGAATTGGAGAAAGGATGAAAGATTATCCCATTACAGTTCACTATAATATTATTATTATTAATAATAATAATAATAGTGATAATAATAATGATGATAGTAAAATTATCTAAATTACCACTTGTCAAAGAATATACAATGAGAGTTAGTTATGGATAGGAAATTAAACTGCTCCCCTGTGGATTGTAGGCCTATAGTTTCCACCAAAGATTCTAGAGTGGTACACACAAAGATACAGCTAGTTTTGCTGTTCCTTGACTTGAGGTGGAAAAATCCAGCTTCAGAGAGCAAGTCGTACCACATATCTGTGCCAACCATTCACTTCAACCAACTGATTATAATTAGCACATCTGTTCAGCCAGGTAGAGCAGCTAATTAGTGAGATCACCTGTCTGAAGTACACAGGTAGCACCAATACATGATTGGATTTTTACTTTTAGTCCGTGAGCCAGAGGGGTTGGTCGTTACCGAAAAAGTGGCAAAGGCTACCATACCTTTTCTGAAAGCCTGGGATCTCAGCTTTTCAATGATGTATGATGGCCATCTGACAAAAGTAGCTGTTTTGAGTTATGATGCATAATGTAAACTAAGGTTGAAGAAATAATGCGTATAAATCAAGCAGAACACTGAAATATTTTATTTTGTTATGTTTGGTATCATTTTAAAGGGGAGACTCTGAGCTTTCATTTAAATCCTTTTGTGAACATTTTGGATAAGTACAGCCAACCCTGGAGCTCTTCAAACCTTTAATCACACACATTTTCCTGCCATTTCCCTGCCATCTTTTGTCTTTTAATCCTGTGGCACCTGGGAGCATCAGAGAAACAAAATTCAAACACTGAAATACTGGCATGACCCTATGGATTCAGAAAATGTATCATTTACCCATATTATCTGATTTGGAGGGGATGATTTTCCGTCTTATATCAGACATGGCGTTTTTTCAAAGACATAAACAGTAGTGTACTATTACCCTTAAGGTTAATTTGTTGATATGTCGAGTTGAAAGTCTGAGGTAAATATATTTGAAATAATAATTATTGATACAGATCATTTTGAAAAAGTTGTTATACAGTGCAACACACTGACATGAGGAGTGACACAGTCCCTCTTACATGAGCAGGACAGAAACTCAAGCACTGCTTGTGGACCAATGGAGACATTGAACCAGTCTATGGAGAGCTGTAAGTCACCATCTTGGTCCAGTCTAGACCACCATTGCTCAACTGGGGAAGGAACTTCAGGGTTGTTCTCGAGGCATCTTCTCCAGATAGCACCTTGATAGTTAGCTCTGAGACCGAGAGAATCCGAGCATGGAGTTAACTGCCAGGATTCTACGCCTTTCTTTGCACAAAAAAGTGCATACTTCATTTCATTGATGTTGGTGATTCTGGACTTGGAGCTGTACATTTGACATGTGAACTCCTTTAAGGCTGCATACCACTCAGGTGTCATTGCCCAGTCTGCCCCAACCTTCTGAAAGGTCTCACAGAAGTTTTCATTCTTCTGAAAAAGTTTTAGGGCTGACACTTTACCATGGCCTGTACATGCACTTACAGTATTGCAGCCTGTGTATACGTGTATTTTCTTGCCTGAGAACAAGGCATTCATTTTTTTATGTAAATTCAAAGAAAGTGGGGACCTGATATAAATGATATGTGGTGGATATGTATTAAGGACCTTTTTAACTATCTAAAAATGCTGAGAATGCTGAATAACAACTTTTTCAAAATTATCTGTATCAATAATTATTATCTAAAATATATTTACCTCAGACTTTCAACTCGACTTATCAACAAATTAGCCAAGGGTAATAGTACACTACTGTTTATGTCTTTGAAAAAACGCCATCTCTGATACAATACTGTAAATCATCCCCTCCAAATCAGATAATATGGGTGAATGATACATTTCCTGAATCCTTAGGGTCATGCCAGTATTTCAGTGTTTGGATTTTGTTTCTCTGATGCTCCCAGGTGCCACAGGATTAAAAGACAAAAAATGGCAGGGAAATGTGTGTGATTATAGGTTTGAAGAGTTCCAGGGTTGGCTGTACTTATCCAACATGTTCACAAAAGGATTTAAATGAAAGCTCAGAGTATCCCCTTTAAAATGATACCAAACATATCAAAATAAAATATTCCAGTGTTCTGCTTGATTTATACACATTATTTTTTTAACCTTAGTTTACATTATGTGTCATAACTCAAAACAGCTACTCTTGTCAGATGGCCATCATACACCATTGAAAAGCTGAGATTCCAGGCTTTCAGAAAAGGTATGGTAGCCTTTGCCACCTTTTCGGTAACGGTTTCCATAATTTGAGGCCCTGGCTCACGGTCTATTTCTGAAGCTGGACTTTTCCACCTCTGCTTATCACCTAATTGTGCCTGTTGAGGTATCCACGACCATGGCAACCTTGACAGTAACAAGAAGGAGGGGGTCACTCCCAGCCACATTCCCCCTCCAGACAATTGCAATTTGCAGTCATTGGTCCTCTCTCAGCATCCTTCCTCAATGATCGGTCCTCCAGACTCGTTCCCACTGATCTATAACTAGCACTGGACTAGCACTATCCCATCATTCTTAATCTAGATCAGTGAGGACAAGGACCGAGGAAGGAAGGGAGGATGTATAACACGAATAAGAGGCACCCATTGATGCACTTATTCTACTTTGTACCCTCTACCTTTGAATTGTTGTTAGATTTGCTCCAAAAATATTAACATGTTTACCATGTTGTAAGTAAGCCCCGCTCTTGAATCTTGGTTTAACACTTAACACACACAAAAAAAACTTTTCACCCACCACATAGCATTCTTCTATCACAGGTTTACAAACGACAGAGTGAGTTCGATGAAAGGTTTTTGCAGTCACTGTTTAGTGGGAGGAGCGTATGCCGACGTCGCATGACGTATGTGTTGCGTTTTTGTATAAAACCCAAGCGCAGCCCTTCCTCATTCTCTTTCAATCGGATCGGAGACAAGATGGTGAGTTACCACATGCATTTGTCCAATTGTAGGACTTTATCATCCAGTCTCAATCAGAAGCATCCTTCTATGTACAAGTCATATCTAGATTGTTAAGTGTAAAGAAGTGAGCGAGCTTTGCTTTTGGGGAATTAGTTTCCAAGAAACCGATGCCGAATTGCAACTTTAAAGAGCGTGACTAGATGTCATTGAAATAGGAAAATGGCCGCCACGGACTTCTAAGAATAGACGCTGAATTAATTTTAGCGCTCACTTATTTAGGACAATTGCCCGACGGGTTATCTTGGTAATGTTAACGAATAACTATTTATATATATATATATATATATATATATATATATATATATATATATATATATGAAGACTATGCTTTGTCTTCAGTGTGGCCTTGCATCTGGGCCCGAAAAACTTGTCGGTTAAGGGTGTTCAGTGACGAGATCAAGGAATAACCGCGTCAGGCATGGCGCCTGATTCTAATGAGGATTTATTCCGCTGCCTTCCTTCTGAGAACACATGAGCTCTCCTTCATGGATATAAAAAATAATGCGTCCCGCTACTAAAAACAAGTGTGCATTCTGCCGGGCTCAAAGCGGCCTACTAGCTAACGTTAGCTAATGTCTCATTCTTTGCGCTGAAACTACGTCTAGTTAATGTCTCTGGATATAACTAGTGCTGATACAAAAGTAAACCTATTTGGTTGTTGCACTACTATATGAGATTTTCTTGAATTTGCGTATTTGCTGGATTGTGACTCGCAGAAGTAGTCCGATGCAGTCTGCCTTTGCGGTACCACGTGACTGTTTAGCTAACCGTATGCCGTGTGAATTGGGTGTAAGGTACAAATTAAATTGACAATACGCTGTTTTATTTCAGTCTCACCGTAAGTTTTCGGCTCCACGCCACGGATCCCTGGGCTTCCTCCCTCGCAAGAGGGCCAGGCGTCACCGTGGAAAGGTGAAGAGCTTCCCCAAGGATGACCCCAGCAAACCCGTCCACCTCACAGCTTTCCTTGGCTACAAGGCTGGCATGACTCACATCGTGCGTGAAGTCGACAGACCTGGCTCAAGTGAGTGCATGCATTTGACAATTATGGTACACATGCTAGAATTGTTATTTCCTCTCTGCCTGTGATGAGCCTCTCGACGGGCGGACTGATATGGGCCTCAGCCCTTGCTGAATGTCGAGTTCTGAGTGCAGTTTATTTGTATACAGACATGCCCTGGGCATGTCCATCCTTTTTAAGCATGTGGTGTATTTTGAGTGCCTTGGGTCTGAATACACCAGAATTCTAAGTGCTTTGAGTTCATTTTTAGTTATGTTACAGCTGATATTTTACGACCATGCCTTGAACTCTCTTTCCACATTGTTCTCTACAGAGGTCAACAAGAAGGAGGTGGTGGAGGCAGTCACTATTGTGGAGACTCCCCCCATGATGGTGGTCGGAGTTGTGGGATACGTCATGACCCCCCGTGGCCTGAGGGCCTTCAAGACCGTCTTCGCTGAGCACGTCAGTGACGAGTGCAAGCGTCGCTTCTACAAGAACTGGTGAGATTCAAATGAAAATTGTTTTTACTGAGTTATCCTTTATGTAGTTCTTACGGTGTGATGTTGCATGGAGCGTGATGTTGCTGTCCAGTTTGAAGCGCCTCTGGTGTTTGTTACTGCCAGTCTAACATGTTGGTGACCCCTGGTGCAGCTCCGCTCGGGTGCCTCGTGCCCCGATGAGCTCCAGGCTCCTCTGGCCGGTGGAAAGGGCTCCTTAGAAACCGTGCCATGAGCCAAAATGACCCCTAAGAGCTGTGGCTGCCCCACTCGCTGAACCTGAGGATGGGCGTCCAGCTCTGGCCACACTTACTTCCGCTGGCCCTTGTGGGTTTATGAAGGGTGTGTGCCAACCATTTCCGTGTGCCCCTCCCTGTCCTCCCCCTTTCACTCGCGCCGCCACAGGTACAAGTCCAAGAAGAAGGCCTTCACCAAGTACTGCAAGAAGTGGCAGGATGATGAGGGCAAGAAGCAGCTGGAGAAGGACTTTGCCTCCATGAAGAAGTACTGCCAGGTCATCCGTATCATGGCCCACACACAGGCAAGCTCAGATCTTTTGTTTATGAAGACCATGCTTAGTCTTTAGTGTCTATTGATTTAGATTTGCTTGTTTGGCCTTGCGTCTGGGACCCGAAAAACTTGTTGGTTAAGGGTGTTCAGTGACGAGATCACGGAATACAGCGTCAGGCATGGCGCCTGATTATCTAATGAGGATTTATTCCGCTGCCTTCCTTCTGAGAACACATCCACTCGCCTTCATGGAGGCGATGGCTCTCCTTACCAGAGCAGCACTGTTGAATGAATGGAAGCATGCGACCCTCTATTGATGTTTTTAGTAACAGCTATGGTGGGCCCTTTTTGTGTTCATATCTAAAGTGTGCAGTGAAGGATTTTAAAAGTCTCCCTCCACTTCCAGATGCGTCTGCTGCCCCTCAGGCAGAAGAAGTCCCACCTGATGGAGATCCAGCTGAACGGCGGATCCATCGGCGATAAGGTGGACTGGGCCCGCGAGAAGCTGGAGCAGGCTATCCCCATCACCAACGTCTTCACTCAGGACGAGATGATCGATGTCATCGGAGTCACTAAGGGCCACGGTTACAAGGGTACGTGTCCTTTTTCTTTTTAGGCCCCTGCACTGATCGTAACCTGCCTCAGTGCCCAGTCTGAAGTTTGGGTTCCATTCCAGTGCCAGATAAATCCTTCCAGTGAGGCAGGGGAGCGGTACCTGTTTGTGCTGTCTCCCTGTTCACTCTCTGGGAACATGCACTTCCCGTTAGCATGGTAGAAATTGTGTAGCCGCCCACCCCACTTATTTACCCTTATGACTGCCTAAGATGTCAATTGCGTGTGCTGATCAGTGTTTTTTTACGAACAGGTGTGACAAGCCGTTGGCACACAAAGAAGCTGCCCCGTAAGACCCATCGTGGTCTGCGTAAAGTGGCCTGTATTGGAGCCTGGCATCCTGCCCGCGTGGCCTTCTCTGTGGCCCGTGCTGGTCAGAAGGGCTACCACCACCGTACCGAAATCAACAAGAAGGTATGTTGTATGCTGCCATTTTTTTGTAAAGTAAGCTTTTGGTATGTCTGTGCTTGGCTGGTGGAGCTTATGGTTGTTATTCCCAACAGATCTACAAGATTGGCCAGGGATACCACACCAAGGATGGCAAAGTGGTGAAGAACAATGCCTCCACCGATTACGACATTTCCAACAAGAGCATTACCCCCATGGTGTGTAAAGTTTTTTATTTTTTATAGATGAAGTGGGTGTTTTTGGTTGGTGTAAGTTTTGTACAACTACTTCACCAAAAAGTAATAAGTTGTGGGGAAGGATGTTCAGTGACGATAACACGGAATAAAGCGTCAGGCATGGCGCCTGATTCTAATGAGGATTTATTCCGCTGCCTTCCTCTGAGAACACTAATCTCCTCTAGCAATGCATGGAGGTGGTAGACCTTACTAGAGTAAAATTAGGAGTAGCTGAAGTGTCACTTTATTGAATATATGATCACTTTCATTTGTTAAGTGCTAGCACCTAAAACTGCAGTGTTGCATTAGCGCAGTAGTTTGTAGTCTCTGCATGTTGTGCAGCATCCCATCTGCATTCCGACTTGTTTCTGACCTATAATTCCCCACACGTGTCTGCAGGGTGGCTTTGTCAGCTACGGTGAGGTGACCAATGACTTCCTGATGCTGAAGGGCTGTTGTATTGGGATCAAGAAGAGGGTGCTGACTCTGCGCAAGGTGAGTGCTAGACAGAGGCCATAGAAGGGGCTCTTCAGGCTGATGGAACTGTGACTGATATGGTGCCAAGAGGCCCTTTGACTGAATTTCTTCCATTTCTCTTGTCCAGTCTCTGCTTGTGCAGTCCAGCCGTCGTGCTCTGGAGAAGATCGACCTTAAGTTCATCGACACCACTTCCAAGTTTGGACACGGTCGCTTCCAGACAGCCGAGGAAAAGAAGGCTTTTATGGTAAATAAGTCTACTATTGTTGTCTTGGTCTTGGACTTTGCCAGATGAAATGAAGTTTGCTGAGATTCCAGCCAACACTTAAAGAAATGTTGTATCCTCACATCAAGACTTCTCTGGCTCTCTTGTGGCAGGTGTTTCTTAGCCAATGAGCTGAGGAGCCTCTGCCTGTTCCTCCGGTTACGGGATGTGGCTAGAAATGGCAGCCTAGTGGCAACAAATGGCAAACTAGTGCCATTTGTTTTAACTTAACGTATCTTGCTGGGGCTTTAGGCCCCTGCACTGTTCGTAACCTGCCTCAGTACCCAGTCTGAAGTTTGGGTTCCATTCCAGTGCCAGATAAATCCTTCCAGTGAGGCAGGGGAGCGGTACCTGTTTGTGCTGTCTCCCTGTTCACTCTCTGGGAACATGTGCCGCCTGTGAACATGGTGGCCTTTGTGTAGCCATGGAGTGCCTGTGACTCAATATGTATTCTTTGTTCTGCAGGGACCACTCAAGAAGGACCGCCTTGCCAAGGAGGAAACCGCTTGAGATTCTGGAGTTGGCTGGCTGTAGTTACATGCACACTGTTCTGCAGCTGTTCAATAAAAGGAAAAAACCAAACATGCTTGTCTTGTGCTTTTACTTCCCTCAACATCTAGTTAGCTCTTTCCTAAATGCTTTTCCTGTATACAGATGGTAGTTTTCAGTTACACACTTCTACAAACTCATTTTGCTGACCCATTGGTGAGACCTCCATAAGAACACAACTCTATGGTGTGTAGTCTGTATAGTCAGTGGGTATTATGTGCATGGTCCCTGATATGCACCATTACTATGAGGTCTGACTATATTCTAGCAGTACTAGTTGACAAATCTTAAGCAGTTACATTGTGCTATCATGTACAGGATGAAGCTACTTTTGTCTGGGTTATACTGAATTTGCCATTTCAAGATATGAGTGGTTTTTGAGTTTCTGATTTCACAATGTTACTTAGGTTGTGTAGGCTACATGAACACTAGGACTACACCCTTGTGCACCCTTTGAGTTCAAGCGACTTGTCATTCATGAACCTTTACAAATCCTTCGAGCACTATGCTATATAATCAAGCTAGATCATGTACATTGTGCAGGGCATGTACATTTATTGCCAACATTGTAATGTGACTCGGCAAGTGCTCTGTACTTGTTGAGGCCTAATGCAGAAGAATGGCCACTATTTTTCTAACTTCAATGCATGTTGGTTTTTATGTCCTGCTCATCTTGACCAGTAGTTTACTAGACTTTATTCCCTGGTCAACCCCAAAAGGGTTTTAGTAAAATGTGTCGAAGCTAATTTACACCTAATCCATAATGTATACTACAGTTATTCTCTGAATTGGATCAAGTCAAACAATTTGTTTCTTGATCTTGAAGAGACCTCTTGACACGATTGCACTGTCCAGTCCTCCAAAACACCCTCCCTCTCTTAGTCTGTCCATTCCTCAGGCCTGGCTTGCTGACTTCTGCTGCCATGTCCAGATGGTCACTGACCACACAGCTGTTTCCCTCTCCTTGTCTTCGCTCGCTCGGACTCACAGGACGTTGCCCTTGCAAGGAGAGAAGTGTGTGTGTGCAAAAGTAATGAGTTTCTTCAACAATAGTTATTGTTTGTGGTGTGACTTGTCTGCCTCGCAGGCTCACTGTTTAAGTAAAGTCATTTATATAGTGGTGGTACCTGAATTCAGGTGGCTAGGTGCTGCATTTGTTCAGCTACTGTTCACAAGTGCCTGTACAGTCCAAGCAAAAATACTCTATCCTTGTAGAGATGACAAATCCGTTAATGCTGAGAATTTTGAACTCTTCTCAAAGCATCGCACTCACACAATCATTACTGGGCAAACTGAGTAATGATTAAGTTGTGTGTGTGTGTGTGTGTGTGTGTGTATGGATGTTTGTGTGTTTTGGGAGACAGCAATGGTGAGAGAAAGAGGCTGGTGTTTAGAGCTGCATCCGCTGGGAACCCACCTAATTAAGCCCTTTTTGTCCACACCAACTCACAGCAAAACTGCCTCCCGCGCCGTTTGGGCCAGTAATGAGGAGAGCCCTGGAACAGCTTCACAGGCCGTTTAGGCCTCAACCTCACCCCACCCCCACCCCCGCTGCACAGTGCCACTCAGCAGGCACTGGAAGTATTCTGCTCACTTGGCAAGAACAGAGAGCCGCTGTCCCCCCCCCCACCCCCAACCCCCCCGTTGCGGTGGCTGTAAAATTCATAAGGATTCATCAAGGTCGTTGCTATTTTCTGATGATCCTAGACCTTGGACTGTTGATGTTTCCTGATTTTTTTGAGATTGTCAATTATTTATTAATCTTGCTGGGCTACTTTTATCCTTGCACCAAAAGTTGTTTTTTAGTCATTTATTTATAAAAAAACAGGCTAGATTTAGCGAGTTGATTTTCTTCCATTTCCTTCTGACAGGTTGAACGGTGTTAGGAGCAGGTCAGTGATCAAAAGGACTTACGGTAATCTCTCTCACTCCGGTGTGAGATTTAGATGTTCATGATGCTGCATACATCACCCGTGCTGCATATACTCTTGTGTGTCGCATTGCACTCGCACGGACCGGCGAATGTTTACCCGCGGGACAAGCAAAGCCATATCTTAGGGAGTATGAGCAGCTTAGAGGAGGGCTCTGTGACAGACATGCAGTCATCTTAACCAGTAACCAGCTGGACCAATCCTATCTTCCCACAATGCAATCCCCAGGACAGCAGGACTACCCTCAGCACCATCTCACTCACCATAATGGCTCCTAACGTGCCAGTCCCCTCGTCAAGTATGGCTTAGTCCCCTGCCTGTTTCTCTCTCTCTCTCTCTCTGCAGCTGTCTGTCTCTCCTTTGCTCTCTCTGTGTGTGTGTGTGTGTGTGTGTGTGTGTGTGTGTGTGTGTGTGTGTGTGTGTGTGTGAATGTGTGTAAGTGTATAAGAGTGCCGTAGTGTTTTGAAACAGCTGGTAGCCTCCAGCTCCTCTCTGCTCTTGGCACCTGGCTCATCTCCATTTCAGCAGAGGACTGCTGTGATGGTCACTTCAGCATCTGCAGACCACTGGTGAAGCTACGCCGTGGCGACGACGATGCCCTGCTGCTGCTGCTGATGGTTGCTGGACAGGAGCGAGTGAGTGAGTAAGCGTGCTCCAGGGCCATTCTGTTTGAGGGAAGCAGTAGAGAAAAAACGGCTGCCTTGGGTGTGGATTCTAGAGAAAGTTACCATTATTTTATAGGCTGGGTAAACCCAACCTGATCTGCCGGCGATTTGGATTTCGCCCTGCAGCTCAGGGTGGAAACTGCACATCTCGCCTGTTTCCTGTCCACGTATGCTGGGTCCAATCACAAACGGGCTTATCTACCAGGTGCACCCCTATCGTTGGTCTGATTGGTTGAAGGACTATCCAAGTGTACGAAGTCATTTGAACTATCCATCTTTGATCACGCCTCTTGTGCAGTAGAAATAAAATGCCAGACTAAAAAGATTGTGCTCAGTATGGTGATGGCCAGACTAATTATTTTATACTAGTGAAGAACTACCAAGGTGATGACGGTGGTGGTGGTGAGAGGTGGAGTTCTAAGACTTTCTGAATTTTTGTGAAAACACTCTTCCAAAAAAAGCTCTATGAACACCCATCGTCACAGCGACAACACCGTGATAGCATTACTGTTCAGCTGTAAAGAGAATGATGCATATCAAACTACTGTGCCAGAACATTCAATCCACACAAAGACACCACGCAGACCATATTCATGACATCGTTGTCCGTGAGGTAGAGAGATCACCATGAAATGTCTTTGCGTGGGTTTGTGCGGTTTTTTTTTTGTTGTTGTTGGTTTTCTCTTCTCCCCCTAAGCTGGCTGGCTTCATTGAGAGGGGCCTTGTGTCGTGGTGTGGCAGGCTGCAGCTACAGCCCCACTGCTGCACCAGAGCATCAGTATTCTGGTCCTGTTCCCACGGACACCGCGTTCCTCCAGTCAAGAGCCCTGGATTCTCTGCACGCTTCCCGACATGGCCACTAGGGGGAGTGCCGGAGCGTTGCATTTGATCTTTTTTTTTTTTTTTTCTCCCCCTTTGCAGTGTGACTCCAGATTAAGCAGCTAGAGGCCATGTTAACCATGCAGCAGTG
Organism: Sardina pilchardus; assembly: GCF_963854185.1. Classification (NCBI taxonomy): domain Eukaryota; kingdom Metazoa; phylum Chordata; class Actinopteri; order Clupeiformes; family Clupeidae; genus Sardina; species Sardina pilchardus. Next base: position 10,444,056 of record NC_084996.1, on the reverse strand, counting down.
AAACATTAAATCATTCGCAAATTGGAACCGATGCATTCATCCATTTTTTCGGCAGAGAGCTCCGCTCGGACAAATTCAAAATGATAAAGTCATATAGTCAGAGAACACATTGTGCATTTCAGCACATTTTCTTTTTTGACTGAAGACTTGTTTCATGAAATCTTACACAAGAGCTTAGTGCTTTTTTAATCTCTTGCTGTGTATGCCTATGCGAGCATTCTTTAATGGCGTTATTCTATGAATCTATAAATGACTAAACTGCACAGCCTCGGTTGCCTCTTCCTCTTCTAGCTCATTAATAGGGGCAGTTTGTTTCGTGCCAAG